>NW_006160045.1:9345703-9376214 GCF_000334495.1 Tupaia belangeri chinensis
TCCCGCGCCACCCCCGGTGAGAAAAAAAACCCAATAAAAAAAAAAAAAAAAAAAAAAAAAAAAAAAAAAAGGATGCAACATAAAAACACAAAAACCCATTTACCTTACTTAATTGCCATTTCCTTTTTCCTCCATTGTCTTCTTGGAACCTTAGTTTTATAGCCTCTTCTCTCACTCAAGAGCAAAGCCAACTACATTGAAGCTCTGCATTCACCCTGAGCCTCTCCACCCCAATGGTAATATTCTCTAATGTCTAGTGACCACAGGATATGGACCCCAAAACCCTGGGTGCCCAGAGGGACAATGATGGAACAGGAGTATAACCTAGTTCTCTGCATCATTTATTCCCTAAACAAGAACATAGATCCATTTTCAAGTGTTCGTCACTATTGCTGGTTTTATAACCTCAAAAGATAATTCTATATAGTACCTAGGTTTTATAGTTTGTGACTCAAGAAACAGAACTATTTTCTCATAATTAAAGATAATGAGAAGGGGAAAAAAATGACCTAGAATTTTTTTTCTAAAATCCTACAGAAATGATTCTGATGAAGCACACAATTTTCTTTACTTTTTTCCTCATTGTACAGTAACCAATATAAGTTGGGCTCTATTATCTCATCTCAGAAAGCTTAAGAAGAAGTGACTGAATTTGCTTTTCAAGCGTAATTTAATACTAGCACTTGCCCTGCTTACTTAACAGTAAATGCTATGAAGCAAATGAGATCATGTGTGTAAATGTACTTAGAAAACGATAAAATGCAATTCAAAATTAAGCTATTATTACTGTTAAATAACAAAGTCATTCATTAAATAATGTAACAATTATCTACTCAGTATGAACTGTTTTGCAAGCACCATGGCATTTGCTAAGGCTATAAAAATGAGTAAGATGATCTCAGAAGTAGCACACTTCTAGCAGGAAGCAGACAGATGAACAGTTAGAGTACGGAGGACTCAGAGGTGGATTCAGGAGTTATGGCTGCATCCAAGCTACAGTGGGAGGATTCTCCAGGAGAGGGCATTTGCTATAGGCCTCTAGAACGGATGTCATCCTGCCAGCTGGAGTAGGGGAAGAAGGATGTGCGAAGACACAATGGGAGCAAAGACGGAGAGAAAGTGGAAAAACCTATCCCAATGGAGATCTGTCTAAACTCCCCGCTAGTTTTCTGACTTTCCTGTCTTTACCTATGTACATTCATCATTCTCAATTTCCTGCTTTCTATTGCATTTGCTGCCACCTTGAATAATACCATGACTGTTTTTTGCCATCTAAGATTTCATGTCATCTATCTTTCACTCTTGGTCTTTCTTTCCTTCTTTGGTTTTCTAAAATTTGACTTCCTTTTTCTCAGAAAATATTTCTGACCATTTTGTGTCGTCAGCGATAAAGGAAAGACCTGAAAAAGTCCTTTGCTCAACAATGCCTTTACATTTGGGACTTTATTATTAATAACCAAAGGCAGTTAGAACTTTCCTAATTGTGCTTTTTTAATAAAAGAAATTAATTTCATGCAAATACTTCCCTCCAAGTAGGACAGAGCAATATCCCACACAAGCAGGTATATTTTAAAAAAGTCATTTTCCCCTGAATAGGTGGAAATTCACAGTGCTCATCATAACTGTGCAGCTGTTTATTGAACACAGTTTCCAAGTTGTACAATTGCAGCCACCAGCAGCGCTCCCGCCTCCGTCCAGCTATCTCGTTCCACTGGAGTTTGTCTACATTTCTTATCAACCTAGATGTGACTTCTCTGCGTCAAACTGTTCATCTACAGAATCAGCTGGTCCAGCTCTTACTCCTACTATGAGAACCCAGAATAAATGAACTTGCTTGGAATTGCTATGATGAACATGTCAGTTCTGGGTAGAGAATTTCCTTCTCTTTAAAAAGAGAGAGGGAGACACTTTGATCTATGTGGATAGCTTGGACCATAAAATGTTTTCATTGCAGTCATGGAGCCAAGCTTTGGTACTTTTCTCAGCTAGACAAATGTAGCCAACGCTTCTGACCAGACTGCATAATGTCAGGGTCACATCTCTGGCACATCAAAAATAAAAACTCCAGTTCCCATTCTGCACCCTATTTGTTCTATTGGGCAAAGAAAAGTGAATGAAAGAAAATTGAGAGTCTGGACCAGAAAACAGAAATGTTCTCTGTCGAGCTACAATCTGGAGATAGAAAATGAATCTATCTTCTTTACAACTATCCACACCCAATTAGGAGAGAGGCAAACCATTAAATCACTAGGCACTGCATTTAATTAACCACTAGTGAAGAAGGAACAAAACAAAACAAAACAAATAAAGCAAGTATCCTCTTACCTCCATTACTCACCACTCTCAGGAAGGTTTCATAAATTTCAGCACCTTGTGCCTGCTGTTCCTAATGACATTTTAATGGCTCTTTGCTCAGTTTTGTTTGAAACAGCGGGAGTCAGTCAAGATTTGGACACGCTGCTTCAGTAATGAGGTGAGATTCCACTATGGCTCAGGAGGAAGTGAGGGGCTGGGCATCCCTCAGCAGTGCCCAACCAGCAGGACACTCAGACATCCTGCCTGCAATCCAGTGTCACCTCAGCAATTAATTCATTAGTACTATTTTCCCTGACATTTCATATGGAAAATGAAGATATCCTGACTTGATGCTTGCTTCTGGGGAGACAAGAAGGATGAGGAGGCTGGCAATGCGAGAAGGAAGTCAGGATCTAGAGTTTGTCTTGGATACTACAATATGTGCAAAGCAAGGTAAAGGACCCTACAGAACCCTTCAGGGACCATCATGATCACACACTGGCGGTTTTCATGAACTCAACCACTCTTCCTTAAACAAGTAGTTACTGAGGGTTTAGTAGAAGGTGCGCTACTTCAAACTGAGGGAGTGACCTAAGAAGTACTGGTTGTCAGAAAAGTCATGATGCATTGTTTGCATAGAAAAAAGATGTCATGACTTTTCCCACAACCCAATAGGAGACACTGCTTTCAGGAAATAGATGATTCAGTAGCAAGAGGCAAGATGAATGTCCCAAATAGTGATGATGGGAGAGCCAGGACAAAGTTGTGCTGCTGGCCAAGAGGTCAGTCAAGTTGAAGGAGATAAGAAAGAAGAGGGACTTCTTCAAATAGATGAAGTTGGGAACCAGCAGTTAGTGTAATGGCTATGTCGCTGGACTCCCACGTAGTCGACCGCAGTTCGCATCCCTGACTCGGCTTAAAACTCACGCCGGGCACGTGTGCATGCGTGCCCAAGATCCCGAGAGGAGAATGGAGGAGAAGGGATTGCGGCGTGACCATCCCCCCTGGGGGGTGATTTCTCGCTTTCTGTCTCTATGTCTCTCTCTCTGTCTGTCTGGCGAGTGCACACGCCCTATAATGAAAAAACCTTTCCAAAAAATAAAAATAAAAATAAATAAAAATAAAAACAAATAGATGAAGTTGATAGGGCTAGCCCTGTTTCCTAATGGTTAAAGAAGCTAGATTCCACCTGGCCAACCTCACAATTGGAGTTCTGGTTCCTGGCTTTTTGAAAAACACATCAGACACGTGTTTGGACACCTGGAATCTCAACAGAATGGAGTAGTGGAGGAGAGGGGATTGTGACATGACCATGCCACATTGGAGGGCTGCTTTCTCTTTCTCTTTCTTTTTGGTGAGCACATATGCCCTCTGGCAATTAAAAAAATTCTAAAAGATGAAGTTGATAGAATACCTAATGTGTATTGAATATATTATAAGATTAACATAAGTAGGAAATAATTGGAAACAAGTGGGACCAGCAGTTAGCATAATGGCTATGTTGCTGGACTCCCATGTAGTCGACCGTAGTTTGAGTCCTTAAACTCATGCCAGGCATGTGTGCGTGCGTGCCCAAGATCCCGGGAGGAGAATGGAGTAGAAGGGATTGCAGCGTGGCCATACCCCCAAGGGGGCTGATTTCTTGCTTTCTGTCTCTCTGGCGAGTGCATGTGCCCTAAAGCAAAAACCTCTCAAAAACAAAACAAAACAAAATAAACAAGCAAACTAAAAAACTAAATAAAAACAAAACTAACTCCAAAATGAAAGGTATTATGTTACAAAGGCAATGTAAATGGACAAGCTCTAAGTACATGGTCATAATAATTAACGTAAGCTCTGAGAGCTAAGCAGACTAGAATTACCATGTAACTACTGGGAGGTTGTGGAGAAGGGAAGTAAGCTCAAGGAAGAACTGACAAAAGCTGAAATTCTCAACTCCCATAGAAGGAAGCCAATGGATAGTGCCTGAAACTGAGAAACCAAGATGTTGCAACATAAGCATGGCATTTAGAGAAATGGAGCCATACCTCCTTTGCCAGGAAAAAAAAAAAAAAAATCAGTTAGAGGAGCTAGAAATAGTTGGCTTTGGACTGTGGGAAATGAAGAGTGGGAATAAAGAATAAGCAGGATTGTAAGGCAAGCCATGTGGAAATATTGACTTCCTGAACCTTGTGCATATATAATGTGGATAAAAATAAAGCATTAAACAAAATAGAAGCAGCCTTATGTGTCTCAGTGTTGTTTTTATCATAAGTCAGTTGGCTAAATAAAATACCGAAATCCCAGTGAAATTAGAGTTCCAGACAAATAGCAAATAAGTTTTCAGTGTAAGTTATGTGTCCATGGGACATACTAACACACAAAAAACTATCTGTTGCTTATTTGAATTTCAAACTTAATTGATGTTCTGTATATTTATTTGCTAAATCTGGCAACCCTAATTGTGAGAACACCATATCACAAGATGTTTTATTTATTTTATTTTTTTACCATACTGCCAAGGCCACTCTATGAAGAATCATAGAAGAAATTTCTCAGTTCCAGAAAGAGGTTATCTATCTCCTGAGCAATTCATTCACTTTCTTTTTTCCTTATGGACCTTATGCATCATGTAGAAGTATTGCTCTGGACTGGAAAATGATCAGAAATGACTATTTAGATGATATCTACCCATTGGTCTAAATCTGACAGAACCACCATGAATTTTAGGCACTGACTGGCAATAGTCAATGAAGAAAAAGGCCACACAAACCAAACAGATATGTTCTGTTATCAAAAATAAAAATGAAGGACCAGCAGTTAGCGTAATGGCTATGTTGCTGGACTCCCATGTAGTCAACCATGGTTCAAGACCCGGACCCGGTGACTTAAACTCATGCCAGGCGCATGTCCACGTGTGCCCAAGATCCAGAGAGGAGAATGGAGTAGAAGGGATTGAGGCGTGGCCATCGCCCCTGGGGGTGATTTCTCACTTTCTGACTCTCTGTCTCTCTCTGTCTTTCTGACGAGCACACGTGCCCTATAGCGAAAACCTCTCAAAAAAATAAATAAAAACAAAATAAGCAAACACACACACACACACACACACACACACACACACACACACACTGATTTTTCCAAGCCCATCTCTTTTTGATGGTCTCAGGGAAGAATTTAGGGCTGGCTGGGCAGTTAGCTCTGTGCTTATGGTGATCCCAGGGGCCAGCCTTGGGCTTTGTAAGTCAACATCTTTCAACAGCACAGATATATATCTGGGAATAAAACCTTTTCCTTCCTTCTCAACACAACAAACACGAGGCATGAATCCCTGGCTGGCCACTCATTAGGATTCGAGATTTTGCTCTTTCTCCCTGTAGGGAGAGAGTGTCTGTCATCAGGGAGGTGATATCCTCAGCTGCTAGAAAAGGGGAATAAATTATCTTTTTTTTGACATCCCCTGCCAGCTTGTTAACATCACTGACAACTGCTCAAAAACAGCAGAGGAAGAGAGGTGGGAATCTAAAGTGGAGAGAAAAAAAATAAGTTGCCACTTTCAGGCTTACATTGGACAGATTCTTATTTAGAGCATTAGTCAGCATCGGTTTTGCTCAAAAGTTCCCTCCCCTGCCCCAACCACACCCTGGATTCCTACAAGGCAATGCAAAAGCAAGGCCTGTCACAGCCATGTAATTCCACCCTGGCTACATCTAATTGTGATTGGCGTCAGGAAATTTGTTGCCTGCCTCATGAATATTTCTGAGAAGTTCCTCACAAAGGCTAGAGGGCAGAGTGTAGGGGTTAAGAGCAGTCACTGGCATCTTAAGGGCCCAGGACCTAAGAACTGACTGTAGGGCCTGCCTGCAGCCTGGTATTTGAGGTGGCTGTATCCCTCCTGGCCAACTGTGCAGTTTGAGTGCTGGACCTGGCAGCTTGAAAAATATACCAGTCGTGGGAACCAGCAGTTAGCGTAATGCTATGTCGCTGGACTCCTACGTAGTTGACCGCGATTCGTGTCCCGGACCCGGTGGCTTAAAACTCACGCCGGGCGCGTGTGCGTGTGTGCCCAAG
Organism: Tupaia belangeri chinensis; assembly: GCF_000334495.1. Classification (NCBI taxonomy): domain Eukaryota; kingdom Metazoa; phylum Chordata; class Mammalia; order Scandentia; family Tupaiidae; genus Tupaia; species Tupaia belangeri. Next base: position 9,352,046 of record NW_006160045.1, read on the forward strand.
ATCCCAAGAGGAGAATGGAGGAGAAGGGATTGCGGCGTGGCCATCCCTCCTGGGGGGTGATTTCTCGCTTTCTGTCTCTCTGTCTCTCTCTGTCTGTCTGGCGAGCGCACGCGCCCTATAGCAAAAAAAATTAAAAAAAGAAAAAAAAATATACAGTCGTGTGTGCATGCGTGCCCAAAATCCTGAAAGGAGAGAGAGGTGGAGGAGAAGAGATTACAGTGTGACTATGTCCCATGGAGGATGCTTTCTCACTTTCTCTCTCTCCTCCAGTGGGCGTACATGCTCTTTGGCAAAAAATTTTTAAAAAAGAGGGACCAGCAGGTGGTATAATGGTTTCTTTGCTGAACTCTCATGTAGTTGACCACAGTTTGAGTCCCAGACCCAGTGGCTTAAACTCATGCCAGGTGTGTGCGTTTGCATGCCAAAAATCCCAAGAGGAGAAAGGAAGTAAAGGGACTGCGGCATGGCCAACTCTCCTGAGGGAGGGGGTGATTTCTCACTTTCATCTCTCTGTCTGTCTCTGTCGCTCTCTGTCTCTCCGGCGAGAGCACATGGCCTATAGCAAAAACCTCTCTGAAAAAAAAATAATAAAACAGAAAAGACCTGTCTGTATTGCTTACTTATTAGCTGGGTTAATCTTGGGCAATTAACTTCTTTAAGCCTTTGTTTTCTTGTCTCTAAAATGGACATAACGAGTTCATCTCATCCCCAAGATTATTGGTTGAGAGGACTAAATATATAACTCTGAATGTTGCTTGGCATCGAGTAAAGGTTTGTTGACTGTTCTTAGTCACCTGCAAACTCTTTCTCCAACCATGCAATCATAATACCTTTTCAGCCCCACAAAGGGCAGCTAAGTAAGTGGTCAGTCCTTGTACTCTGGGCCAGAGAAGACAGGTAGGACAATGTCTGTCATTGTGTGTGAGTTCCAGGCCTCAGTCCATCTGGATATGGCTGGAGTGTCTGTGTGAGAAGAGCCTAAGTATGGAATCACCCATGAGACTGCTGGTCAGGACACCAGGCTGCACCTGCCTTCTGAGATGTACCTGGCAGGGTACAGGTAGGCCCTTCATTTCTGAATCAGTGACTTCCTCAGATAATACAGGTGACATTTATAGATGTAGGCAGCCTCCTTGAGCTCACAGCAAGAATTGTCTCCTTAGGGCACCTGATCACTGGGGATGCAGTTGTTGAGGAAGAGTATTTTATCCTGGGGCCAGCAGGTGGTGTGGTGGTTAAGGTGCTGGGCTCCCACAAGGCCAATTGTGGTTTGTGTCTCAGACCCAGTGGCTTGCTTTCTCACTTCCCTGTCTCTCTTCTCTGTCTCTCTCTGGTGAGTGCATGTGGTCCTGTAGCAAGCTGAAAAGCAACTTTAATGATAAATAAAATTAAGTAAGTCTTAAAAAAAAAAAGAGAGAGAGAGAGAGAATATTTTAACCTTGCAGCTTCACATCTGAGGAGAGGAGCGCAAGAAAGGAAAGGCCTATTCTCGGATTCTGATAGTCATCTAGCTCATAGTCTCAGAGAAAGACGGTCACTCTAGACCTTTTTTCTTGTGGCTAAGACATTACATTTGTGGCAAACACGGCTATTTGCCTACTCCACAATCCATTCCCTCCTCTGCCTTGGTGATAGGACCCCTAGTCTTCAGCTCTGCATGTGCATGCCCAAAGACCAATTTCTCCCTTCCCCTTGCCACATGTCTAAGTGCTGGCCAATTAGAAGGAACTAGAAGTTTTATGCAGCAAGTTCTAGAAAATGTTCGTAAAGGACAGCTGACATAACTTGCTGTCACTTTCTCTTTCTAATTTTGTGGACTAGAATGTGGACATGATGACTGGAGCTTAAGCAGCCTACTTGGAATGGAACCCACATTTAGGTGGAAGAACAGCCAGACAGAAGGAGCAGAGAGTCTGAGTCCTTGAACTTACGAGTGATCACATTAGTTATGGACTTCCTTTACAATGGAGATGACTAAGCGATCTAGTTTAAGCCACTTTTACTTATCTATTTGTTTTCATCAGACACATTTGAACCTGACAGACACATCTAACTCAAATAGAATTATTACAGCCACCCAAACCCAGTAGAGGAGATGATCTGGATGGTGGTAGGACTGAATATTTTCATTTTAGACAATCGGAAAAAAAAAATCTATTTTTTCACACCCATTCAGAATAAAAGACAAAATATCCCTTGGCCCCACATCCCTCTCTTTCTTTTCTATTTTATTTCTGAAAAGCCAGTAATCCACCTGGAGATTAAAAAAAAAATTAATGATTCTGTTTTAATCCTTAGAATTGCCTCAACATGAAAGACTTCTCATAAGTTTGAACTTAAAGGCTTTTCTAAATATTATCTTTCAGTCCTCTCCACTGATGTAATAGTGTCGTGTAGACTGTATCTAACAGCCTTGGAGGGACAGTTTTTAGGGAAGATACTCTGAAGGAAATAGCCCTGAGCACCTTGCTTCCCACCTACGCCCCTGTTGTTTCTGGTTAACGTTTGGGACGCACCACCTTCTTTGTGATTTCACCATAGTCAAGATCTACAGCCAGTCATTGAGTGCACGATGGGCTCACAGCCTGAAAAGTCTGCTCATCTCAGTCGTTCGGAGGCTCTGTTCAGTTTATTTTGCTTGCTTTTCACAGCTGGCATCTGCTAAAGCCAGTCAACAACAGCCGATTTAACACTATTATCCCAGCCACGGGTGTTAATCCCCATTACCAGGGGACTTCAAAACATTTATGGAAAATAAAATTGAAGTACAAGTTTAGTTTGGTGCAAAATATTTTGAAATGTACAAATAGTTATTTTATAACATGCATTTTTTTTCATGAACTCAGAAGACCCCCTCATATGTCACAAATCCCCAATAAATAAGGCAAGCCTATAGGAAGTGGAGCTGTTACCAAACTTGAACTTCTTTGTCTCCTAATGTTCAGAGATTATAGGAATACTTGGGATCCTGTTTGCTACATGTCTATACTTCAGCTCAGGATGGGCCACAGCTTGGAGCCATGGGAGGAAGGGGTCATGACTACCAGTGTCGGGATTTGGGGCATGCATGCCTGGCATGTTTTTCAAGTCACCAAGGCTAGATTCAGACTGTGTGGTCAGCCACATGGGATCCAGCTCCCTTAACCACCAGACCATGAGGCTGGCCCGACTCTGGGCCAAATGCCAATTCACATGGTCAGAAGCCTATAGTAATGACATTAACACACCCATTAGAACCATATGGATTTGGGGGGGATGTTGTGCCCCTCATGATAGTTAGCTAGATAGGTAGCTAGATAAAAATTTTAAAAAGATACCAAATCTACTATATTTCTAAACAAATATTTCTCAGCCAAGAAAAAAAAAAAACAGTATTACTGATGAGAATACTCTAAATCTCTAAATATGTATCGGAGAAAAACATAAGGAGACCAGAGCTTTGCCGCTTGATGCCTCTCACTTTCCTAGCACTAAGTAAAGCAATAAATGTTTTCTAATTAATAGATATAATTGGTACTTGATCTCTACTTCTCCCCTAGGAGTCTTGCTGAGTCTCTGACTTCCAGACTCTTTTTTCATGATTGCCCTGGGCACCAGATAAATGTTGATTATTATGCTCATTTTATAAATACCGACACTGTGACTCCACTTCTGTGACATGTCAATGATACATCTTCACTGTATTGGAGGTGAGTTGTGAAATGGGTGTTTATAGCTTCAAGCCCACACCCTTTGACAGGATTGTTGAGAAGAGACCTCTTCATTGTATAGGTCACTGAATATCCCAGACCTCATGTGTTCCAAAGTACCATGGTCCTCAGCCCACTTGCTTACACAGAAACAAGCCCTTTGGGATCTCTGGAGATTCTCTCTGGACCTCACAAGATGTCAAAAATGAGTCTGCCCATGTTCTCTGCTCTGGTTTCTTCATTGAGGCTAGTAGATACTTGCTGGTGGTGTCCTTTAAAAAACTATGAGGACACCCCGCACAAAACTCAGACCTCTTGCCCAAAGATGTGCCCAAGGTTGTGACTGAGCAGGAGCTGGGAGCAGAGTAGAAGGATGACCCCCCTCTCTGGCTATGGTTTGCACCATGTCTCCTGAGATGCTAGGTTCCTGCATGTTGACCAAATCTGTTAGGGACACTATTCTTTCAGCTTCTGCTGCTAAACTCCTCCTATTCACCATTCCCAGTTCAGAGTCCTTGCAGAGGTTGTCTGAACCATGAGCTCACACTGTGGAAGCTCCAAATAATACAAAGAAAATTCAAAAGTCAGTGGTTCAAAACAAAACAAAAAAATGGCAAACGTCCACCAAGATGCTAAGTGCCGTTTCCCTTATCACTCACCTCCAGTGCTTTTACTGGAAACTTTCTCCTTGTTTAGCAAAACACAAACACATAAATGTTGACATTTCCTTTGTATATTAAATAAGCAATTCTATACTTTGGGGAGGGCACAGACTCACGTACAGCAGAGGGACTCAAGATACCAGCTTTAGTTATGCCAGGAAACTACATTCTGTGGACACTCAGCAAAGTCAGTGAGGGACGTCAGTGATGACTCATTAAGGATTGGCTGCAGCTTGAAGTCCAATAGAAAGTGAAGACATAGGCAGGCAACAGGGCCAGGGTCAAGAGATTTAGAGTAGATACTTTCTACAGTTGGGCTTTTAGAACTTATAAGGAAGAGAGTTAATGTGTGTGTGTGTGTGTGTGTGTGTGTGTGTGTTTGTGTTGAGAGAGAGAGATTTTTGCTATAGGGTGCCTGTGCTCGCCAGAGAGATAGAAAGCAAGAAATCACCGCCCCCCCCCAGGGGGCATGGTCACACCACAGTCTCTTCTCATCCATTCTCCTCTTGGGATCTTGGGCACACATTCACATGTTCCTGGTGTGAGTTTTAAATTACCAAGTCTAGGACCCTAGCAGTGGTCAGGGAGTTCAGTGATGAAAATTACTCCATCTGCTGGTCCTGAGAGTTCATGTTTTAAAATCAGACTGTTTTATGACATTTTTTAAATATCATTGCAAAACAACCATTACTTGTAATAAAAATTTTAAATAAACTTGTTTATTTTTAATAGAGCTTTTATTTTGAATGGAAATTATAGATTAAAAGTTATCCATGAGTATTTATTCTATAGTGGGAAAGTAAATTATAATTCGGGAAATCATTTCAGGACTTAGAGAGAAAATAGTATATCAGCTTTTGTAGGGTGCAATATTATTGCACCTAAAGTGCCTACCATTATGCTGGGCACTTTATGTGTAATCTTAACAATGATTCTGTAAGAAAGTTGCTTTATAGTTGTAGGAACTGAGGCTAAGAGATGTTAAGTAATTTACCCGAAGTAATTTATACCATACACAGTGTAAGTTTGTCTAACTATGAAACCCATATCCAAACTACTTTCATAAACCACTCTTGCTCACTGGGATCATGAATACCAAGCAAAAACATAATAGGGATGTCCAATGATCCAGAGTCACTGAGAGGGTTGAGCAGTGGTACAGTGGTAATACTACTGGACTCATGGGAAAGTCCTGGGTTCATGTCCATAGACCTCCCTGAAGATGCTGTGCATGCACATGTGTGCTTGTGACCCAGACCAACTGACACAGGGTGTGGATCACGGTATGAAGACCCTGTTGTGGGTGCCTGTCTGTCTACTTCTCTCTCTCCTTCTTTCTCTCTGTCTCTCACATGGAAGAACTAACTAACTAAATAAACTTAAAAGAGTAATAAAGGGAGCCAGAAGGTAGCATGGAGGTTAATGCACTGGATCTCACATGACCAACAGCACGTGGCTTGAAACATCATGCTATGCACATGTTCTTGCATGCCAAAATCTCAAGGGGAGACTAAAGGAGAAGGGATTGTAGCATGGCAACCTCCCCTGAGGGGTGATTTCTCACTTTCCTTCTCTATCTCACTCTGGCAAGAACACATGCCCTATAGCCAAAGCTACAAAATAAATAAATAAATAAATAAATAAATAAATAAAGGGAATTAAGCAGTAGCACAATGATAACATCAAATGACAAATGGCAAATGGCAGTTTGCCTTATCACAGTTGCATAGACTTTGCCCAGGAGACAATGAACCTAAATGGATTTAGATAGGTGTTCCTCACTTACAATGTGATTACATCCTGACAAACCAGTGCAAAGCTGAAAACTCATGTTGTAATTCAGGGGCCATCTGAACTTTATTACTCAAGCACAGCAGAAACTTCATGCTCATCAGTTCCGCCTACACAGCCCCCTCAAGTCCTACAGGGATGATGCAGATGTGGACACAGATGGATACCTTGCACAGACCAGGTGTGTCACAGCTGAGGAGCCCTGAGCTTAGGTAACCCTGTGTTACGAAGGGCTACTGGAAAAATCTGCCAATCCTCCCCTCCAGAGAGAGACATTATCTTTATTTCCCTAAACTGCAAGCAAATCTTCCCAGGGAAAGTGAGGAGAGAGGTCTTTGTCTTTACTATTCTGGACAGTTTCTGGGGAGGGAGACATTCTCTCTATCTTTACTATCTTGCGATGTAAGTAAATCTCAGTAAATTGGCTGGTAATGCCTGGATGTGAAGAAATATGAGGTTTATAGAGAATTGTTTTCCATTCCTAGAAAAGTAATAGGAGGTTCATACAACACCCTTTTGCTTGTTTGCTTCTTCTTCATTCATTAAACAATTACCTACTTACTCATTGATGTATTCAAAATTAATCCATATATGATTAAGTGATTTCTGTATGTATTAGGTAGGTGTGCTCATGGCAAAGCACAAAACCACAAGTTAGGTAAGCACAGCCCTTATCTTCATGAACTAACATTCTGATTTGGGCTCAAGATTTTCTGCAGCCATTTGTCAGCTGCAGTTCAACAGGGTTAACTCTAGATTATCCAGATGTTTTGTGCATCCTCTGAAAGCAGAGAGGGGGAATTTAACAGTGCACAGTAGGCTGGCTCCCTGGTGTGGCAGTAAAGCACTGCTCAAGCAAGGCCGGATCACACATTGTGACACTAGTTCAAATCCCTGGTTGATCAGCCCCAAACATGCTGGGCATGCATGCAACCACTCAAGAACCAACAGGCTGGAGGACTAGTGTAAGGGACTCATGGCATGACTGTACTCTGTGGAGGGTGCTTCTCTTCTCTCTCTCTCATGCATATGCTCTGAGTAAAGAAAAACATATACAAATTTACGATTCAGGGCTAGCAGGTGGTGTAGTGGTTAAGGCACTGGACTCCCACATAGCCTACTGTGGTTTGGGTCCCAGACCTGGTGGCTTGAAACACACCAGGCACATTTGCATGCATGCCCAAAATCCCAGGTGGAGATGAGATTGCGGTATAGCCATCCCTTTTAAGGGTTATTTCTCACTTTCCCTCTCACTGTCTCTCCTCTCTCCGGGGAGCACATGTGCCCTATGGCAAAAACGTTAAAAAATAAAATAATAATAATTCACTGAATTTTTTCAAGGAGGGGAAAAATTACTAATAAAAGGAACCTATACATATACGCGCTCATCAATAAGTCAGGGTATTGAAAGTCAAAAAATCACGAGGTCCCAATACACTTCATTAAGTCTTCTGAGTTACTTCTGTTGATTGTATTATTATTGATGATGAAGACATCTGGATGCAGAATAGACAAGGAGATATCAATTTTCTCCTTGGAATATAAATTACCTTAGAAACAAATATTCTTCCATTTTCATGAGAATTACTAGTTTGTTTCTTTGGTAGATAAAATATACCTTTTTGTTATATATGAAAATAATGTATGTTTACTCTAAAAATATTTTGAAAACATGTAAAAATGTAAAGGAATGAATAATCATTCCCCTTGACATCACCCAGATAAGACTATTGTTAACTTTCTGGGGTGTTCTTTCTTTTCAATTCATATTCACATACTCATGCATTTATGAGAATTTTGTGTCTTTCACTTAGAGTCTTATTTATTATATATGGAATTTAATTTACTGCTTTTTCACAAATGTGAAAAATTTTGGCCAGCTTCAATGTCACAGGGGTAGCACAACACTCCACAATGCTGAAGCCATATGGTAAGGTCCCAGGTTCATATTCCAGGGTGTCCCTGTACATACTGGGTGTGCTTGCATGTACCTAAGATTCTGGCTGGAGATGTTGGGGGGTAGAGTGCAATATGAAGGTCCTATTGGGGGTACACCTCTCCTTCTTGCTTTCTCTCTCTGAAATAAAGAAATTTTTTTTAAAAAAGCCAATTTTAATGACTGTACATTGGTTCATTATATAGAAAAACACTAATTTACTTAACCATCCCCTCCATACACACTATTAGACCTTACTTTGTGCTTTGTTTATTACCATGATAAATAGCTTTATCATCAGTATCATTATTTATACCACTTTCCCTGCATCTCTCTGTTGATGTCATTAGGAATGATTGACAACAGTGAGATTATTACACTAAAGAGTATGAAATGTATTGTTGAGCTGCCCTCCAGAAAAGTATACTATTTTACATTCTCCACCACACTGTGAGGGAAGAGGGAGGACAGAGAGAAGGGTGGGAAGGAGGAGAGGGAAGAGAAAGCAGGGACAGGCAGACTGGTGCTGCAGTCAGCTCTGCTGAGGTCCTCCCTGTGAATCCTGGAAATGTGTCCCTTCCAAGAACACTTTAGTAAAGATACTGATCCAATTCCCTAAATTTGGTCCCCAGGATTAGGCTCCTAAAATTGGTCCCCAGTTTTTCTTATTCTTTTTTGGTTCTTATCTGATTCTATGGATGCTAATGATACATAAAGTCACAAGCCTTCAGTTTTAGAACTTAAATTTCTCCTCTCCCTTTTCAGAACTTTTCGAGTGATGAGAAGTGTTATATCTTTGGTCATATTGCCTGAAACTAATTGTTAAAATAATAGCAGATTACAAACTTTCCAGAATGTGTTTTTTTCCTCCTCCTCCTCTCTAGTGGGCCCTTGATTGGCCTTCTTTTCTTTTTTTTTTTTTTTAGAGATTTTTGCTATAGTGCACTCACTGGAGAGACAGAGAGATAGAAAGTGAGAATTCAGCCCCCAGGGGGATGGTCATGCCACAATCACTTCTCTATTCTCCCCCTGGGATTCTGGGCATGCACACATGCCCTGCATAATTTTCAAGCTGCTGGGTCGAGGATTCAAACTGTCACCCACATGGAAGTTCAGTGACTTAACCATTAAGCCTCACCTGCCAGCCCCATTGTCCTCCTTTAAATATATAGATTTTTATTTCAAAAACAAACTGTTGGGGCCAGCAGTTAGCGTAATGGCTATGTTGCTGGACTCCCACGTAGTCGACCGCGGTTCGTGTCCCGGACCCGGTGACTTAAACTCACGCTGGGTGCGTGTGCGTGCGTGCCCAAGATCCTGAGAGGACAATGGAGGAGAAGGGATTGTGGTGTGGCCATCCCCACTGGGGAGTGATTTCTCATTTTCTGTCTCTCTGTCTCTGTCTGTCTGGCGAGCACACACACCCTATAGCAAAAAAAAAACTCTCAAAAAAAAAGAAAAAAAAGAAACAAACTGTTCATAATCTTCATAAACAGTCATTGCTAACATTTTATGACTTTTCATCCCAGGCTTTTATTTATGTGAATATTTATATATTTTTTCTTTTTTTTTTTTTTAGAGGTTTTTGCTATAGGGTGCGTGCGCTTGCCAGACAGAGAGAGACAGAGAGACAGAAAACGAGAAATCACCCCCCGAGGGGGGATGGCCACGCCGCAATCCCTTCTCCTCCATTCTCCTCTCGGGATCTTGGGCACGCACGCACACGCACCTGGCGTGAGTTTTAAGGCACCGGGTCTGGGACTCAAACCGCAGTCGACTACATGGGAGTCCAGCAACATAGCCATTATGCTAACTGCTGGTCCCTATATATATTTTCTTTTACAAAATAGTAAACATACTATAAATGCAGTTTCTTACTCATCTGTTTCCTCACTAAACATTGCCATGAATATTTTCCCATGATATTACATAACCTTCATAAACATTCAGCTGTGGATGATATTCCAATGACATGAACCTTAATTTATTTAGCCATTTCCCTTAAGAGGATATTCTCTCTCTCTCTCTCTCTTTTTCTCAGTCTCAAGCATGTACACATGCTCTATTGTGAATAAAAAAGAAAAAATGATTCATTTAGCATCTTTTTGTGTAAAGCTTATTTCATAGTTAACTTTGCTCTTGAATAGAGCTTTGATACAAAATAGTAATAATAGTGATAATGATCCCTTGAACACATACTATTCTCCAGGAATTTTTCTTGCATTACTCTTGCTCACAAATTTTTCCAGGTAAATAATATCCCCATCTTGTAGGTGAAGAAACTGAGACTCAGACATTAATTTATTTTAATGTGCAAAGCTGAGGGGCCAGCAGGTGGTGTGGTGGTTAAGGCACTAAGCTCCCACATGGCCAACCAGTTTGAGTTCCAGACCTGGTGGTTTGCTTTCTCACTCTCTCCTTCTCTATCTCTCTCTGGTCAAGTTATAAATAATTATAATAAATAAAATTCAAGAAAATAATTCCTTTTTTTTTTTTTAGAGAGATTTTTGCTACAGGACATGTGTGCTCACCAGAGAGATGGAGACAGAAAGCAAGAAATCACCCCGTGGGGGTATGGCCACATCACAATCCCTTCTTCATTCTCCTCTCAGGATCTTGGTACACATGTAAATGTGTCCAGAGTAAGTGTTTTGCTGTTGTCTTTTTTAACTTTATTTATTTTTTATCTATAACAGAGAGAGAGAGAGAAAGTGAGAAAGCAGGCCACCAGGTCCGGGACTCAAACCATGGTCGGCCATGTGAGGGTCCAGCTCCCTTAACCACCATGCCATCTGCCAGCCCCCCAGAGTGAGTTTTAAGTTGCTGGGTCAGGGACATGAACCACAGTCAACTATATGGGAGCCCAGCAGTGTAATCATTACGCCATCTGCTGGTCCCCAAATAATTCTTTTAAAGAATCAAAAAAACATGCAAAGCTAAGCAAGCTATCAAACCTAGGTCCTTACTGTTCCAAAATCCTACCCTTTCATCCAAGCAATACTGCTAGTTTACTGTACCAGGGGGAAAATTTCTCAAAGTTTTTAAGTTTTCTTCTATCTTCCTCCCATAAATGAGAGAGAGAGAGAGACAGACAGGCACCCCAACAGGGTTTTGACATCACAATCGCCTTTAGTCAGCACCACATCATGTACATGTGCACACCTAGTGTGTTCAAGGAGGTCTTCAGGTACAACCTGGAACGCTCCATGTGGGCCAGCCTCTCAGGGCTGAATTACAGCCTCACCACTGTCCAGCTACTAAGGCTGTAAATAGCATTAAGGATCTTGACATACATTGTGTCTTATTACTTCTGCCACCTTTTTCTCAAATTAGAAATATTTCATTCTGGGCATTTATTTATGTCTGTTTGCATGATTATAGGACCTAGCAAAAATTTAAAAGTTTGAACTGTATTGCCATATGTCAGTCTTTTCCTCTATTTTAAGCTTAAATGGTTGGTAGAAAGCTATTACTTTTCCTTTCTGCTTTTAATTATTCCATCAAGAACTCAGTTTAATACATCAGGTGTGGAATTTAATTTAATATATGGAAAAAGAATAAACTAATTTCACTCTCAAATACCAAACCACTTAATTTCATTTATTGCAGATATTTTTTTCTCATTGACAGGTATTAGATTCTTATACAGACTAGCATGTGTTTCTTTGTTTTCTTTTCTTATTTATTCTCTGAGTTACCAAATACTTACTGAGTGCCTTTTATATGCCAGCCATTGGTCTAAGAGTCTGGATACAGTGATAGAAAATAACAGATTTATTAAACAAATTATTAAATCTAGAATTATTTTTAATATTCCTAGCAGCTATAAAAAAAAAAAGTAGAGAGAGTGCCATGACAACTCATAACAAGAATATTTGATTTATTCCTCCACAAATATCACACTTTTAATTACGAAAGTACTCTGAATTTTCATATCTAATAATTTGATTCATTGCTAATTCATCGCTATTCTTGCCAGTGCATTTTGCCAAGTGAAAGTAGAAATGATTTTTTTCAACTTATGAAAATATCACATGTACTGCTGAATTAAATAACATTAAATAGAGCAATTAAATAGTAAAGAATCAGCATCTTTAACATGCTCTGTAATTCTATTCAAGTTTTATTTTATAATTCTTAATAACATTTTGTAGTTTTACAGGTTTCTTCAAATATATCATTCAATGTTATAGTTAAGGTTGTTTGTAGGCATTTTATATTTTTTTCTACTATTGTAATCAGGAGCTCAGTTTTCATTATATTTTAACTTATTTTTAATGTTAAAAAGCAATCTAGGGAACCAGCAGTTAGCGTAATGGCTATGTCGCTGGACTCCCACGTAGTCGACCGCGGTTCGTGTCCCGGACCCGGTGGCTTAAAACTCACGCCGGGCGCGTGTGTGTGCGTGCCCAAGATCCCGAGAGGAGAATGGAGGAGAAGGGATTGCAGCGTGACCATCCCCCCTGGGGGGTGATTTCTCGCTTTCTGTCTCTATGTCTCTCTCTGTCTGTCTGGTGAGCGCACGCGCCCTACAGTGAAAATCTCTCCAAAAAAAAAAAAAAAAGCAATCTATTGGTTTTATGTACTTATTATACATTTAGCCACTTTATTGAGCTCATTAATTTTCATTTATGATTTTTATTCCTTTGGGTTTCTACAGATGCATTCCTATCTGCAAATAATAATAGCTTTTTTTCTCCTCCTTAACAATGTCTAGGTCTCTTTATTTTCTGTTTTCTTTCTTTCTTTTTTGATAGTTGTTTTGCTACAGGGTGCATGTGCTTGCTGGAGAGACAGAGAGAAAGAAAGTGAGCAATCACCCCACCCCCACCCCTGCCATTGGCGATGGCCATGTTGCAATTCCTTCTCCATTCTCTTCTCGGGATTTTGGGCATGTATACATGCACATGGCATGAGTTTTAAGCTGCCAGGTCCGGGACTCAAACGATAGTTGACTCCATGGAAGTCTAGCAATGTAAACTTTATGCCATATGCTGGTCTCATATTTTCTATTTTATTTCTAACGAAGTGTCTAGAATATCCAGGGGGAAAATGGTGATAATTGACATCCTTACTTTGTACCTGGTTTGATATAATATTCATTTTACTGTTTCATTTGATGCTGGATAAGAGTTAAGCATGATACTTACTAATCAGGTTAAGAAAATATCCATCTAGGTTTTTTTTTATTTTTCTTAATTGTCAGAGGGTGCATAAGTTCTCCAGAGAAACAGAGAGGAAAGAGAGGGAGAAAGTACCCTCAATGGGGGTGTGTGGTCTGGACACGGTCCTTCTCCTCCTCCTCCTCCTCCTCCTCCTCCTCCTCCTCCTCCTTATCTTCTTCTTCTTTTATCCTGTTGGGCTTTTGGAAACACATGCACACATACCTAGCATGTTTTTCAAGTTACTGGGGATGAGGTTTGAATTGCAGTTGGCCATGTAAAATCTGGCTTGCTCAACTACTAGGTCACCAGTCCCATTCCTCACTTTTATTAGGAACAGATGTTGACTTTTTCTTTCTGCAATCCCATCTACTATCTTTTCTTCACGATCTTTTAGATAATTGTTTCTTTAGGTTATTAGCTGCCACAATGGTCACATTTGATTATGCTACTTGATGACCTTTTTCTAAAGGCTGCTGCAACGTTCTTGAGTACCCCGTTAGAACTCCAAAGTCTTGGGAACCAGCAGTTAGTGTAATGGCTGTCGCTGGACTCCCACGTAGTTGACCGCGGTTCGTGTCCCGGACCCAGTGGCTTAAAACTCACGCTGGGCGCGTGTGCGTGCGTGCCCAAGATCCCAAGAGGAGAATGGAGGAGAAGGGATTGCGGCGTGGCCATCCCCCCTGGGGGGTGATTTCTCGCTTTCTGTCTCTATGTCTCTCTCTGTCTGTCTGGCGAGCGCACAGGCCCTATAGCGAAAATCTCTCCAAAAAAAAAAAAGAACTCCAAAGTCTTGGAAAGAGCCTTGGATTTAGAATCAGCTGACCTTGAAAGTGCAAAAGCAGCTCTGAAAATCCTAGTGGGAAATGCTACAGGCTCCTGAGGAAGAGATTCAAGCTCCATCAGACGCCTGAGTGAGGCTTGCTGAAAAATATTCTGTGACTGTGGGGATGAGAGAAGAATGAATTGATTTGGTCATGGAAGAGGTAGGACAATGTTCAGTGTGGTAGAGTATCAGAGAATTTGGGACATGTTATTAACCAGACCTATGTGTGCATAGTTTGGTCTGGAAAGTTCAGTTGGAGGACAGGGTCAAACGTAATTTGAGATGTGAAATAAATTTTGGCCCTAACTTGTGGACCTCACATTTAACCAACTTGAAGCAGACCTTATTTTAAATAATGCCTCACTCAATATCAGAGTCTCCTAACAACTATGTCCTAGACTCTGGAGTTGTGGAATTGTCTGGGTCATTGGTTGTCATTCTACATATATGTACTGAACACTTTTCTGTCAGCACTGTGCTAAAGTGTTTCTGAATGTAGGTTTTTTTTTTTTTGAGAGGTTTTCACTATAGTGCACATGTGCTCGCCAGACGGAGAGAGACATAGAGACAGAAAGCAAGAAATCACCCCCCAGAGTGGATGGTCACGCCGTAATCCCTTCTCCTCCATTCTCCTCTCAGGATCTTGGGCACGCACGCACACGCGCCCAGCGTGAGTTTTAAGCCACCGGGTAGGGGACACAAACCGTGGTCGACTACGTGGGAGTCCAGCGACATAGCCATTACGCTAACTGCTGGTTCCCTGAATGTAGGTTTTAAATTATTCATTTATGGTGATGCTGACAGACAGGAGATACCGCCATTGAAAAGATAGTTTGTTTACCTACAGTTTCCAAGAGGAGGGGACAGGCCATACCATACAGGGCCACACAAAGAAGTAGCAGACGTGGGATAGGGGGTGGACAAGGACCTTTTCTGTGATTTCTGTGGAAAGGAACAGACCAGGCAAAGTACGCAGCTGCAGAGTTGGTTACTTTAAATAATTTCAGTGGGCTCTGAGTGTAAGGGCTATCCCAAGTTGCCTAGTTCCTGGCCTAGGGTGATCGGGACAGGGGAATACTGGCCCTTCAAAAACTAATAAAGGAGGAGGTTGGGGAGTATGGGCTTTGGATTGGTTGGTTGCCATATGAAAGACTTGCTTCCCTGGAGTCCGTTTCCATCTTGAATTATTTAATCCTGGAAGGAACAGTCACTCCCGATTAGCAAGACTCCAAATGTCAAAACATCAGATAATAAAACATTTTGGTTGATACATAGAGCTTAAAATGAGAGAGATACATAGCAAACCATGAGAATGGTTGGAGAAAAAATTTCATGAAGGTGCTGGGAAAACTTTCCTTATATTCCATCAATGTCTCTTAACAAGGATGCCAACAGACTAGGCTATTTAGTCCTTGGGTCAACAGGAGAATAAACAAAAATTGGGAAATTGGGATAAAAGTTGACTATACACTCTAACTTCTATGAGAGTGATAGACTTTCCTTCCCTTGATTTTATTCTTTTCCTGAAATAGTCCAAACTAAAGAGGGTTTAAAGGACAGAGCTGAAGGACCACATGCTAGAGGAAGAACCTCTAGCAAGAGCATGTGAACAGTGTTGGGTGGGACAGGCACGCTCTTGACAACTAGCCCTCCTTCAGATGACTTTTGAGGCCCCTCCAGCCCTTCTCTTTAATGTGACTTAGAGTCAGGGGGAGGATGGAAATCTGCTCGGGATGATTTCTTTACATTTACCCATGGGATATGGAGAGGTCAAGTCATGCTCATTCTCTTTTAGGGTTTAAGAAAATCGTTCTTTCTGTGAGTGCATCATTTGACCACATAAGCCAGTCCTTACTCAGCATCATATGCCCGGAAACATGGTTCAGTACACTAAAGCATTTATTCATGAAGAGTAAGATTCATATGCCTGCATGGTTTGTTCAAAATAAGAAACCTAACAAAGTCTTAGGCTTTACTTGTCTTTATGCCTATTCATGTGAAAAAACAAAGTATCACTGATCTTCTGACTTATCAAAGAAAACTCGTAACATTGAACCTTTCAGAAAACAGAGATATCAAATAAAGCATTGTTCCATTACCAGGACAAGTATTCCATGGCATATTTTATTATATTTTAGAGGCACCATCCGTAATGATGGTCTTATCATGCCCAATAGTATCCAGAAAATGGGGAACTTTTTATCTTGCTGATACTGTTTTCATCAGTGATTGAGAGGATGCACAATTTCAAGACTAAGCAATGTAATTTCATTTTTTAGCACCTAGGGAAACAGAATAGGCTGAGAATCTGAGGACTTACAATTTGGAAAGAAGGGTAGAATAAGAGTATTAACAAATGAACTGTAGGGCATGAGACGTTTTTCATTTATGTACTTAAAAGTAGTACCAATTTGACTGATGCTCTCAAAGAATATCACAGAGGATACAGTCCCAAACCATGGCAACTTGCCTTGAAATCCTCCTTCCCTTTCTTCTCTTCTCAGTCTTGCTTGTACACCTAGTTGATCAAAGCTCTCCTCCATGGCATTTCCAGCTCACTGCCAATATTCTGCCAGCACTTGGCCACTAACCCATCCAAATGACTCTTGACTCTGTTGGCCCCCACCACCCCTATTCTTAGATCTGTTCTTTTCCGTCACTAGATAATTGCTTCTTCTCTGATGTAAATGTTCTGACCTCTCCCTCTAGATATCTCAGTCCAAGCATTAAAATGGAACGTGTCCCTTGAAAAGGGAGAAATTTAGTTCTCTTTCACATTTAGAGCTGACAGGGTAATGCCATAAATCTCTTAACTTAATATTTTTTCTTAATGACTTTTCTCATCAATGTGGCAATATCTTAAGGGCCTAGATTAGGGTGTAGTCTAGAAAAAAAATGACCCATAAATCCTGTCTGGCAGGATTTGGGTCCAGACATTGTCCTGTGAGTAATAGGATAATGATGTTCTCAGTCTCTATAGGGACTTTTTAAAGATTTACAGGCCTTCCCGCTCCAGACTCTTCACACAGCAGCCAAAAGTGGTCCATTAACCATCTATCTCATCACCTCACTCTGCTCAAAATTTCTTATGGTTCCCACTTCATAGTCCCAGCATACCTCAACACCACTAAGGTTCTCATCAGCTCTATTAATATATTTGCTAATCTAGAATATTCCTAACCACTTTGGCATTGACCCTACCACATTAGGAGAAATGCAGTTGGATTCTATTTGCTAATGTTTTGTTTAGAATGTCTTCACTTATATTCAGAAGTGAAGTTGTCTTTCGCTTTCTGTGTTATCTTGGTTTGGTTTTGCTGTGTAGGTTCATTGGGGTTTTGCCTCTTCTATTTCTCAGAGAAATTTAAATAGCATAGAAGTAATTTACTCCTTAAAAGTTTAAAAGAATCCCATGCCTTTAAAAGTTTTCAAGTTTAACTGAGTCTCAAGTTAATTAAACATTACATACATTAGGTAGTAAGGTGAAGAAGTCTCACAGAAAGATTTTAAAAACTACATGTAATTTGTTACCATTCTCTAGAATCCTTTCTATTCTGTCTATCCACTTACCCTAACTCAAATTGGTTACGAACACTTTGACTAAGGTGCTCCTGCCTAACCCATACCTAGTCCCACCTCAGAATCTCATTTCTGACATGCTCACATTGCTAGGGAGGCAAGTTAGCTTAGTGTCCAAATGCCCTACCCTGTTAACCAGATGCCTGATCCAGAGAGCAGGTGGCCTTTCACTCTGTTCAGGTTGAATAAGTCAACTGAAGAAACCTGTGGTCTCTGTCTAGGACTCCAGATTAGCCAGGAAACACAATGCCAGTTCTTTCCCCCTTCAGAGTCCCCTACATGCCCTCTCTGATGGCCCAGAATGAAAATGAAAATGAAATTAGCCACAGTCCTCCCTATACGTGTTAAGGCTGGTATTCTGTAACCTAGAAGGAAGTAATTTCTACTTTAGTCTAATGGGAAAGTTAAAAATTGCCCCAACACACCCCTTTTTAAATTATAATTTAATTATTTTATTTAAACATGATATGCAATGAAACTTGCATGTTGTGATTCTCCTTAAAATCACCTCAGTCAGTTTTTATAAACTACCTCTACATGAAACTAGGGCCTCTTCAGAAATCACTCTCAGAAAGAGCTTGGATCTATTATAGGAGAGAATCTCACATCAATATGTAAACACGATTTTAGAATGGATATTAGACACTCTGTTGTAGAACAAGCTTCTGCAGCCCTGAGAGTTGATGGGAGTGATTTTGGAACACTTGGCTGCCAAATATTTTAAGAATCTTTGCCTTTCAACTAAATCACACACTTGTAGGCAGGCCTGGGCTTTCCTGATGTTTCAAATGTCCCAGATTAAGACAGAAGTACTTACAAGGTGTTGCTTCCATGCATGCTCGCTATGTATGCTACAGAGGGTGGGGAATCTCTAATGCAGTGTGAAGGAAGTATCCCAGTCCACTTGCAACTAGTCCTGCATTCAGCCTAGCAGCCTCAGCAGTGTATCAACCACACAATAGGACAAAGGTCAGCAAGATGCCCGCAGGTGATCAGAGCAGCACGAACATTCATGACCATGACCAGTGGCAAATGGCTGCCCTATTACATAGCTCAATGTTTCCCCCTCTCTCTTTTAACTCCTCAAATCAATTAGAGAGGTACTACACATTAAAAAGCAATGAGGCAGGGCCAGTAGGTGGTGCAGTGGTTAAGGCACTGGATTCCCACATGGCCAATTACAGTTCAAGTCCTGGACTTGGCAGCTTGCTTTCTTACTCTCTCTCTCATAAGCATATGCACCCTGTAGTAAATTTTTAAAAATAATAATAATAGGGGATCAGCAGATGCCACAATGTTTATGTCCCTGGACTCCCACATAGTCAACCACAGTTCAAGTCCCAGAACTAGCGGCTTAAAATTCTCACCGGCACATGTACATATGTGATCAAAATCCCTCCACAATACCTGAAGGAGAAGGGATTGCACAGTGGCCATCCCCTGCGGGAGTGATTTCTCAATTGCTGTCTTTCTGTATCTCCAGTGAATGCACAAGCCATTTAGCAAAAATTTCTCTTAAAACAAAACAAAACAAAACAAAAAAAGACAATAATAGTAAATAATCTTTAAAAAAAAAAAACACCACTAACCCCAAACCCTAACTCTAACACTAATCATACCATAAACTTAACCCTGACCAAACCCTAACCCTAACCCTAACCCTAACCTAATCCTAACCCTCACTCAAATCCTAACCCTAACCCTAATATTCACCCTAACACTAACACCAACCCTAACCAAAACCTAACCCTAACACAAAACCTAACACTAACCCTAATCCTAATCTTGCACCCAAACCCTAACCCTAGCCCTAACCCTTTCCCTAATCCTGCACCCTAACCACAAACCTAACCTAACCCTAACTCCAACTCCAACTCAAACCCTAACTCTTACCCTAACCCTAACCCTAATCCTTCACCTAACACTCAACCCAAACCTATCTTAACCCTAAGCCTAACTGAAACCCTAACCCTAATGCTTCACCCTAACCCTAATCCCAACCCTAACCTAACCCTAACCGTAATTCAAACACTAAGCCTAACCCTAACCCTAACTTTACTCCTTTACCCTAACCCTCACATCAACCCTCAACTAACACGAACACTAACTCAAAGCCTAACCCTAACTTTAATCCTTCACCCTAAACCTAACCCCAACCCTAACCTAACCCTAACTCAAACCCTAACCCTAACCCTAATCCTGCACCTGAACCCTAACCCCAACACTAACCTAACCTTAACCCTAACTTAACCCCTAACCCTAATCCTAACCCTAACACTAATCCTTCACCCTAACCCTAACACCTAAACCTAAAGCTAACCCTAAACCCTAATTCAAACTTTGAACCTAACCCTAAACCAAACCCTAATCCTGAACTCTAAACCTAACCCCAACCCTAACGTAACCATAACCCTAACTCAAACTCTAACCCTAACACTTATCCTGCACCCTATACTTAACCCAAACACCAACCCAAACCTAACCCTATTCCAAACCCTAACCCTAACCCTAATCCTGCACCCTAAACCTAACCCTTAACCTATCCAAAATTTAGCCCTAACTCAAACTTTGACCCTAACCCTAACACTAACCCTAATCCTAACCCTAACCTAACCCTAACTCAAACCCTAACCCTAATTCTTCACCCTAGCCCTAACCCCTGCATCTAACCCTAACTCCAACCCTTACCTAACCCTAACCCTAACCTGCACCCTAACCCTAACCCTAACCTAAGGCAAACCCTAACTCAAACCCTAAACCCAACCCCTAATCCTAACCCTAACCTATTATGAACTGTAACAATAACCCTCACTTTAAACCCTAATCCTAAACCTAACCCTAACTGTAACACAAACCCTAACCATAACACTAACCCTAATACCTAATCCTAACCGTAATCCTAACCCAAACTGTAACCCTAAACCTAACTCTAACCAAACCCTAACCCTAATCCTAACCCTAACTCATAATTCTAACTCTAAATACTAACCCTAACCCTAAACCCTAACCCTAATCCAGTCCCCTAACCCTAACCCTAAACCCTACCCCTAATCCAGCTTCTAACCCTAACCCTAATGCTAACACTAAACCCTAACTCTAACCCAAACTCTAATCCTAAACCAAAACCTAACCCTCACTCTAACCCTATTACTAACCTATCATTCACCCTAATCCTAAAGGTAAGCCCTAACACTAACCCTAAAACAAACCCTATCCCAAATTCCAACCTTAACCCTAAAACAAACCCTAAACGTAAAACTAACCCTAACCCTAACCTAACCCTAACCCTAACCCTAAACCTAACCCTAACTAAAGCCTAAACCTAACTTTAAACCCTAACCCTAAAATGTACCCTTACCCTAAACCCAGCACTAACTCTAACCCTAAACCTAAACAAACCCTAACTAAACCCAAATCCTAACCCTAGGCGCAATCCTAACCCTAACCCTAACCTTACTCTAACCCTAACCCTAAGTCTACCGTAACTCTAACCCTAACTTTAACCCTAAACCCTAACTCTAAACCTAACCCTAACCAAACCGTATCCATAACCCTAATCCTAACCATAACCCTAACCTATCCCTAACCCTAAACCCTAACTCTAAACCTAACCCTAACCCTAACCCTAACCCTAACCCTAACCCTAACCCTGACCCTGACCCTGAACCTGACCCTGACCCTAACCCTAACCCTAACCCTCACCCTAACCCTAACCTAACCCTAATCCAAAACCTAACCTTAATGCTAACCCTAACCTAACTCTAACCCCAAGCCCTAACCCTAAACCCTAACCCTAACCTTTACCTAACCCTAATGCTAACCCTAAACCTAACCCAAAACCTAACCCTACCCCTAACCTAACCTGAACCTGAACCCCTAACCCTAACCCTAACATTAACCTAACCGTAACCCTAACCAAACCCTAACCCCTAACCCTAATCCTGACCCCTAACACTAACCCTAACCTAACCCTAAGGCTAACCCTAACTAACCCTAACCCTAACCAAAACCTAACTCTAACCCTACCCCTAACATCTAACCCAGGGTTGGGCATGCTTATGCCGATGCCTGGTGTGATTTTCAAGTCACTGAGTCCAGGACTTCACCTTATAGTCAGCCATGTGGGATCTACTGCCTTAACCTATTTGCCACCTCCTTGCCCTGAATTCCTAATTTTTAGTTAACTAAAACTATATTTTTGTTTCACAAGGTCTGAACTTTAGATAATCATCAGTATTGTATTTGTGAAATCCATCCATATTTCTTTTCTTTCTTTTTTTTTTTTTTTAAGAGGTTTTGCTATAGGGTACGCGCACTTGCCAGAAAGAGATAGACAGAGAGACAGAAAGTGAGAAATCACCCTTCAGGGGGGATGACCACGTCTCAATCCCTTCTCCTCCATTCTCTTCTTGGGATCTTGGGCACACACGTACACTCACCTGACGTGAGTTTAAGCCACCAGGTCTAGGACTCGAACCGCAGTTGACTACATGGGAGTCCAGCAACATAGCCATTATGCTAACTGCTGGTCCCAAATCCATCCCTATTGTTGAGTGTGGCTTTGATATATTCATTTTTACCATGATATGCGATACAATGAATATACTACAATTTATTTATCCATTTTTCTCTTGGTGGACATTTGCCTTGTAATACTAATGATAAAAAATGCTGGTATGCACATTCCTGTGCATGTCTTTTCATGTGTGTATTGTATCCTATTGTAATGTCACTTGTAGGTCCTTCCATACCTAGGAATAAAATTTCTGTGTCACAATAGTTGATATTGCAGATGGCATAATGGCTGCTTCACTGGAATCCCATGTAGTTGACTGTGGTTCAAGTCCCAGTTCCCACAGCTTAAACCTCAAGCTGGGTGTGTGTGCGTGCCTTTTTGAGATCCCAAGAGGAGAATTGAGGAGAAGGGACATTGGCATGGCCATTGTTTCCAGCAAGCACAGATGCCCTATAGCAAAAATCTCTCTCTAAAAAAAAAATATATAGTTGCTATCACAGGACCAGCTGATGGCATAATGCTTACATTGCTGGACTCCCACACGGTCGACTGCACAAATCCCAGACCCAGTGACTTGAAACTCATGCCAGGTACCTGTACATGTGTGCCCAAAATCTTGAGAAGAGAATGGAAGAGATGGGATTGTGGCATGTTTATCTTTTCTGGGGGTTGATTTCTCACTTTCTGTCTCTGTGAGCTCACATGCCCTATAGCAAAAATTTGTCTCTAAAGGAAAAAAAAAAAAAAAAAAAAAAAACAGATGATATCACAAATAGTTCTCCAAAATGGTTGAACCATTTTATATACTCTTCACTAGCATGTGAAAACTTCCGTTTCTCCGCATTCTTTCTAGCCTTTTATGTTATCAGTCTTTCAAGTTTTACCCATTTAGGTGAATATTTAGTAATATCTCATTGTGGTTTAAATTTGCATTTCCATTGTAATTCATGATATTTAGCACCTATTTGTGTTTATTGGCCATTTAATATCTTTGTGGAATACCTGTTCAGGTCTCTTGCCCTTTGTTCTACTGAACTTTCTGTTATTGCCTTTTTTTAAGTTTATTTATTCATTATGAGAGTGAGAGAGAGAGAGCGTGAAAGTGAAAGAAACAGCACTCCTACATAGGATCTTTTTTTTTAATTTCACTTGTCTTTATTTTTACACTTTTCCACAAACATTACTTTACATATCAAAGAATTTTTGCTCATACTCCATAGTTCTTGACAGTTAATAAACAACTTTCAAATTTTCAAAATACTGAATTTTAAGGATAAAGTTCAAAATATTTCTTATAACTTTGTATAATTTTGTTTGTGACTCCATAACAATGGAAACGGTTTTAAATATTTTTGAGAAAATATTTACATGTCAACTACTCAAATTGTTGAAAAGCAAATGTCCAGCACACTAGTCACACATGAATGTTCTCAATTCAGCCCAGCCTACCAAGTATTCGGTGATATACCATCTGCTAGCAAAGATCAGTTCCTTTTTCCTCCTTCAAAGTCTTTCTCAAGATAATCCTCTGGTGTGGTTGCTCTTTTGCAATCTCTGCTGATTACAATGCTGGGCTGGAAAAGTCCATGTTATTTTATGTTATAAATGCCTTCATATATCTTCTCTAATCCTCTCTATCAGGCAGTACTATTTATGGTGCCAGGCCATCTTTCTAAGAGCTTCTGTTGGCTTACTTGAAATCTACCTTTGTTCCTTAGCTTTCCGATTGATCTTTAGATATGACATTCCAGTCGATGATTGAGTATTTCCAATTTCTGATTTGATGCAACAAGCATTGTTGAACTTATCCAAATAACCCTTCTGCCACAAAATAAGAATATTTCCAAATATTTTCAATTCAAGAGTGGTCAGGAAGGAAGAAAAGTTTAAATTTCCATTTAAAGAAACAAACAAGAAAGATATTTTAACAAATTGCTAAACCTATCAACAACTCAAAAGAAAGTAAAATGTTTAAATTGGGAAAACAAAGCATAGTAAAAAAAAAAAA
>NW_006160045.1:9376341-9389954 GCF_000334495.1 Tupaia belangeri chinensis
CACACCACAGTCCCTTCTCCTCCATTCTCCTCTTGGGATCTTGAGCACGCACACACATGCGCCTGGTGTGAGTTTAAACCACCAGGTCCAGGGCTCAAACCACAGTCGACTACATGGGAGTCCAGCGACATAGCCATTACACTAACTGCTGGTCCCATGAAATCAGTAATGTTTTACTCAAAAGTCATAAAATTCTATTTTGTTAGTTCAGTCTTATGTTCAAATTCTCTTCAGCTGAATATGCAGTTACTGTGGACCAATCTTTCCATTTAAATCCTGGAAGTTAACATTCAACGTTGTTACTGATATTTCTTGTCCATAGCATTAAATTTGCCTTTTCTTGGTTCCCTTTGTTCTCTTATTTCTGTATGTGTCTTCACTTTTCCTGGTTGAGCACTCCTTTCACAACTTCTTGAAGAGTGGGTCTGCTATGGAAAATTCTTTCAGGTCTTGTTTACCTGAGAATGTTTTTATCCTTTCTTTCCATATGAAGGATAATCTTGCCAGGTATAGTATTCTTGGTTGAAACTGTTTTCACTTAACATTTTGAATGTATGTTCCCATTCTTTCCTTGCTAGTATTGTTTCTGATGAGAGGTCTGAGGTTAGCCTGATGGGGTAACCTTTATAAATAACCTGACGTTTTTCTCTTGCTAATTTTAGTATCTTGTCTTTGTCTGTAGATTTGACCAGTCTGGCTATGATGTGCCCTGGAGAAGATCTTCTCAGGGGGTTCTTTTGTATTTCTTGGGTCTGGATATTTGAATGCCTCTCTAGAGGTATTCTTCCAAGATTTCATGGACTAGATTATCAATGTCCTCACCTTCTGGGATATCAATTATCCGAATGCTGTCTAGTATTTCTTGTATAGTATTCTCATTTTGGGGGAATGTTTTCTCAGTTTGTTTGTTTGTTTTTCTACATCAAAAATTTTGCCTTCAAGATCCGAGATTAAATTTTCTGCATGGACTAATCTGTTTTTAATACTTTCAAGGGAGGTTTTGATTTCCTGAATGGCAGCCTTCATCTCTAATAGTTCCATTTTATTATTATTTTTTTTTATGGTGTGTAATTTCCTCTTTCAGATCATGGAAGAACTTCAACACCTCCTGGGACTCATTGTCTTTTTCTCCTGCATCTTCTGGAATTCATTATCTCTCAGCTCTTGCATCTCATTTAGTTTTGTCACTATGAATATTCTGAAGTCTCTATCAGATATTTTCATGAATTCTACTGGACCATCTATGGATGTCGAAGGATTGTTCTTTTTCCTTAGAGGAGAGATATTTTCTTGGTTCCTCGTGTTTCTTGTGCCTCTGTGGTTATTTCTGATCATTCTGTGACAAAATCTCTCCTCCACAGTGCTTTGCAATGTGGTATCATTGAGATACAGTAAGATTAGGAGTTCAAATTTATAAAAAGAAATTTCTTCATTAAAGCAGGAGGTTCAATAAGCGTTGAGGATTTCAATGACTCTAAAAATACTCAAATGCTTGGCTACTGTGCACTTAGATCTATCTAGACATTCAGTGTGTGGAGAGTGAAGCTTAGAGTAAGGAAGTAAGGTTACAAAATATAAGCAAAAAGGAACAAAACTAGAAAATACTACCAAAAGAGTGAGAAATGAAAACATGCTGCGTGAACACACCAGGACACACCTCAGCTTTAAAATGGCTTTTGAAATTAACAAGCGAAAGAAAAGGCCCAAGGTGAGGAGAGGCGATTGAAAAATAAAAATAAATTAAAAAATAAAAATTTAAAGAGAGAGAAAGCGTAAGACAGACAGCCAGCCAGAGACAGAGAGAAAGAGGAGGTCGCCCTACCTTGTCTTTATTTTGGGAGTATATTTTGGGAGTCTAGGAGATGGGTTTAGGGCATAGCTTCCCTGAACATACCAGGACACACCTCAGTTTTAAAATGGCTGCTTGTCTGAATATTTTGGGAGTCTAGTAGATGGCTTTAGAGCATAGCTTCTCTTCTACATAGGATCTTGATCCATCCCCAGTGCCTGGCAACCTCCCCATGTGGGTCTACTTTGTTTAACAGCCGCACCACCATCCAGCTCTGTGTCAGTTTTATTTTAAATTTCACTTTTAGTAGTTTTTTACATAATCTGGTTATGAGCCTTTTCTCAGTTATATGTGTTAAAACAACATTCTCTCACATTTGTTTGTCTTTTCACTCTCTTCTTCTTATCAAAACAGAACCCTTAATTTGATAAACAAAAATTCTTAATTCTAATGTATTATAATTTATCACTCACTTTGTTTATGGTTTACAGGTTTCCTTTTTCAGTCATGAATTCTCTTTATTATTTTCTTTTTTTAAAATAATTATTTTATTTAACTTTATTTATTTATTTTAATTTGACCAGAGAGTTACAGAGTGAGAGAGAGACAGAAAGTGAGAAAGCAAGCTGCCAGATCTGGGACTCAAACTGCAGTCGGCCATGTGGGAGTCCAGCACCCTTACCCACCATGCCGCTTGCTGGCCCCTCCTATATTATTTTCTAAATGCCTTGTAGTTTTTCTCTCCTATATTTAGATCTACAATATATTGGGTCATTGGGAAAGTCATGAGCATTTTTGCATAGAAAAACATAGAAAAATATATCATGACTTTCCCAATACCCTAATACATGAAACAGATTTTGATCAGTGGTGTGAGATTGCAGTCACACCGCAATGCCTTCTCCTCCAAATGCCATTTTTTCCATATGTATATCTATTTTTCCCAGTACTTTTGTTAGGAAGACTATCATTTCCCCGTTACTCTGACATTTATGCTAAGGCCACACTTCCCCTGGGCTGTCCTTGTCCCTGACAGAGCATAGTGAGAGTTTGAATGCTGGTCTGTTTCTGTCGAATGCAGACTCCTTTAAAGAACCCGTGCTTGGTTGGTATCCATCAGCTGACTGAGACTTCCTCACAAATGCAGTGTAATATGAGGCTCTTCTTATCCAGTCTTCTTTCTTGGTCTAAAGGCTATCTCTGGCTATTCATATTCTTACCCTCTGTATCCTTCACAGGAATCCCCTTCCTGTAAGTATCTTATATGCCTAGTCCCATTTTCATATTTGCTTCTTGGAGGGCCTGAATGAACATAAAGTGGGTAGATCTCAGAATAACAAAGAATAATGCTTCAGCATCGGTGAGAAAGAGCTAGGTTAAGTTAAGGGCAAAAAGAATGAAGAAAGAAAATGGGTTGAAGGACTTTGTGGAGGAAGAGTGAATGGAACTTGTGCCTGACAATATGGTGGACTAGGGAGGGGTGGAGTTGAAGATGACTCCAAGATTGAGAGTTAATCACTGTGTTTCTGAGAAGGAGCTCATTGATGGGACCCATTTTGTGACATTAGTTCTATGTTAATTAAGGTATTTTTGTAAAAATACAAAATTAGTAACAGTGTTAAATTACCTTTGTATTGGGCTTTAGTAGTTTACTGAGTGCATTCACATATTATCTCATTTACTCTTTTTTTAAATTTATTTATCTTTTGGAGAGATTTTTTTTATAGGGCACATGTATTCACTGGAGAGACAGAGAGACAGAAAGTGAGAAATCACCCACGGGGGTGATGGCCACACCACAATCCCTTTTCTTCTATTCTCCCCTCAGGATTTTGGGCATGCACACACAAGCACACATGCCTGACATGAGTTTTAAGCTGCCAGGTCCAGGACTTGAACCGCAGTCATCTATGTGGAAGACCAGCAATGTAACCCTTACCCCCTCTGCTGGTCCCTCTCATTTACTCTTTAAACAGGCCTTTTCAATAGGAGAAAAGGGAAACAAGGGAGGTTATATTTGTCTCATCTTTTCTAAGGTCTTTACTGCCAACCTTTCCACCTAGACTCTTCAACACTTCTATTTCCAAGAGGTGAAGATTCTACTGAAGAAATTAGTTAAGTTAGGCCATCTAGTTGAGAAGAAAGGTCAAGGTAGCATTAGCACATGGCAGGCCTCTATGTGATGAGAGAAGTCTAAAGACATGTGATAAATTGATTTGGGTGGGAACAGCATATTTCATAGTACTTAGCGATAGTAACTTCACATAAGGGGTGAGACACATTATTTTTTAGAGATCACAGATAATTGTATCACTGTAATAAAGGGGAAGAGGTGATTATAGAAATTGGAGAGATGTAAAGAAGAAAGGACCATTGTGGGTGAGTTGCCAGGACAATAAAACATTGAAACATTTTAGATAAAGGTACAGTGTGTGTGTGAGTCTGTGTGTGTGTGTGTGTGTGTGTGTGTGTGTGTATGGCCTCAGGGAAAGAAAAAGGAATTTGGGGACCAGCAGTTAGTGTAATGGCTATGTTGCTGAACTCCCACGTGTCGACCGCAGTTTGCGTCCTGCACCGGGTGGCTTAAACTCACGCCAGGCGCATGTGAGTGCATGCCCAAGATCCCGAGAGGAGACTGGAGGAGAAGGGATTGTGGTGTGGCCATCCCTCCTGGGGGGTGATTTCTCGCTTTCTGTCTCTCTGTCTCTCTCTCTCTGTCTGGCGAGCACACACGCCCCATAGCAAAAAAAAAAAAAAAAAAAAGGAATTTGGTAGAGGGAAGAGAAGAGCAAAAGAGATATTGGGATCAGAAAGATTCCAGAGAACTTCAATATCCTGAAGACTGGCAGCTATTAATGGAGGCTCAGTCATCTGGTCTATTCTTCACAGATGCCAGGCAAAACTGATGATACAGATGTGTCTGAGGGAAGGGAGCTAGATCTTGAGGTTCCTTCCATTCTAGCATTGGACAGACAGGTATTAATTTGAAAGAGCCAGATGGTTCAAGAGAGTTTCTAATTTTACACTGTTGGGCACCAGGTTTCAAACTAAAATTGGGTGCTGCCGTTCAGCTTTCGTGTTGGCCCCGGGTTGAGAATAGCCTCCTGTTTTACCAGCCATCTGGTCCCTCCCTGCTGCTGAGTAGCATCTCGAATATCTTCCCACAGAGAAGACAGGATTTTAAACAAAATCCATAGGGTGAATATGTGTTTTTCTAGCAGGAAATTCCCAAGTGGGAGAGGAATAGGCCTCTACATTGAAAGAGTCCAAGGGGAGATGATGTCATACTGGATAGTCCGTAGCTGTGCTTCTAGATCTTTGGTTTCTCAGTCCTTGCCTTGATAAACTGACTGGCTCTGGTGCCAGTTATCTATTATACGGATCAATAAATGTTTATTGCCTGCTACATGCTCAGCACTGGTGGCACAGAATGGTAGAGAAAATAGTCACTCCCAATTTGGAACATATGTCTGGACAAAAGTGGAGACTGATTGAGTTTTAGCCATGACATTAATTTTTGGAGGAAAACAACCCATTATTATTTCCAGCATGACTGTCTCTGGGCAGTAGAGGTTAAGCCATCACCAGAGCTTGTGGAGACCTCCTTTAGGACATCATGCCCTAAGCTTTCTTCGCTTCCTACTCTCAACTCCTCCTCCTCCTGATAACCCAGCATTTTTATCTTGGTGAGATTAGGTAAAAATGAATGTCAAGGGCTGATTTGAAGAGGATGAGAAGTCACAAAATGGACTCATGTGATCAGAGGGGCTGAATAGAGCAGGAAGGAAGTGTTACTGCGTGGTTTGCTTTGGTGAAGTAGGGTTTATGGGCTGGGGTGTTAATGTGGGAGCCTCAGACCCTTTCTTCTAAGCACCAGATGGCAGAACCACCTCACTGCACCCTGACAGTGCCTGGTCCATGTGCCTGGATGGGATGGCCCTGCTTGGCCTTGCACCAAGATGGTTCTGTCTGCCAGAAGGAATAATTATAGTTGAAACAAATGCAGGTATAGCTCAATTGGCTACTGACAGGTCTCTGGCTAGGGGAGCCCGAGCAGCTGCAGTGTGTGTGTTGCAGGGGCATGGTTTAGGACTAAACAAATAGTGGCAGGTGACATCCACTGCATCCTAGTCCTCTTTAGTCTCACATTACAAATGGCCCTGAGGCTATCTGTGATCAGATTTAGAAATTTTAAAAAGTCTAGTTGATTCAATTTATTGGAGATTTTTCTCAGTAACAGACAGGCAATTAAACTGGTAACCATGTTCCCAAAACTAATTTTCAATGCTTGGGGGATTCTTTTATTGTATAATGGAGGAAATTCTAGGAGTAGGGGCTATGAGAGTATGTGTATCTCTCTCTGTGATATGTTTTTTTCTTGCAGAAAATCTTGTAATCAAGATTTAACTTTTATTGTCCAGCTGTATACCCTGAGTCATGGTCACATCACAGCCATACCTCCCAGCTGGCAAGATATCTGCAGCCAAGAGTGTTAGTGCAAGAGTGCAAGGCACTGTGGGAAATATAGGTGAGATGCATGAATCATGAGTTCTGCTCTGAAGGGATAAGGCTGAACAGTTTCTGTTTCTCTGGCAGGCCTCCAACCATAGAGAGCAGAAACCCAAAACCATCTTCTTGCCTTCTTGGCTCCAGGCCTTCTGATCTGGTCTTTTCCTCTATCACGTGCTCCTTCTCTGAGCCTCTGCACCTGCCATTTTCTACCTTGGGGCTTTCTCCGCTTGTATCATGCTCCCTGCCCTCTGGCCCCAATGCCAGACTAAGTCTTACTCCTCTGTGGAGTCTGAGCGTGGACGTTACTTCCCTGGCAAGGCTTTTCTGAGCCAACCATGCTGCTGTGCTTTGCAGCAGCCCCAGCTTCTCCTCTTGCATGGTGAATGACCAGTTTGTTTCTCTCTTTTCCCTGCTAGGCTGTATTGTCCAAGAGGCAGGGACCATGTTTATTTTTCCAGCACAGAATCTGGCACACAGTAGTTGTTTCATGATTGAGACTACAAATGGATCATCTCGGGTATCATTTGCTTCCCACATGTTGCTAAGGTCCAGCCACTTCATTTTTCTTTACTCCTCTTCCTTGTCACTCACCAACTCTTCTAGTATGCCAACAAAAGCATAGTCCTTTCTGGATGTTCTTTCTTTTCCCCTTTTTCTTCAATTAACTCAGAAATTTGATTGCTTGTTTTTATATCATACCTGGATGCCACTTCTTTGAAGTCTGTTTGGATGAAATAATAAATCCTTGAATACTTTGCTTGTTTGTGGGGTTCAATTTCTTGCTTTCTGTCTGTCTTTTTTGAATGGTTATGGAAGGAAAAAAACAAAAAAAAAAAAAAAAAAAAAAGAACAATGTTAAAGGTTTTATTCTGAAATGTTAGCATTGGGGACAGTAGGTGGCATAATGATTAAGGTGCTGGACTCCCATATGGCCGACCTTGGTTTGAGTTCTGGACTTGGTGACTTAAAAATCATGCTTGGCGTATGTGAATGTGGGCCTAAGGTCCCAGGAAGAGAATGAAGAAGGGATTGTGCTGTGGCCATCTCCCTGGGAGGTGATTTCTCACTTCTTACTTTTCCCCTCACTGTCTGTCTCTCTCCTCTCTGGTGAGCACTCACATCCTATGGCAAAAACCTTTTTAAAAAAATATGTAGAGTAGGTATTATAAGTCTGCTAGATAATAATCTACTGAAAGCTTTTTTTTCTTTTGGAGAGGTTTTTGCTATAGGGCGTGTGCGCTCGCCAGACAGACAGAGAGAGATGGAGAGACAAAAAGCAAGAAATCACCCCCCAGGGGGAATGGCCATGCCGCAATCCCTTCTCCTCCATTCTCCTCTCGGGATCTTCGGCATGCACACACACATGCCCGGTGTGAGTTTAAGCCACCGGGTCCAGGACTCGAACCACAGTCAACTACGTGGGAATCCAGTGACATAGCCATTATGCTAACTGCTGGTCCCTGGAAGCTTTTTTATTTTTAAGATGTTCTTTACTGAAACAAAAATTGAATTTTTAAAAACATTTATTAACATAGTTAATATTTAATCTTATACTACTACTTTATGCAAATTTCCTTTTTATAAACAACTTTTTTAAAAGAATTATTTATTTAATTTTATTTGTTCATTATTTATAAGAATTTGACTAAAGAGAGAGAGAGAGAGAGAGAGAAAGTGAGAAAGCAAGCCACCAGGTCTGGGACTCAAACTCAAACTCTATGTAGGAGTGTCTAGCACCTTAACCACCATGCCACCTACTGGTCCCACGAATACTAACTTTTAATAAAGGAAAGGTATAGACATAGAATTATTAGGGAAAACAAATTTTTCTTTCTTCTAAAGAAAAAGACATGACCAGCATGGACAACTGTAGAAGATCCTGTCTGAAAGAGCTGAGAATGGGGAAGTGTGCTCCTAAAGTCTCAGATATTTGGAAAGAAGAGGCAGGAGAATCACAACATAGTGAGATCCTGCCTGAGGAAAAAAAAATTACAAAAGGACAAAAACCAGAACTGTCAGGCTCCCATTCTCTCTCTTATCATGGTAAAATATGCATGTATAAAATTTACCATTTTAAACTTTTAGTGGGATTAAATACATTCAGAATGTTGTATGATTATTACAACTCTCTGTATCAAGAGCTTTTTGTCACCTCCAACAGAAATTCTGAACCCTTTAAGCAATAACTGCTCACTCCTCATGCTCTCCTCTTCCCTTGCCATAACCAATATTAGTATTCTATGTTAGTAGTAGTATCCTATTTTCGATTTCTATGAATTTGCTTATTCTAGGTACTTCAGATAAGCAGAATCATACAATATTTGTACTTTTGTATCTCATTTGTTTCACATAGTTTAGAATTTTCAAAGTTCATCCATGTCATAAGATGTATTACAATGTCCTTCCTTTTCATGGCTGAATAATATTCCACTGTATGCACATATCACATTCTGTTTCTTCATTCAAGATACAAATGTGGATATTTGATGGATATTTGAGTTGTTTCCACCTTTTAGCTTTTGGTGGAACAATGTTACTGGGAACATTAGGGTGCAAATTCTTTGAGAGTTATACCCAGAAGTAGAATTGCTAGATCACATGGTATTTCTGTTTAACTTTTGGATGAACTGACATACTTTTCCACAGTAACTGCATCATTTTTATATCCTGATCAGCAAGCATGAAGGCCTTAATTTCTCCACATCCTCATCAACACTTGTTATTTTCCATTTTTTTGATAGCCATCCTAATGGGTATAAAAGAGTATCTAATTGTGATTTTGATTTGCATTTCCCAAATTACTAGTAATATTGACCACTTACAAAGATTTTAATTTTCATTTATAAAAATAGAGATTTATTCAGCCAAGGTGGGACTCTTCTGATTGAATCACATGGTAGACCACACAGGAGAGTGTGGATTATGTTCCACGTTGAGCATCTTTCTTGAGTTTATTGACTATTGCACATCATTTTTGAGAAATATGTATTCAGGTTCTTTGTCCATTTTATAATTGGGTTGTTTCTTTTTTGTTGAGTTATAAGTTCTTTATATATTTTAGATATTAGTTCTTTACCAGCTATGTGATTTGCAAATATTTCCTCCCATTTTATGGGTGTCTTTTAATTCTCTTACTAGTGCTCTTTTATGTACAAAAGTTTTTATTTTTTATGAAGTCCAATATGTCTATTTTTCTTTTATTGCTTGTGTCTTGCGTCGTATCCAAGAAATCAATGCCAAATTGAATGCTACAACAATTTTATCCTATTTTTCTCTATGAGTTCTATAGTTTCAGCACATAAATTGAGCTCTTTGGTCCTTTTTGAATTATTTTTTGTAAATAGTGTAAAGCAAGTGTACAGTTGAATTCTTTTGCATGTGAGTAGTAAATTTTCCTAGGACCTTTTGTTCAAAAGAAGATTAAGAAAACTATTCTTTCCCCATTGAATGGTCTTGGTACCCTTTCTAAAAACCAATTGACTATACATGATAATTGGGGGGGGGCTGTTTTTATATTTCATTGGTCTGTATGTCTGTTCTTATGCTAGCATCACACTGTTTTTTTATCACTGCAGCTTTATAGTAAGTTTTGAAATCAGGAAGTGTGAATTCTCCAACACTATTTCTCTTTTTCATGATTCTTTGACTAATTGGGGTTCCTTGAAATTAGATAAGAATTTAGGAAGTTTCTTTTTATTTCTGCAAAAAAAAAAAATGCCATTGGGATTTTACTATGGATTTTATTGAATCTGTAGACTGCTTTGGTAGTCTTGTCATCATGATGAACAATTGCATTGACATCCATGAACATTGGATGTCTTTTCATTTATTTATATCTTCCAGCAATGTTTTGTAGATTTTGGGTGTAAATCTTTTGCTTCCTTGTTTAAATCTACTCCTATTTATTTCTTGTGTGTAATCTTGATGCTTTTGTAAATAGAATTGTTTTCTTAATTACCTTTTTGGATTGTTTTATTACTGGTGTATAGAATTGGAAATGATTGTCTTGTGTTGATTTTATATACTGAAACTTTGCTGAATTTGTTGATTATCTCTGTGTGTGTGTGTATGTGTGTATGTAATCTTTTTTCTTTCTTTTTTTAAGAGAGATTTTGCTACAGGGTGTATGTGCTTGCTGGAGAGACAGAAAGTGAGAAATCTCCCCCTGGGGGGCTGGCCATGCCACAATCCCTTCTCTATTCTCCTCTAAGGATTTTGGGCACACATACACACATGCCCAGCATGAGTTTTAAGCCGACAAGTCTGGGATTAGAACCATGGTTGACTATGCGGGAGTCCAGTGACATAATCATTATGCCATCCACTGCTCCCTTGTGTGTGTGTGATCTTTAGGATTTTGTACAAATGAGATTAAGTTATCTGCCAACAGGAATAATTTTACTTCTTTCTTTCCAGTTTGGATAACTT
Organism: Tupaia belangeri chinensis; assembly: GCF_000334495.1. Taxonomy (NCBI): domain Eukaryota; kingdom Metazoa; phylum Chordata; class Mammalia; order Scandentia; family Tupaiidae; genus Tupaia; species Tupaia belangeri. The sequence continues at coordinate 9,387,071 of NW_006160045.1, forward strand.
GTATTTCTTTTTCTTGTCTAATTGTTCTGGCTAGAACTTCTAGTTGTACATTAAATAGAAGTGGCGAAAGTGGGCAGCATTGGTTTCTGATCTTGAGGGGAAAGCTTTCAGTCTTTCACCATTAAGAATGATATTGACTGTGATTTTTTTCATGTATAGGCTTTATAATATAAAGGAACTTACCTTCTATTTCTATTTTATTGATCATTTTTATCATGTTGAATTTTGTCAAATTATTATTATTATTATTTTGGAGGGGAGAGGTTTTTGCTATAGAGCGGTGCGCTCACCAGACAGACAGAGAAAGACATAGAGACAGAAAGCGAGAAATCACCCCCCAGGGGGGATGGTCACGCCGCAATCCCTTCCCCTCCATTCTCCTCTCGGGATCTTGGGCACGCACGCACATGCGCCCAATGTGAGTTTTAAGCCACCAGGTCAGGGACACAAACCGTGGTTGACTACGTGGGAGTCCAGCAACATAGCCAATATGCTAACTGCTGGTTCCCTCAAATTATTTTTCTACATCAATTGAGTTGATGGTGTATTTTTTCCTCCTTTATTCTATTAACTTGATGGAAACATTGATTTATGTATATTGAATCATCCTTGTATTCTGGATGTAAATCTCACTTAGTCAACATGTATACTACCTTTAGTATCCTTCTGAATTTGGGTTGCTAGTATGCAAGGTTTTTACATTAATATTCATGATGGATATTGGTCTGTAGTTTTCTTTTCTTGTGGTAAATTTATCTGAATTTGATGCAGGGTAATGCTAGCCTCAGGTAATGAGTTCAGAAGTATTCCCTTCTCTTCATTTTATTTTATTTTATCTTTATCAGAATTTGAGAAAAAATGATGTTAATTCTTTTTAAATGTTTGGTAGGGAATCATGGTGGATATCATGGAGGTGCCCAGATCGCGCGTCAATGCTAGTATGCTAGCTCAGTTCATCGACTGGCCCGTCTGCTTCGTGGGGAGACTGGAAAAGATTCATTCCACTGGAAATGTGTTTATTCTTTCAGATGGAGAAGGAAAAAAATGGAACCATCAAGTTGATGGGACCTCTTAAGGAAGAAATTTCTGGTATTATAGAAGTAATTGGAAGAGTAACAGCTAAGGCAACCATCATGTGTGCATCTTATATCCAGTTTAAAAAAGAAAGCAGTCCTTTTGCTCCTGGACTGTACAATGAAGCTGTGAAAATTACCCATGAGTTCCCCCAGTTTTTTCCTTTAGGCATTCTGCAGCATAATTGATCTAGATGAATTTACTTAGGTTTGCAAATCAGCTACATTGAAGTCTGACTTAAAGGAGGCCTCTCAAATCTCAGAGAGAGAACCCTGTGGTTTCTTAAAATTTAATTTGTTCTTTTTTAAGTTTCATTTACCTAATTGTAGTTATTCTAACTTGCAGCTTTTGCTAGAACTGGTATATTGATAGTTCTCACCTAAGTTCTTTCATAAAGAATTGCTTTTAGGGGGACCAGCAGTTAGCGTAAGGGCTATGTCGCTGGACTCCCACGTAGTCGACCGCAGTTCGCGTCCCGGACCCGGTGACTTAAACTCACGCCGGGCACGTGTGCGTGCGTGCCCAAGATCCTGAGAGGACAATGGAGGAGAAGGGATTGCGGCATGGCCATCCCCCCTGGGGGGTGATTTCTCGCTTTCTCTCGGTCTCTTCTCTGTCTGACTGGCGAGGGCATGTGCCCTATAGCAAAAGCCTCTAAAAAAAAAAAAAAGAATTGCTTTTACAGGTTATAGTCAGAGTAGTTACAAGAACAAAGCCATTGTCTGAGTTTAGGTTTCTGTTTTATTAATAAAAATTTAAGTCATAAAAAAATGTTTGGTAGAATTCACTAATGAAGCCATCTGGTCTTGGGCTTTTCTTTATTGGGAGATTTTTTGAGTACTGATTCAATTTATTTCTAGTTACAGGTCTATTTAAATTGTTTGATTCTTCATTAGTTTTGATAGAGTACATGTTTCTAGGACTGTCCATTTCATCTAAGTTATGGAATATATTGGTATGCAGTTGTTCATAATATTGTCTTATAATACTTTTTATTTCTGTAATATGTAGTCGCATCTCTACTTCTATTTCAGGTTTTAGTAGTTAGTCTTCTCTCTTTAGCTCTTAGTCACTCTAGCTAAAGGTTTGTAATTTTGTTGATCTTTTTGAGGAACCAACCTTTGGTTTTGTTGATTTTCTCTATTGTTTTTTACTCGATCTCCCTTTTTTCTTTATTACTGCTTCTTCAAGAAAGAGTTATGTAGGGGCTGGGGCTTAAAACATAGGCTGCAAGGTACAGCCTTTTCTTAGGGAATGGTTGAAAATAGGCCTGCCTGGGGAGAGGAATGGCTGAATGCAGCACCTGTCTGTGCTGTGAAGCTCTAAATTGGAAGTTAGGCAACGTGTAACTGGGAGTCCTTCATAAGGCTGAAAGAGCCTAAGAAAAATCCTTTTCTAAGGCAGAATAAGGAAAACTAGAATGGGATAAGCCAGGTAATAACAGTTCAACAAGTTAACCCAAGATCAGGAGTTTAGCAAGGTTTTTTATATGAAAACATGGTTCCAGATCAGAACTCATATGTGATAGACTAGTTATGGGGAAGATGTTTGCCCAGATTTCCTGTAGGAAGAAAATGGCCTCCCAATTAAGGGTAGGCAATATATGATGAGAAAGTTAAAGAATAAGTAGCTATAAGTGAGGTCTTATTAACTAGGAAGATAAATAATTTCTGTGTAGATGTTTACGGTTTGTTAAAATTTCTTTTTTTGGTAAATGTCACTTCCATTTTTAATATATTCTAATTAGAAAAGTATATATGTATATGTGTGTATATATATATATATATATATATATATATAACATTTTAAC
>NW_006160045.1:9390183-9395472 GCF_000334495.1 Tupaia belangeri chinensis
TATAAATGATATTTACATCTGAGCCATGTAGTATACTATGATTACTTTTTCTTTACTGTAGAACTTTCTAATTTTCCTGAAGTTATTATTTGCCTTTACTATTTGGTTGGTAGACTTTCTTTGTACTTGCTGCTAATTTATTTTCCCAACTTTCTCCAAGTGTATAAATCTGCTCTTAGTACTTAAAGACATTAGGTATTGCTCCCAATTTTATCTTCTTGATAATTCCAGAGCCTCCTGACAGCAGCAGGCTGGGCTAGTTATGCTCTGTGCTTACTGCACAGCTGCCACCTTGAGAGCTTCCTTCACCACTATCTTTCAGATTTCTTTTGTATATGATTCCCTGTTTCCTGAATCCAATGTCTTTCTTTTTTTTAAGAGAGATTTTTGTTACAGGGTGTGTGCACTCACCAGAGGGACAGAGACAAAAAGTGAGAAATCACCCCCTGGGGTGGATGGCCACACTGTAGTCCCTTCTCCTCCTTTCTCCTCTTGGGATTTTGGGGCATGCACATACACACGCCTGGTGTGAGTTTCAAGCCTCCAGGTCTGAGACTCAAACTGCAGTCAGCTATGTGGGAGTCCAGTGACATAAGCATGATGTCATCTGCTGGTCCTCCAATGTCTTTCTTTTTCATAGTTGATTCCCTCGTTTTGATGGAACACACCCTCTAGGATCTCCTTGAGAAGGGGTACATTGGAAGAAAGTGTTTTGAGATCTTACATGTCTAAAGATGTCTTTATTTGGGCCAGCCAGGTGGTATGAGATTAAGATGGCTAGATCCCACATGACCAATTGCATGGTTGGTCTGGTGGCTTGAGAAATACACAAGGGGTGTGTGTGTGTGTGTGTGTGTGTGTGTGTGTATGCATGCTCAAAATCCTGAAAGGAGGAGAAGGGATTGTGGCATGGCCATTCACCCTGGAGGAGGGTGTTTTCTTAATTTCCTTCTTTCTCTCAGGAGTATGTGCCATATAGAAAAACCAAACCAAAGTAAAACAAAACAAAACAAAAACAAAACAAAAAAGCAAGCAAAAAAAAAAAAAGTCTTTATTCTAGCCACACACTTAGCTGTGGTTTGACTGTGTGAAGTTATAGGTTGGAAAACATTTTCCCTACTTTGTTGTCTTCTAGTTTTCGGTATTGCTGTTGAGAAGTTCCTGATTCTTTATACTATTGTTGAAACTCCTTTACCCCCTTTTCTTTTCTCTAAAAGCTTGTAGAATTTTCTCTTATGCCCAGTGGTCTACAATTTCACAGCGTACGTTTCTATATTCATCTATTGTGCTGAGCCCTCAGAGAGCCCTTTCAATCTGGAAACTCAGGTTGTCCTGGGAAAACACAAGTATTTCTTTGCTGATTTCTTCTTTTCCATGTAGTGAGTAGAGAATGACTCTTTATTTTAAATCTTTTTGTTCAGATGTTGGAACTCCTGAGTTGGTTTTTTTGTTGTTGTTGTTGGTTTGTTGGTTTTTTTATTTTTCTTTTCCTTTCTTCTATCCCTTTGTCTTTGGCTCTATTTATGAGTGACTTCTTCAGTTTTAACTTCTTACTCTTGAGATTTTAATTTCTGTTATCATATTTTTAATTTCTAAAAACATTATGTTTTTGGAAATTCTTTTCACAAGCTCTGTTTTCTCCAGATTATAGTTTTCTACTTGTTTGCTTTGGCTTCTCTCTTTCATCTTAGAGGCTCTTTTCAAATATCCCAGTGACCCAAGGCCCTCTGTATATACTTATGAGTAGGGCCTGTCAACCTATATAAAAGACTGAGGCATAAGAAATGAAATAAAAGTGACTTATTTGAGCCAGGACTTAGGATGATTTGCCTAGATGACATAGACCTCTGTTTGTCCAGAAATGTGCTCACTTAAATGGTTGTCCAGACGGTTAGTTTATATAACAAGGAGAAGAGCAAGAAGAGGGGGAGGTTACAGGGTGTTTGTCGAGAATTTACATTGGTCCATTTTTAACATACATGACTGATTAGCTATACCTTGTTTATTATATCCTGAACTCAAGAAACCTGGGAGAAAGAAAGAGGGTGTGTGTGTGTGTGTGTGTTGGGGGGGGGTGAGGTGGGTCACACTGTAAATCTATAACATTTGCAAGTCTGTTTGAGAGTAACCCGTCTTCTGATCATGCCTTATTTGAATCTTTAAAGCATTCCACAGACTGCTCTGAACTGATTTTCTTTCTTAGACCCCCACAAAACCTATTGAAACTACATTTTGGTGGGACTAGTCAAATATGGATTTTTCTAGGCAGATCTGGCTGGAGCATTTCTTTGGGGACTCTCGATGTCAGTATCTTTAGATTTTTTTTAAGAGGTGTTTGCCATAGGATGTGCACTTGCAGAAGGCCTCCCCAGCAGGGACGGCCATGACACAATCACTTCTCCTCCATTCTCCTCTTGGGATTTTGAGCACACATGCACACATGCCTGGGCATGAGTTGCAAGCTGCTGGGTCTGGGACTTGAACCATGGTCAGCCATGTGTGAGTCCAGCACCTTAACCATTATTCCACCTGCTGGTCCCTAGATCATTTTCTGTTAAGATCAGGTTCTATAGCTCCTCTAGGTTCTATAAGGAAGCTCCTTCAGTCTCCTGTCTAGAAAATATAAGTCTGGGGCTTAGCTCTGTGGTCTGCTGGTTAAGGCAGCTAGATCCTACATGGTCCATTACACAGTTCGAGTTCTGGACCTGGCAGCTTGAGTAACCTTCTGGGTATGTGTGTGTGGATGCCTAGAATCCTGAAAGAGGGGAGGGATGGAGGAGAAGGGATTGTGGTGTGACCATGCCTTGGGGGGCGGGGGGGTAGAGGGTGCTTTCTTCTCTCTGGTGAGCATATGTGCCCTTTAGCAAAACAATTTAAAAAAACAAAGGAAGTAAAAGTCTAGAAGACAATCTAGAAACTGAATGAAAATAGACCTGGGGTGAAGGAAGTGGTAGTCTCTTAAAATTCATTGTGTACATCTTTTATTTATTTATTTATTTTTGAGGGGTTTTTGCTATAGGGTGCATGTGCTCGCCAGAAAGACAGTGAGAGACAGAGAGACAGAAAGCAAGAAATCACCCCCCAGAGGGAATGGCCACACTGCAATCCCTCCTCCACTCTCCTCTCGGGATCTTGGGCACACACACACGTGCCTGGCGTGAGTTTAAGCCACTGGGTCCGGGACTCGAACCATGGTATGGGAGTCCAGCGCCATAGCCATTATGCCAACTGCTGGTCCCTCATTGTGTACATCTTCAACTCATCCTCTGCTTATATGTGTGTGTGTGTGTGTGTGTATATATATATAATTTTATAAATTATTTTTATTTAACTTTATTTATTTATTTATTTATTTAAATTTGACCAGAGAAAGCAAGCTGCCAGTTTTGGTACTCAAAATGCTGTCAGTCATGTGGGAGTCCAGTGCCCCTAACCTCCATTCCACCTGCTGGCCCTCTGTTCATATTTTTAATATGCTTTCCTACCCTCTGCCATGCCTTACTAGTGTCCTGCTTATTTTACCCCCTGACAGCTTCTAACTGTCAGCCAAAATGGGCAAGGGGCAGGACAGAGGAGAGGAGGAAATGAGGGTCTAACTGTGACTTAGATGGACTTTCAATCAGACCCCTTGTGTTTAATTCCCACTTTCACTCCCATTCCCTAAGGTATCTGGAGCTGATTTAGGATTCAGCTTTCTTAGATCTTCTAAGTCAGTTATTCGCCTGCCCATCCTTCCGCTGTCCAGTTTTCATTATTGCATTACTGTTGTCTTTGTCCCGTTTCCTTTGTTCGGGGCTTTTATTCATAACACAAGTCTCTTTATGGGTTTTGGAGAGAGCACAGGCTCACTAATCTGCTACCTCTAACCAAAACCCTGGAACTGCTTAGCGTTAAAAGGAATCATCATAGGGAAAAGTTTGGAAATCATTGCTGCAGGTTTTTGGCTCCCTTCTACACCTCATTTCAAAACCTTTTACTTTTGTGTCCCACTTTCATAGGTCTTTACTATCTGCCTGTTAGTCTGACCATCTATTTCGACTAATAGGTGCAAAGAATCAGTCACATAGCAAATTACACATTGCTCTTCAAAATATGAATAATATGAAGAGCCCAAAGCACATTGGTTACCTTGTCATGTGCGCCCTTTAAGAGAATTAAATTGTGTTGCTCTTTTGAAAGCAGTGTTGCTATATGCAGTTTTCATCATAAGGAAAATAGCTGACATTCTTGGGCCAGCTAGGTGGTGTCGTGGTCGATGTGGCTGGATCCCACATGACTGATTGTGTGGTTGGAGTCCCCAATTGGTGACTTGAAAAACATGTTGGGCACATGTGCATGCATGCCCAAAATCCCAAGAGGAGGTTGGAAGAAAAGGGATTGTGGTGTGGTCATCCGTCCTGAGGGTTGCTTTCTCTCTGTCTTTTTCTGTCTCTTTCCAGTGAGACATGTGACTTTTAGCCAGAAAAAAAAAAAAAGTTATTCTTATGCACCTATTTTTTTTTATTGACTGGTTGTCTTTTTAACTGGTGGTAGGCTTCATTATTCTTTTCTTGACAATGATTTATTAAGGTTAAACAATTCATCTGCTTTGCTGAGGATTTTTAGGGATAACATTTAAGTCACACATAAGCCTAGAATTTGAAAGACAGACTGTTGGAATTATAGTGGAATAGGGAGGAGTCAGGGAAACCTGGAGAGCAGATAGCTGGCGCTGCATGTCCTCAGTCAGACTGGGTGTGCAAGGCAACAGTAAACATTTGTCTACACAGAAGATGAGGTGGGTGTGCACAATACAGGAATTACTAATGATGATAAAAATTGAGCAGAGAGGCTATGGAGAGAATTGGGAAAGTTATTTCTTCCTCCTCGTGATTTTTGCATTTTGCATTCATGAAGTTAACATACAATTTGACTGCCTTTGATGTGCCAGGGCCTGGAGTTTCCTTTTTATGCTTTGTTTGTGCCTCCTCCAGCTGTCCTGGGTTTGCTTACTTCTTCTAACTGCTATTTATAATTCATAGATAGCCACAGATGGCCAGGCCTTAAAATGTGTTAGTGTATTAACAAAGTTTTAGAGTCATTTTCTTATTATGTACAGCGAGACATGTAGTTAGACTTTTCTTTCATAGGATTTGGCTGTGATAACGTGTTCCATAAAGGTAGAAAAAAAATTATTTTTTTCCTCTCTGATGTTACTGCTGGCGATGGAAAAAAAAAACAACCAACTGTAAAATGAATAATTAATAATTAATGCGGTTTATTTCCAAGCCAACTGTGAGTGACCTAGGC
>NW_006160045.1:9395567-9398153 GCF_000334495.1 Tupaia belangeri chinensis
AGATAAGCAAAAGAATATACTGTAATGGGTTGAAATATACATCTCAAAGACACTATGCCAGGAACAGGAGGTAGGAAGAATCCTGTTAATAGAAAATAAATGGTCTGTTAATGTTTGTGGGCTTGACTTCCCCAGTCCCCTTTTGAAAAGATTTTGGAAAAATAGGAAAAGTAGTCAGACTTCTCTCCACACTACCAACTAGTTTCTTCTTCTTCTCCTCCTCCTCCTCCTCCTCTTCCTCCTCCTTCTCTTCCTTCTCTTCCTTCTCCTTCTTTTTAAAAAGGTTTTTTCCATAGGGTGTCTGCACTTGCTGGAGAGAGACAGAGAGAAGCAGAGAGAGGGAAAGTCAGAAATCATTCACAGCGGGGGATAGCTATGTGGTAATCCCTTCTCCTCCATTCTCTATGTGCCTGGTGTGGAATTTCAAGCTGCTGGGTCCAGTACACAAACTGTGAACAGCCATGTGGGAGTCCAGTGCCTTAATCCCCACTCAATCTGCTGGCCCCACTACCAACACATTTTTAACCCAAAATAACGGAGATAGCTCTTGAATGCAAGACATCAGGATGAATCTCCAAAGAATTTCCTTCTTATGTAGATAACGTAATGAAATGAAAGGACCTTCATTCACCTGAATTGCTCTCGGAAAAGGGAGAATGTATTGCAAGAAATACTTTGAGAAGTCTGTTGAGTTCAGTGTAGGAGACTCCAAATATACTCAGTAATCAGACGGTCTTTCAAATGCTTTCTAAAGAGACAGACCTGCTAAGCAAATGAGTTTATTTTGCTAAATACTGAGATAGTCAAATCTATAAGCCTGGTGGGGTGGAACTGCCCTGTGCCTAGAAGGCTCTTACTGATAGAGGGGCTAGTTTACATGTTCGTTTATCTAGTCATTATTTCAGACACTGTTACTGAGTCCTTTCTCCCAATGTGGCTCAGCCAGGTGGCTTCAGCTGACGTGTTGCTGAGGTAAGCAGTCTGCGCCAGGGGTAGCAGAAGCTCCAGAATACATGCAGCACATCTTCCTGGCACACGGGGAGTTTTCACAAATAGATTGTGAAGGATTTGAGACTTACATTCATTTAAAAAAACTCCATTAAGTTATAAAGAAATTGCTCTGGGTCTTTTGAGGCTGTGCTCCTAGACATTCCCCCTTCCTTCATGTTCGTCCTTTCTTAGGTATGCGCTGAAAGAATTCAGAAGATGGAGAGAACATTTCTGGTTGTGGAAAGTGGCAAAGTCTGACTTTCAAGGCTAGTGCCTCGTTATGGATTTTTTTCTTCCTTCCTCTTTCTTTCTTTCTTTCTTTCTTTCTTTCTTTCTTTCTTTCTTTTTCTTTTTCTTTTTTTTTTCTTTTTCTTTTTTTTTTTTTTTTTGGTAGAGGTTTTTGCTATAGGGTGTGTACACTTGCCAGAAATACAGAGAAGCGAGAAATCGTCCCCCCCCCCCCAGAGGAGATGGCCACACTGCAATCCCTTGTCCTTCATTATCCTCTTGGGATTTTGGGCACGCACACACATGTGCCCAGCGTGACTTTTAAGCTGCCAGGTCGGGGACTCAAACCACAGTCGACCATGTGGGAGTCCAGTGATATAATCATTATGCCATCTACTGATCCCATTCCTGATTATAGATTTTTAAAAATCAAATCCAGTTTGAAATTTAAAGCTGAACCATAACCCTTTTGTCCTAGGCTATCTTACCCACCTTTGAGCCATTGACCTGTGCGTGCAGCTACCAGGCAACCAAGAACTGGAGACTTTTAAGAATGAAAGAACTGTTCTCTGATTTAATGTTGCCACTATGCTACCTGCCACATCCACTACACGGGCTATGGAAGCACACTGTTACCCTGAGTGAGCACAACAGGCTTTATAGAGACAGGACTTGAGTTGAGTATTGAGTATTGGGAGTGCGTATTAGAGAGTGGCATATGGATATTGCGTGTGTGTGTGTGTGTGTGTGTGTGTGGCATGCTAGTTGAAGTGAAGTCATGAGTCTCAGCTCAGTGGTGGAAATGTCAACCAGACTGGACCAGTTTTGCTGAGTTGTGGAAAACAAAGGATAACATCTGATTTGCATATGGGAGTAAGTGGATGAGAGCTAACTATCAACTCTCCTGTTCATTTCTGGAAATGTCTCATAGTTTTGTACATCATCAAGGAGATGACTTAGGGAGGTTAACCAGAGGATGCTATGCAATGCTGGAGGGTGAGTTTAGAGACAGATTGTTTGGTTTAGTGATTCCTAGTCAGAGATGCACTTCAGAACACCTGTGGAGCATTTTAAACCACCCACTACTGGAGATTCTGATTCAGGAGGTCTGGTGTGGCGCTGAAGGGACCTGTATTTGGAAAAAGTGCTTTCACTAATTCAGTTGCATTCTGTGGTTAAAAACCCCTGAAATGGGGGAACCAGCAGTTAGCGTAATGCCTATGTCGCTGGACTCCCACGTAGTCGACCGCGGTTCACGTCCCGGACCCAGTGGCTTAAAACTCACGCTGGGCGCGTGTGCGTGCGTGCCCAAGATCCCGAGAGGAGAATGGAGGAGAAGGGATTGCGGAGTGACCATCTCCCCTGGGG
>NW_006160045.1:9398194-9419951 GCF_000334495.1 Tupaia belangeri chinensis
CTGGAGAGACCACGTACCCTATAGCTAAAAAAAAAAAAAAAAGAAAAGAAAACCCTGAAATGGGAGGTGATTACAATAGCTTAATTTTTTTTCTTGAGAAGTTTTTGCTACAGTACGTGTACGCTCGCCAGAAAGACAGAGAGAGACAGAGAGAAAGCGAGAAATCACCCCCTGGGGGGGATGGCCACACAGCAATCCCTTCTCCATTCTCCTCTTGGGATCTTGGACATGCACGCACACACGCCTGGCATGAGTTTAAGCCACTGGGTCTGGGACTCAAACTGCAGTCAGCTACATGGGAGTCCACCAACATAGCCTTTATGCCAACTGCTGGCCCCATACAATAGCTTAATTTTTTAAAAGAATTATTTATTTAATTGTATTTATTATTATTACTATTATTTTTGATTTGCTATAGGGCATGCACGCTCACCAGAGAGAGAGGGAAAGTAATAAAGCAAGCCACCAGGTCCAGGACTCAAATTATGGTCAGCTATGTAAGAGTCCTTAACCACTAAGCTACCTCCTGGCCCCAGAATAACTTAATTTAAAAAAAAAAAATTGTATTAATTAATTAATTATTTTGTTTTGTTTTGTTTGTTTTTGTTTTGCTATATGGTGCATGCTCTTAGGAAAAGAGACAGACAGAGAAAGGGAAAAAGCACCCCCTGGGGGTACAGCATGCCACAGTCCCTTCTGCTCCATTCTCCTCTCAGGATCCTGGATGTACATGCACGTGCATCTGGTGTATTTTTCAAACTGCTGGGTCTGGGACTCAAACTGCAATTGGCCATGTGGGATCCAGCTGCTTTAACCACCACACCACTTGCTGGCCCCTGTGGACAATTTTTGAAAAAACTATTTTTGGGAACCAGCAGTTGCGTGGTGGCTGTGTTGCTGAACTCCTATGTAGTCGACTGCGGTTCACGTCCTGGACCTGTTGGCTTAAATTTACGTTGGGCATGTGTGTGTGTGTGCTCAAGATCCCAGGAGGAGAATGGAGGAGAGGGGATTGCGGTGTGGCCATCCCCCCTGGGGGGGGATTTCTCGCTTTCTGTCTCTCTCTTTCTTTCTGGCAAGCGCACATGCTCTATGGCAAAAACCTCTCCAAAAAGGTTTTTGTACAGTGTTATTGCTGACATTACCATTGTTGTTAATGCTTTAAAAGCTATTTTAGGGGAACCAGCAGTTAGCGTAATGGCTATGTCGCTGGACTCCCACGTAGTCGCCCATGGTTCGCGTCACGGACCTGGTGGCTTAGAACTCACCCCAGGCGCTTATGCATGCGTGCCCAAGATCCTGAGAGGAGAATGGAGGAGAAGGGATTGCGGCGTGACCATCCCCCCTGGGGGGTGATTTCTCGCTTTCTGTCTCTATGTCTCTGTCTGTCTGGCGAGCGCACACGCCCTATAGCGAAAAACCTCTCAAAAAAAAAAGCTATTTTATTATAATTTCTAGCTTCATTTTTATTCGATTCTCCCCTTTAAAAAAGAGTTACAATATGCAGAGTAGAAGAATTAGAAAAAAAAGTCCTTGAGTTTCTGTTGCATAGAAGTGCACAATCCCCGTAAACATTGCAGGTCTAATTTGTCCTTGAACATCCTTAGAATAATAGGAGGCTCACAGACAATATACCTGATGATGTGTAATGTAGTAAGGTACTTTTCGATTTTGAACACACTGGATTTAAGTTTTGTTTGGAGACTTGGAAAAAAATAAGCTGGTTCTATCACAAATCCTTTATGCCAGAATAGACAATGTTTCATTAAAAGGCAGAGAAAAAGTGCTGATGTGAACCCTTCCTTTTTAGGAAGCCGATCCTTTCTGTTATGGAACAAAGACTGGTAAAAATATTCACATTTGCAGTCATCAGGATGGCAGAACTTGAATTTGATGAACAAATGTATTTATCATTTGATGCATAATTTTTTAGCTGCGCGACCTAGCATTTTGACTCGCATTGACCATTTTGGAAAAAGGAAGTATTTCTTGGTTGCAAAATAATTTGTTTCTCTGTACTATTCCTAGTTTGTGGCCTAGTTGACTAGTGGTGTTTTCTTTCGGCTCCTTGTGAGTAAGAACAGGGGAGGCCCAGAAATACCGTAGTGGGTTGGCCTAGCATCAAGTCTGTGAAGACAGAACCAAAGGCCATGTGGCGAACAGGAATAATACATCTGTATCTGCTGATACTGGTCTCAAAACGTCCGGGAAGAACCGCCCTGCTGATTTCTCCAATAATGATGTCCGCAAAGCATGAATTCGTCCTAATAACTCTGGAAGCACTTTCTGTTTTCAGACTGCATTCCCTTTCCTTTTTGCTTCCCATCGAAATGTCAACTCTCAAGGCCTTGACATTTGCCACAGCTTGCATTCCAGTCACGTGGGTTCCTCTCCATTCCTGAAATGCACTCTCTTTCCTGCCTCCATGCCTTTGCTCTTTTGCTCTTTGCTTATAGTACTTCTCCTGTTGACCCAGGAGAGACGGAAGGGAACAGAACAGCCCTTCTTCAAGAACCAGCTCCATGGCTCCTGCAATCTAGCCATTTTGGGGGAAACGGAAGAATGAAGAGGTCCCACTGATAATACTTCTCCTATTCATTTCCCTTCATCAAAATCCTAACTTATTTTTCAAGGCCTGATTCAAAGTCACCTCTACCATGAAGCCTTCCAGACCCAGATCCCACAGTCACTCAACATACATGTGATGAGCATCTGCTGTATGCCAGGACAGTGCTGGTGCTGTAGTAGGTGGGTAGGACCCAGTCCCTTTAGGGCATCACGTATGTGCTCCCGTAGCCCACGTAGTGGATGTGCCAGGTAGTGGAGTGGTAATATTAAGTCAGAGCACAGTTCTTTCGTTCTTGAAAGTCCCCAATTCTTGGTTGTCCTGTAGCTGTACAAACATGAGTCAGTGTGCCAAGGGAGGGTGGACAGCCTAGGATAAAGGGGTCAAGATTCAGCTTCAAACTTCAATTTGAATTTGATCTTGAATAACCTGTAACTAGTCACTAGTCTTGAAAGCCAGACTTTGCTCAAGACAAAAGGGCTCTCCCCCTTTTGCAGCAAGAACCAAGCTAAGCCATTGATGGCATTTTACTGTGAGTGTAATGAGTACTCAGGACATGATGTAGAAGGGAAAGCCTCTCCCTGTCTCTGTGCTGGGGGAGAAATGGGGCAGAGTTGCAAGTTTTTGTTTGAATGATCTAATAACAACCAAATGACCTGGGGCTTCCCTGGGAGATGTCAGGCCTCTTAGAGAAAGTCTGGCTTTAGCATGATTATTGTGACAGCATGGTATAGTGAGTTGAATTGTATCCCATGTAAATTTGGTTCACTAAGGACCTCAGCATTTGATCTTACTTGGACATGGGTTCTTTGCAGATGTGATCGGGTAAGGATCTCTAGCTAAAGCCATGCTGGATTTAGGGTGGGCTCTACATCCAATGTCTGGTGTCCTTATAAGAGGAGAGGACACAGAGAGACCAGGAAGAAGGCCACGTGCAGATATACACAGAGATTAGAGTGCTGCTGCCACAGGCTGAGGAATACCTGGAGCTGCTAGAAGTTGGAAGCAGCAAGGAAGAATCCTTCCGTAGAGACTTGGAGGGAGCATGGCCCTTCTGGCCTGTGCTTCTAGACTTCCAGCCTTTAGAATGCTGAGAGAACCCATGTCAGCTGTTTGACGGTGCCCCTCTGTGGTGCAAATGAGAACAGTATGGCACAGCGAAGCCCAGCTGGTGCTGAGGGTCCTGCTCCTGGCCCCCATGCCCACTCGCTGCCCATGGGATTTGGGACTTACATGGGTTGTGGTGGAATGCAGACATGCTGAGGGAGAGTTAGGGACTGAGACAAGGAAGGCCATGAAGGAGGGCCAGAGACCCAGGACTGCAGCTCTAGGAATGAACATGCATTTCAGAACACCAAAAGGGATCATCACACAGCAGCGGGTCCTGGGGCAGGACATCAGGATCTAGGCGAGGCCAGAAATGCATCAGGAGAAGCCAGGGGACAACACGTGGATATAGGGTCCATGTCTAATGACATCAAAATAGAAAGTTCCTGGACCAGCAGTTAGCATAATGGCTATGTCACTGAACTCCCATGTAGTCGACTGCGGTTCGAGTCCTAGATCCGGTGGCTTAAACTCACGCTGGGCACATGTGCATGCGTGCCCAAGATCCCAAAAGGAGAATGGAGGAGAAGGGATTGTGGCATGGCCATCCCCCCCGGGGGGGGGGGTGATTTCTCGCTTTCTATCTCTCTGTCTCTTTCTTTCTGGTGAGCGCACACGCCCTATAGAAAAACCTCTCCAAAAAAAAAGATAGGAAGTTCTCTTGCACCCAGTTGCCATGATGCTGGGAATGAAGCTGGTATGTGGCCACTGCTTCTTTGGAAAGGGGAAGCAGACCTGTTAGGAAGTTTGATCTTGAGAAATGAGCGAATATTGAAAGAAATGTCTTTAACCTAGAAGAACCTGAGCTATTTTTTTATTGGAAACTTTAAGATGCGTATGTGCATTTGTGTGTGTTGTCATTAGGGACTGACCACGAGATAAAGACAGTTAAAGAAAAAATCCCTAGGGCCTTCCCTGTAGCCTAGTGGTTAAGGGAGCTGACCATGGTTCAAATTCTGGCATGGTGGCTTGAGAATAGACGCGACACATGTGTGTGTGTGTGTATGTGTGTGTGTGTGTGTGTGTGTGTGTGCCCAAAATCCTGACAGGTTAGAAAATGGATTGTGGAGTGACCATGCTCGCTTGGGGGGTGCTTTCTTCTCTCTCTCTCTCTCTCTCTCTCTCTCTCTCTCTCTGTCTTTTTGGCAAGTGCATGCACCCTTTGGCAATTAAAGAACAAAGTTTCTACTAGAAGCGTACATTGTCTAGACATTGTATGCTTGAGAAATAGTAACAGGACAGGCTTACTCAGTGCTCACCATGAAGCTTACAGAATAGCAAAAAAGACAGACATTAAACTTATCATTATAAAAATGATGAGTGTTATAAAAGAGGAAGTACAGGAGCTAAGGGACCTTCAAACAGGAGAACATAACCAGGGAGCAAAGAACAGCTCCCAAAGGATGTAAGAAAAGATGTGTTTATAGTTTTTGCCTATTTGAGTTATTACATATAAATGCCAACTCTAACCACATGTGCTCCATCCCTGCATGTTTACCATATTCCATTGGGTCTTCTCTCCATGTTTATTTCCACCCTTTGCAGTGCCTCGGGGAGAAGGAATGATGTCACCCATCTTTGGATGTCTGTGTCTGCAAGACCTAACAGGGCAATCTTGCCACATAGTGTAGTGAATATTTTTGGAATGAATGAATAAACTTTGAAATGCATGAATAATAGTTCCTTTTATTTTTTTTTTCTCAGTATCTTTTGTTTAGGTTTTATGGAATGTCTGGATTTTCTTAGGCCCTTTTCCTCAGACCTGCACACTGCAGTGTTGTGAGGTGTGGGCAGCAGGCACAGTGTTGAGAGTCAGGGGATGTAGGGGCCCCAAATACGATGGGTGAGAATTTCTATTTTGGATCTTTCCTAGTACAGAAGTCATGGCCCCTTGGCAGGTCCTCTGTGTCCGTGAATGAATCAGGAATGGAGAGGAAGTTTTCCAGAACGTCATAGCTCCTGTTAGGATCTTTGCTGCCTTTTATAAAATAAATAAAATAAAGAAAAAAAAAAAAAGAAAAAAAAAGTATTTAAAACTCCCACAGTGTAAATTAATTCAGATGTAAATAACCATGCAGACAACCAGGAATTTGACAAGCAGAGGTGTCTGCCAACATGTCCTGAGTAATTAGCTAGATTTTTGCACTTTTCTGATTTTTCTGGCAGCACTAGGCAACACTTACTTATTTCTTAGCTCTGACTTGATGGTGCTGATTCTAGGAGTTAAAAAAAGACTTTGGATTTGGTGGCCATCTTCTCCGGCTTTGGAACCTGCTGTGTGAGTAGAGGCTGGCCCTAGAAATTTCTGTTCTCAATTCTGAAGGTGAGTTTGTATTAAGCCTTGGGCCAAGCCACTAGCTTCTCCCTGACCCAGTTTTTTTTTTTTTTTCTTTCCATTTTACTGAGGATCAAAATATCTATCAACTTTCCAGATCCCTATGAGAACTGCTTAAAGAGTCTGAGCTCTGAAGTCGAAAGTGGCTAAGTGAACGCAATTATTGCTATTGAGAAAACCCCAAATGCACAAGTTGATGTTCTAAGTTTGGATCTGCTTTTACCTCGCCTCTGCCCGGTGGTTAGGGCAGCGGAGTAGTTCTCGGCGGCAAAAGCACGGTACTTTGCTTTCCTTGGGCCTTGCCACCAAGTCATTGAATTCTTGACATCTTGATACTCACTTCCTGTCCATGTCTGACACCATGAATGTGAAGGCACTTTGAAGTTATAACATGTTCTAGAAACATCAGGCCTTAACATTAACCTAAATCTACCTTTTGTATCAAAATAATGGTTTAGTCTCCTCAGAGGAGAGGCACTACCAGGGGTTAAATGAAGGTACATCACACACCTTTCTATGTGACGGTAAAACCGACTTTGTCCTGGCTGAGCTGCAGGCTGCAGCCTCTTTCCAGAGCTGACACTTGAGGAGTTTGGTTGCAGCTGCTTTTTGCATTGTTTCTCAACATTTGGACACATTTATCTCTGATGGCTGTGCTATAGTGTAAAGTGTTATTTCTGACCCTAATTCAAGTTTTTGAGAGAATAAAAGATTTTGAACCCAGGACATACACACAACTCCCCAGCCCCTGGGAAAGGACTCCTTGGATGGAGGGTGGGCACTCCTGTCAGTGCTCTTTGAGTCTCTGTAGCTCACCTCCAGCGTGGGGCTGAGAAGGGAGACATGGAGTTCGAGGGGAGGGGTGGATTTCCAGGCCCTTCCATGTGGAGACTTGCCATTAGACCATACTGTTCTCCTTGGGGGCTTGCGAATTTTCTACCCATCAGAATATTCACCAGCACGGGACTTGGCACACAGTAGACAGTGGGTGAATGTTTATTGAATAAGCAGATGAATGATTGAAGGCCAAATTCCATCATGTGACCTCACCAAGGGGTTTGGGTTGTTGGTTCCCTTGAATTGTTTTACCTCTGTGACCTCTTACCTTCCCACTGTGAAGGCTCTCTGACTTAACATGAAGCATGGCTGCATGTATGTTGCAGAGCCTGCTTTACCATCCCTTTGGCCCTTTTCTGTTCCTGGACCATCAGGTGGTAAGTCCTGGCTATATTTGTGACAGCTGTGTCTGGAGCCTCGTAGAATTTCTGGGGTTTCATTTAATATTATGCTTTTTTTTTTTCTCCGAGGTTTTTCACCATAGGGCGCGTGGACTCGCCAGAAAGAGACAGAGAGATAGAAAGCAAGAAATCACCCCCCGGGGGGATGGCCACGCCACAATTCTTCTCCTCTGTTCTCCTCTTGGGATCCTGGGCATGCACGCACACGCGCCTGGCGTGAGTTTTAAGCCACCAGGTCCAGGACTCGAACCGCGGTTGACCACATGGGAGTCCAGCAACATAGCCATTACGCTAACTGCTGGTGCCATTTCTTGTAGGATTTAGAGGGATCTGGCCTCAGAAACAGCTCTTAAAGTTACATGTGTGGGAACCTGTTGTGGGAGGCAATGGGAAAAAGCAGACCCCAGTTTCTTTTGAATTTATTTTAATCTGATCCAGGTTAGCAGTCAAAGCACAACCTACCTTTCATTCTTTTTTAATTAAAAAAAAATTGTTTTTAGAGAGATTTTTTGCTGTAGGGTTTATGCTTGTGCCAGAGAGACAGAAAGTGAGAAATCACCTCCCAGGGGGATGGCCACTCGCAATCCCTTCTCCTCTTCTTCTCTTGGGATTTTGGACTTTTGGACACACATGCACATGTGTGCAGTGTGAGTTTTAAGCTGCCAGGTCTGGGACTCAAACCACAGTAACTATGTGGGAGTCCAACGATGTAACCATTATGCCATCTGCTGATTCCTAGGCTAGTGCTTAAAAAGGAGAGAATTATCTAGAAACATGCATTCTGTTACTTAAAGGAAAGCATCATTTAGGGAGGGACTGGGGTAATGCATGAGCATGAGTGAAATGGTGGGTGACAATTGTGTTAATTAATTAATTCATTCATTGAATACGTGCTGGACATCTATTATATATCAACGCTGGGAAGAGTTGAGAACCCAAAGATGAATAAAAAAGGAATCTCTAATGTCAAGAACTCTGCAGTTTATAGAGGGAGACAGACATAATACTCTACCTAAAGTTGTCAAATTCATGGAGACAGAGAGTAGAAGGTTGCCAGGGGATGGAAATGGAGGGAATGGGGAATTGTCGTTTAACGGTTTCAGAGTTTAGTTTGGGATGGTAAAGTAGTTCTGGTGATAGACGGTGGTGATGGTTGGCTACACAACAATGTGGATGCACTTAATGATGGGAACTTTAAAAATGGTCAAGATGGTAAGTTTTACATTATGTATATTTTACCATATTAAAGCAAAACATGGTGGTGAGAGTTCTGTAGTTTGAGAACTAGTGATCCATAGAGCCCATGCCTGGCCCAAGTGGCCTGGACACCACATCTTGAACAGTCTCCAAAAGCTTTGTGCCCCTACTTATCTGTAAGGGGCTTAGGAGTTAGAGCAAAAGGAGGAGTAGGATTTAAGGCATGCCTTACTAAGCTCTGAGAGAGTCCGCTTCATGATACATGTCCCCTTTCCAGAAGCCATGAGTTCTGTGCACAGAGAGTGCTGGTCTGTGTTCTTGCAGGTGATGGTCAGCCAGGTGTGGCCACAGTGACGAGGCCCAGGAAGACAAAGTTTATTATGCAGGGTCACATGGGAAAGCATCAGCTAGGGCAGGAGGCAGAAGGGGCAGGAGCAAGGGGACAGTCTAGGCCAGGCTTTACTGGGGTTTTCACAGGAAGGCCAATCGGGGTAGCTTACACGGTTCAGGACTGGTGAGTTTGAATAGTAAATGGTGGGCTTTGGGCTATGAGGTGGTCTCTAGTTGCCTGGTACTGGCTCTGGGATGGTGAAGGCAGAGGAATATTGCCTCCTGGGGTGTACAGGCCAGATAGAGATGTGGCTCTGCATTGGTTAGTTTGTATATCCAAGGTATTTTCTTGGAAGGGTGTTTTGCTATTTTTAAGATTTGGAGGCCAGCCTATGGAGTTAATGTAATGTAATGTGACTGACTATGTGGTTCGAGTCCCAGACTCAGCAGTATGTAAAACACACCAGGTGCATGTGCACAGTGCCCAAAATCCTGAAAGGAGGGAGAAATAAAAGGGATTGCAGCACTTTCTCTTTCTCTCTCTCTCTCTCTCTCTCTCTCGTGCGCTCTCTGTGTCTCTCTCTGGTAAACACACGCGCCATCTGATAAATTTTAAAAAACGGCAAAACATTGGCTAGCCCTGGGAATGGCAGTCTTTCCCCAGCTAGAAATGTTTTCAAGATGTTAAAACATAGAAATATACAGAAAATAAAAATATAAACAATTCAGATACCAAATGAAAAAGTCACTTGGTGAATAAAGAAGTTTGGTAGTTAGCTGTTGCTGCATAAAAAATATCCTCTAAACTCAGTTGCTTAAAACAACAATCACCCTTTATCTGCTTATGATTCTGTGCTCTGGGCTGGGCTCAGCTGGGTACTTGTCTCTGCTCCACACAGTGTTGGCTGTACTTATCTATGGGTTTGTCATCACTGGGGACATTGCTGAGCCTGGGAGGGCCAAAAGGACCTCCCTTACACGTATGACACCTTGGAACCTGGGATAGCTGGGGGCTGGCTGGGTCTCTCTTTGTCCTCATAGAATTTCATATTTAGTGAACTGAATGTATTTTATTAATTTTTTATCACTTTCAATCCATAGTGTTTAGTAAACAACTTTTGGCTAAGTTGAAGCATTTAATAAATAGAAACAACTTAAAAACTCACTTTGCTTTTTACATAACTTATTATATCATTTAAATGATTATAAATTTATATTATTATATAGATTTATATGATTAAGTTTACAGTTTATTTGATCAGTTAATAATTTTACATAATTATTAGATATTCTTATAACATTTTTAGCATTTCTAATTTGTTTGGTTTGAAATGGTATGTCATATGTCTTTCCTTCTACCGTTTCTTTTATTTGTCTTTATATACTTACTTTTCTTGATTGTCGAATCAAATTATTTTTCAGAAATTTAATTTTAGTTTTTATTTATTTAATTTTAATACAAATGGAGAGAGAGCATACTTGACAGGGTCTCATCATGCCATGATCCCCTGCCTTCCTACCTCCTACTCATCAGAATCTTGGTCATACTTTGTGCTGGGGTGTTTCAGGTTCCCGGGTTGGGGATCTGAACCTGTCATTGGCCATGTGGCTTCCAGCAATGCAGACCAGTATGCCACAAACTGTGCCACTGAGGTTGGGCCTATTGAATTAAATGATTGATTTAATAGACACATTTCTTGTAAGGACACAGAAAATATAGTGAATATAAAATATCTGAATTCTTTTTGTATTATAGCATACAGGTTAGCCATTGGGGTTCAAATATTCTTTCAATCTGTAATTTCAATTTCCATATCATCAGAGAGATGATTTAATTCTCTTTATTTCATCTATGGTAGTTTTTGTGGCCTGAATTTTGTTCCCCGCAAATTCACATGTTGAATCCTAATCCCTATGTGACTGTATTTGAAGAAAGGACCTAAAAAAGAGCTCATAAAGGTTAAGAGGGGTCGTAGATGTAATGCTCTGATGCAGTAGGACTATTATCCTTGAAAGAGGATAAGATACCAAGATCTCTCTCCCCACGTAGAGAAAGCCATGTGAAGACAGTGAGAAGGTAGTCATCTATTTGCCAGGAAGACAGGCCTCGCCAGAACTGGATTTTTTTGGTACCTTGGGTTTGCAACCTCCCAAACAGTGAGAAAGTCAGTTTTCGTTGTTTAAGCTACCTAGTCTGTGATGTTTCTTTATGGCAGCCTGAACACTAATACAGAACTAAATAACAAGTTTATCAAGGAAAAATTAAAGTGATTTATTGAATTAACATCTTGTTCATTGCATCATCCAGGAGTAATTGAATACAGGGACTTAGTGCCAAACTGAAAACATTAAACGTTTCTAAAATTTGACTGAAATGCCAGACTTTCTCTGTAGCATTACAGGTACTAGCACAGTCTGAACAAATGGTTTCGATGAAAGTATTTTCTATTGATACCATTGTTTTCAAGTGTGACAGTAAAGTTTGGTCTATTATTTCAGAAATTATTTCTTCTAACTCCACAAGATCAACAAAGTTTCAAACTTCTCACTTAATATAGATTATTAAATTGCTTTTATGTGAAATAGTCTTCTAGAAAGTGAGTGCTATTTTACTGTCTTGATTTATAACTTCTCAAATAAGTTATTTTCTCATTTCTGTAGATATATATTTTCCAAGTGAGACCATAAATCTCAAATGCAATGCATACTTATATCCAAGATATTCTCATTTTTAAATGACTAATGAATATTTCATGTTTGAAAGTGCTGATGATCAAGTACATGCTGGATATTTTTAACATTTTAAGGGTACTTTTTAGTATTTTTGTTTTATTAATATTTTATTAAATTTAGATTTTGTTCTTTCAGATGCATTATTGTGTGAAATTGATCTTTGGATTTTTTTTCTCATTGATAATTAAAATTAAAAAAAGTATACCATGAGCTTTGACAGAATGATTGCCATTCTGATGAATATATAAGTCATAACGGAAGAATAATTTTTTCTTCAACACTTGTAAGGTCTTAGTTGGAAGGGACTTCTGTAACAAAAGACAGATTTTTTTAAAAAATAATTATTTAATTTATTACTATTAATATTTTAATTTAACCAGAGAGAGAGAGGGAAAGCAAGAAAGCAAGCTGCCAGGTCTGGGACTCAAACCCCAGTCAACCATGTGGGAGTCAAGAACCTTCACCACGCTATTGACCAGCCCCCAAAAGACAGATTTATAAGAGAAAAACAAGCAGAATTTATATATATATATCATATATATATGGGAGACACCCAGGGAATGACTTGTTCACAAAAAAGGTGACTTTGAATTCTAGCTCATAGAGCATCTTCAAGAAAGAACAGTAGAGGCTAATGGGTGGTATGGTGGTTGAGGCGCTGGACTCTCATGTGGCTGACCACAGTTCGAGTCCTGGACCAGGTGACCTGAGACTCAAATCAGGTGTGTGTGTGCATATGTGTGCCCAAAATCCAAAAAGGAGAGTGAAGGAGAAGGGATTACAGCATGACCCCAGGGGGTGATTTCTCGCTTTCTGTCTCTCTGGTGAGCACACATACCCTATAACAAAAAAATCTCTGAAAGAAAGAAAGAAAGAAAGAAAGAAAGAAAGAAAGAAAGAAAGAAAGAAAGAAAGAAAGAAAGAAAGAAAGAAAGAAAGAAAAGTAAATACATTTTTTAAAAAACCACAAAACTTTTTTTTTTTTTTTTAATTCATGATAGAGCATGTGTTCATGCATTTGTAGGAGGGTAAGGAGCAACCTCCAAAGGGTCTAGACACTCCCCACTCCCTTTCCTCTAGTCCTGCAGTCTGTTGGATCTTGAATATTTGTGCTTGGCATGTTTTAGGTTGATCTCACTGGGGACTCCACCTGTGGTCTCCATGTAGGGTCTGGCCTCTCTTGAGCCCACACAACCACTGTACCATGGAGAAGGCTCAAGAATAGTAAATTTTTAGAGAAATGACAAGACCAACAAAAAAGGACTTTGAATCTTTAGGGGCAGCAACTTTGGGGAAGGCAAATACATGGCAGATGAAGTTAGTAAAGCTTGTTAATGTCGATTCCTCTGGTACCATCTCTAGGCCAATAAAAGTTCAAAGCTGTCTTTGGTGGATAACCTTTGTCCTCCCTGGTAGAAGGGGAAGCAGGATACTTTTTCTTTATAAGTCTGTACACCTCTTTTAGGTAAATGGAGGGCAGAGAGCTTTCCTGTGTCTGGTTCTTCTTAACTGTCTTCAGTTCCACAATCCTTCATTTCTGAGGGAGGCATATTCTGGTCTCCCACTGTCTTTTAACAATTAACTTTGAACACCATTTGTATCCAATATTTACATTAATAGCACTGATGGAGTTCATATTTTTGTTAAAATGATAAAATTATTTTGTACTGAAGAAATAAAAAAGCCCTTATTTCATTCTGATTCTTACACAGTGTAAAAGATATTTGGGTTATTCAGCAGATACTTTAGGCTGCAGTTCATTACTGATATCGCTGCTTGCTCTCTGCAGACTCAGAAGACTGAGGTATATGATTTTTAATGGAACATTAATAAATGTATCCACAGCTGGTTGTCTCTTTATTCTGAATTCATTTTAAATATTTTACTTGTAAATTCTTAAATGTATAAATATTGAAACACTGTATTTATGGCCTGGATGAGAATTACAATATACAAACAACGCAGCTGTAGAAGCAATCATTTAGAATCAGTGGCAATCACATGATTTCAGTATAGGGATAAAGCTGCCACATACCTAGCCCAATGTGCTTTCTGATAAATAAGCATATGGGCAGCTCATTAAGCAATAGTCCCCATGACATCCTATGACGATTAGCCTGAATGAATGAGTTTAATTTAGAATTTAATTATTAATTAATTTTACTGTTTACTGCAATGGCTGTTTTACTGTTTACCGATTAGAATAGAAATCTTTCAGTAGTATAAAGAACTACTGCAGCTATATTAGTGAATATTGACTGAATAAATTACAAGGTAGGGAATAGAAGATCTTTGAAGACAAAGGTTCTTTCTGGTTTGGGGAAAGGTGTAGCTTCTTGAAGAGATTCTGGGAGATGTCCTTGAGGGAGAGACATAGGAAGGGAGAGAGACTGCCTTTGCCAGTAGCCAGAAGGAAGCGAGACACAATTTCTTGAAACTGCAAAGAAGCTGAACTCTTGAGGTTCTAGAGAAGAGAAGCTGCTACACTTCTTTGTGCCAAAGATTTGTGGGAGAGGCAGGACATCAGAGGAGTAGTTAGGTGGTGCCAGGGAGGTGGGAGCCAGGTTTATGGGCTTCCAGGTCCTTCAGCTAGTAAAGAGAAAAGGGCCATTGGACCAGCAGATGGCATAATGGTTACATCACTGGACACCCATGTAGTCAACTGTGGTTTGAGTCCTGGACCCTGCGGCTTAAAACTCAATGCTGTACGCACTTGCATGCATGTCCAGAAAATGGAGAAAAAGGAATTGTCGCATGGCCCTTCCCTGGGGATGGCTGGGCAGCAGGGGGTGTGATGGCTCACTTTTGGTCTTTTTGTCTCTGTCTCTCCGGCAAGTGCACGTGCCCTATAGCAAAAATCTCTCTCTCTCTAAAAAAAAAAAAAAAAAAAAAAAAGGCCAGAGGAAAGGACCAAAGCCCAGGCCAGCCAGGATGTGGGATGTCTCAAGAGGAACCAGTGTGGACCCATGACCAATGGTGAGGGAGCAGCTACCTGGTGCTTTGATGCTATGGAAGCCCCCCCCGCCCCAGAAATAGCCCAACCTTATGGGGAGTCCCAGTGAGGGCCAGTATTGAATTTTCTGTTGGTCAAGCAAGCAGGGGTTTATAGTTAGAGTTAAGTTATTTTAAAGAAAATAAAGAGGTCATTTACTAGCACAAATTCATCTGCAGTAGCTTTTCTGCACACGTGAATATGTGCCAGGCAAGTTAAGTAAACACACTCTGAGCCAGATGACACCAACCAAGATATATGAGGGCACTCGACAACAGATATTGGCTCCCAGTGAATACAGTTGTTGTGGTCTGCAGACAGCTGGCAATGGGCGGGAGCTCAACTTCCAAAAATATATTGTTGAATAAATTAATGCAAGAAAAGGGTTAGAGTGTCCTGTGAAGTGAGGGGTGAAGAGAGAATCTTTAGATCCTGGTTTGAACAAATCAGCTACAAAATACAATTTGGAACAACCACTGGGCATGTATAGCATTCTGCTAACAGCTGTTGAATCTAGGTGATAGGGAGATGAAAGGTCACTACTCTCCTCCCTACTATTATTATCTTATAAATTTTTATAATAAATAGTTTTTTCTTTTTCTTTCTTTCTTTCCTTTTTTTTTTTTTTTTTTTTTTGAGAGGTTTTTGCTGTAGGGTGTGTGCGCTTGCCAGAAAGAGACAGAGAGACAGAAAGTGAGAAATCACCCCCAGGGGGGGATGGCCACGCCACAATCCCTTCTCCTCCATTCTCCTCTCGGGATCTTGGGCACACATGCACATATACCTGGTGTGAGTTTAAGTCACCGGGTCCAGGACTTGACCCACAGTCGAATATATGGGAGTCCGGTGACATAGCCATTACGCCAACTGCTGGTCCCAATAAATAGCTATTTTTAAAAACTCGTTCTTCAGGGAGCCAGCAGGTGGCATAGTGGTTAAAGTGCTGGACTCCCACATGGCTGACCACAGTTCAAGTCCTGGACCTGGTGGCTTGCTTTCTCACTTTCCCTCTCTCTCTGTCTCTGGTCAAATAAATAATAAACAAATAAATAAAATTAAAACAAATAATAAAAAAAGAATTAAAAAAAAAACCTTAATCTTCAGGGCCAGCAGGTGGTATGGTGGTTAAGGCACTGGACTCCGACACGACTGACTATAGTTCGAGTCTCAGGTCTGGTGGCTTGCTTTCTCACTTTCCTCTCTTTCTGTCTCTCTCTGGTGAGAGCCTGTGCTGTATAGCTAGTTAAAAAAATAAATAAAAGTAAATAATTCTAAAAAAGAACAAACAAAACAAACTCAATCTTCAGGCTATTTCAATATTCAAGTCTACCAAAGAGAGAGAAACAGAGAGTTTTAGGGAAGATGGGTTAGCCAAGGCAGAGTACCTTTTCTAGTTCAGATTCCAGGGAGTGTTTAGATGGTGGTGTTGGGTTTGGGGTGTGAACTCAGGGAGCTAGATTTAAGCTGAAGGATTGGGAGAAGCTTTCTGGGATTCAGACAAGACATGTCTGGGACGCAAGGAAGTAACTGGATATATCACACTGAGGAACTGAGAGTCACAGAATTTACTTATGGGAGACAATGGCAGTTAGGGGATATTCTTACATTCTGTGCTAAATGAACTTTCTGGTTAGATTTTCCTGCGGACCGAATAGGGTTAGCTGTGGAACAGAAGGAGGCTCCTATCCCACTTAACTAAGCTTCCCATGAATGAAAGAGATTCTCTTTTATGTGTGACCATTTCTCTAATATATGCTTGGGAGTAGGGTGGAGTGAGGAGTATAAGGGGAGGGTGGAGAAGCGTCATGACGAAGTTTTAGTTATATGGGACACTATTTGCCTTCACCTTCAATACATTGGGGTGTTACTAAACATAAGATAGGAAAAGGGAGAAAACCAAAACTAACCCATGGATAAAAACTTAGCAGGAGCAGGAATAGGTTAAGTATGAGTCAGGAAAACATGGAACAATCAGACTTAAGAGCAGAGGAAGAGTTTGATGTAATTCACCTTCAATTACCACCTTGTCTATGAACCCTCCTTGGTCACTACCCCTAAAGCATTCTGTCTTGCCATGCGTACACTGTTGTTTGCACAACTTATGGTACCTGGAAGTTGTATGAGGCCGCTGGTAACAGAGAACCTGACTACAGCGATATGACAAAAATGTGGATGGGCTATTTAAAAGCCACTCAACCACCACCACCACCACCCACCCCACCCCACCCTGCCTCCTTTTGTTGCATTCTTCTACTTTATAAAGACTGGAATGAGAAAAGACTCAACTCACTTGAAACTAGACAGAAGTGGCCAAGTGTCAGGGCTCTGACTGATGCTATGTAGGAGACTCTTCAGGAGGGCTTCCTTCATTCTTCCCAAAAGATATGTCTTTATAAGATGAAAACTTTGGCCTCTTTTCTTTCTTCCTGCCTGTGATATGGACATGATGGATGCAGATTCAGCTACCTTCTTGTGATCGTGAGAACCAAGTCCACATGCGAAGGATAACAAGCCAGGAAAGTAGACCATCTGGGACACGAATGGCATCATGGAGTTGGCTACACCAGCCCTAAACAGATTACCCCAATTTCTTGTCATATTGGGACACCTCTCCCCTCACCCCCCATTAAATTGTGCTATCAGTTAAGAATTGTGTTCACCTGTAAGTAATAGAATACCTTACTTACAAGGGTTAAGAATGTGAGTCGTTTTATTCTCATTCAATGAGAAGTCAGGGAGTAGGAAAGTAAGGACTGGTAGGGTATCTCAGTTATGTTGTTAATGTTACTAGGCCTTGCTTCCTCTGACTTCATAACTTTTCCATTATAAATGTATTGATTTACTCTCCAGGATCACAAGATGATGGCTGTACCTCAAGGCATTTTTGCATTCCAGGCAAGAAGTATGTGATTCATGGGTTCAAGCTGTCACATGGTCACTCCCAGCTGCATGGTAGAAGGGGGAAATCAAATAATTGTATTTTTACTATGTTTGTGTCTGAGCATATGTACACACACATAAAAGTGAGATGAGCACCTTCTAAAGAGTCTAGTCATACCACGATCCTTTTTCTTTTGTCCATACTGTTGGATATTGAGCACTTGCATGCGTTTCTGCATGTTTCAGGCTAACCGGGTTGGGGATTTGAACTGCAGTCATCATGTGAGATCTAGCTTTTCTTGAGCTGTACATTACCACTACTACACCATGGAGCTGGTCTCAGTGCTTTTTTTTTCTTTAACACTGCCTGCGAAGGAGTTATTATCTCTTTGATTAGAATGGAAACCTTATAGATCCCTGATAGTGTCCAGCACATATGAGTACAAAAGATAATTTTTGAATTAATTAGCAGTAACTATTTGAAATTCTCCAAGCACTTCAACCAGAACGAACAAACAAAACAGGGTAAAGTAAGGCTGGGGATAAGGCAAGAAAATTGGAGGTTATTCTGTGGATGGAGACTTGAAAGTCAGAGTGGTAAGATAATAGATTCATTTTTTGTTTGTTTGAAATTTTCTTTTGATGAAGAGACTCCTGATTTTGGTAATGCTGGGCTAGGTAATTCAGACCAATCTACCCACTGAGCATAACTTTAATGCTGGGCTAGGTAATTCAGACCAATCTACCCACGGAGCATAACTTTAAAAGCTGAATTAAATTTGAAAACATCAGAGACCTAACAAGAGAGGAATTACTAGGACCAAGTTCTGAGAGTGATCCAGAGGGGATACTAGTATTCAGCGCCCGTTTTTTTATAAGGGCATCTGCTAATGTGGAGGAAGTGGCTAAAAGGTTGAGCTGTAATTTCAGTGCTTTGCGGATTGGAGGCAAAAGTCAGAGTCTAAGGACTTACCAACGCTCGAGACTTGATAAACCATCTGTTTTGACTTCGGCTCCATTTGAATAAAGGCAAACTAGAAATAAACCAGCCTTCAGAGAGACCACAGTTATCTAGTCAGCCCAGAAAATCTCAAACCCTGAACTTAGACTAAGGTAATTAAAAATATATATTAATTATTATTATTATTATTATTATTATTATTCACTTTGACCAGAGAGAGAGCAAAAGCAAGCTGCCAGGTCCAGAACCCGATCCACAGTTGGCCATGTGGGAGTCCAGTGCCTTAACCACTATGCCACCTGCTGGACCCATGACTAAGATAATTTTTAAGTGCTAGGTTCCCCTAGAGACCTTTCAAAATAAGTAGAATACCCTCCCAGAGAATATTATATTAAGCCTCAAGTGTTTGCAAAGAATTTTTCAAAACAATGTTTAGCATATAATAAAAATTACTAGACACATGTGGAGCTAGGACTCTATAAGCAAGAGCCAGCAGAAATCAAAGACCAGATCAGTCTCAAAGGAACTGAAAATACTTACTGAATTTTTCTTTGATGTTATCTTATTGTTTTGATGCCATAAAATTTGATAAATATAATTACAACAATGAAAGTAAATTATATAAATTTAAATGTAAATGATATATATATCATTGTTTTAATAAAAAAAAACCAAAACAAAACCTAAAACAAAGCTAGAAAGAAATAGACCATTATCGTGTTGGTGGTCTCTCAAGGTAGCAAACTATGGTGTTTGTTTCAGCTTTTTCATTTCTGCATTTTCCAATTTTTTTTTTAGAGATTTTTGCTATAGGGTGCGTGCACTCGCCAGAGAGACAGAAAGAGATGGGGGTGGGGGTGGGGGTGGAGGTAACCATGCCCACTAGCCCTTCTCAATTCTCCTATTGAAATTTTGGGCACACACACGTAACTGGTGTGAATTTTAAGCCACCAGGTTCAAGACCAGAACTGTGGTCAACTATGTGGGAGTCCAGTGATGTAACTATTATGTAATTTGCTTGTCCCCCAAATTTTCTTTAATGACAATTTATACTGGAAGAAATACTTAGTAAATATTTAGTAAAAGACAAAGTGATAAGTGGGTTTAACCCAGAGCAAGGCTAGATTCACAGGCAGCAGTTTCTACCCAGGGTCTTGTGCTCAGAAGGGCTCCATGTTTGGTTCAATGCTCTGTTGATGTCTTTAATTCTTACTTTTTAAACAAGAAACCCCACATTTTCCTTTTGCACTTGGCCTTACAAAGTATGTGGCCATTCCTGACCCAGAGGCAGTCAAATTCTGATCTGTTGACCACTTTGGTCAATAGCTTATGGACTTAATCTAGTTTCTCTACTTCCCACTGAAAGGCATCTAGTGTCAAACAGGAGGTGTGGCCAAACAGGTGCAGGAATACTGGGGTGCAGTGTACAAAGCCCTGGATTAGGAGTCCTAGACCTGATTCTGCTTCTCTCCCTAGCTATTGTATGACTCTCTGCAGTCCATTTCTTTCAGTGCTAAAGCCATTGGAACCACACCTGTGAACAGAGCAGCTAGCATACCAGGGTTAGAATCAAGCAGCTACCTGTTGCCCACTCTGTACAAGATACCAGTTGCAGGATCAGCAGTTAGCGTAATGGCTATGTCGCTGAACTCCCATGTAGCCAACCGCAGTTCGAGTCCCAGACCCAGTGGCTTAAACTCACACCAGGCATGTGTGCGTGCATGCCCAAGATCCCAAGAGGAGAAAGGAGGAGGGATTGCGGCATGGCCATCCCTCCTAGGGGGTGATTTCTCGCTTTCTGTCTCTCTGTCTTTCTGGCAAGTGCACGCGCCCTATAGCAAAACCTCTCAAAAAAAAAAAAGAAGATACCAGTTGCTTTGAGATTCACTACAATTATGGTTCCAGTCTTGCACCTAGATTTGCTAATAGTCTTTCAGGGTGTTTCTTCTTGGCTTCCAGACTTAATGACTTACCTGAAAACCAAGTTCTATCTGAAATGATTGGAACCTCTTTTTGTTTTTTGGAGAGATTTCTCTTACAGGGCATGAGGGAGAGACAGAGACAGACAGACAGATAGAAAGCAAGAAATCACACCCCAGGGGAGATGACTACGCCACAGTCCCTTTTCTTCTGTTCTCCTCTAGGGAATTTGGGCACCCACACATCTGGCCTGTTTTAAACCACTGTGTCTGGGATTCCCACCGCCCTAGACTATATGGGAGTCCAGTGACCTAACCACTACGCCACCAGCTGGTTCCAATGATTGGAAACTCCTTAACTGTCCTATCTTACAAGGGCTGGCTTCCCAGTGCACCAGTAATGTGCTGCTCAAGAGAAGGTGGATCTGAGACTTGGATCCCCCAAGATATCCCTGTTAGATTGAAACATGCAGGGCACACAGAAGTGCCCAAGAGACAATGGGCTAGGGGACTGGAGGAAGGGGAACGGGCAAAAGCAGGCTCTGGACGACTTCCTCCCTCTCTCTCCATATGCACATGCTCCATCAGGAATAAACAAAAACACAGACTCATTTAAAAAAAAAAATCCCTTACAAAGTAATCACAGTGACCTTCCAGTTGTGCCATTGAGGCAAACTGTGCAGCTAATAATCCCTGCCATGCGTTGCCTGTGTACCGTATGCCAGCCTCCGAGGTAAGCTTTTCACTTAAGTTCCCATGTACTCCTTGGAAATGCTTTGGTAGTAAGTACCCTTCTCCCTATGCTTCAGATAAGGAAACTGAGGTGTGGAGGTTGTGAAAAGTGCAGTTATTCCAAAAGTACATGCTCTTGATGGTTTCTCTAAGACCAACGCCAGTAACACCGAGCCGCTGTTGTGGCCCCTTTAGCTCAGAATAACCCACGATATCTACACTTTCCCAGTCCCAAGGTCATACAGGAGGTGGTGGGAAGGATGCTAATGGAGAATTTTTGCATGGGCTGGGGAGCAGAGCTGCAAACGCAGTCCAACTGAGTACCATACAGTTGGGGAAAATATACTCGAACAGCCCCGGAGACCACGGACTTGTCCTGAGTCCCAACACAAGACAACCCCCACCTCCGCCCCATTTGCCAGCCTCAGTCCCCACATATCCTCTTCGGATAGGAGAAACTGCTAGAACCCGGAGGAGTGGCTGCCACGTTAGGCGCGAGGCACACGCCATACCCTTCCGCAGCTTCCCACCTCTTTGAGACGCACGTGTTTAAAGAGTCCCGGTTCTCCCCACCCGCCCCAGCTCCGCGCGCACGCCCTCCCTTCTGCACCGCTGGGCTCAAGTTTCCTGCGAGAAGCTGGTGCGCACGACTGCAGTGGCGGCGCCGGTCCGCCGCCCACCTTCCCCCGGCCCCCGCCGCCGCAGTCTCCGCCCGCCGCGGAGGGCGTGATCCACGGAGCAGGAGCCGAGGGGGGGGCGCCCGGAGG
>NW_006160045.1:9419965-9436842 GCF_000334495.1 Tupaia belangeri chinensis
TAGAGTTTGCCCGGTGGCGGAAGCGGCGGCAGCAGCAGGTGGAGCGAGCTCCGTCGCTAGGAGCGTTTGGCGTGACACCCGCAGCTACAGCATCCGCGTGGGAGCTGGCCCCGGGGTGGAGCCGGTGTCCGTCCCTGTCCGACCTCCAGTTCCCCGAGCACTTGAGTTACCGAGACTGGCGGACTGGGGCTGAGGTTGGGGCCCGGGCTGGCGCCAGGCTCACCTCGGCGTGCACAGCTAAGCTGGAAGCCACGTCCCAAGCTCAGGACCTGCGGCATCCGGCTCCGCCTGGCCACTTTGAACTGTTCTTCCGAAAAAAAGCTGCTGCCGGCTCTGGGGTTTGGGAGGCGCTCAGAGTCTGCCCGGGGACAGAGCTGGACGCTGTGGGTTTGCGCCCTGGTGGAGAGGGAGGCTCCTGAGCTGCGCGCTCGCCTCTCCTCTAAGGCTTAGGCGCGGAAAGCAGAGAAATCTTTCCTGGGATTTTGAGGGGACGGGACCTCCTCACTCGGTCCTCGGTGGAGTCCTTGCATCTCTCGCGCGGTTGGTCTCCAGGGGCTTGCTGGTTGGCCCTGATCTGCAAGTGCTCTCTGCTGCCGGGGCTGCTGCTTCGGGTTGGGGCCAGTTCCCGCCAACGACACTCAACGCACCTTTCTCTGTCTTCGTGGACGAGCCGGGTCCCCGCTACCCGGAGCCTGTGGGAATCCTGCCCCTGTTCCCTGACCCTCGAGTCTCTCTCCGCTTGCGGTGCCTCCTCCTCAGCCTCTGTCCTGGAGGAGAGAGTGGAGACCTGGCTACCTTCAGCTTCCATTTTGGACGGGTGCGATCTTCGAGGGGCGCCTTGGTCTCCTAGGGGCCTCTGTGTGTGTGGTGGACTCGGGGTCGGCTGGCCATGGCCTTCACTTTCGCTGCTTTCTGCTACATGCTGTCCCTGGTGCTCTGCGCTGCGCTCATCTTCTTCGCTATCTGGCACGTGAGTAATCTGCACTGGTTTCTAACTCTGCTTTCGCTCCAAACTCTCCCTGTCCACCTCTTTCCCAGGCTTCGCTCCCGTCTCTGCACACCGTGGGCGTGGGCGGGCTGGAAGGCCAGCCGGGCGCACCGCGGGTCAAAACCCTCTGCCGCTCCTGCGTCCCGGGACTGGATACGGTGCGCTGCATCTAGAGGCGCGGTGCCCCTTTGGTGCTCTGGCTGCAGGCCGAGGGACCGCAGGTGCCTGGACAGGACACCTTTCCCAGAAAGTGGCAACTTCAGCCCATCTCCTCCCTACGCCCTCCTCCCTCCTGCCCGCGGGAGGCAAAGGAGAAGCGCCGCGGTTGGGCCCGGCAATTAGTCAAGTAACTATAACAACTAAACATTTAAAATGTCAGCATCTGTGGTGGGTTGCTTTTAGACATAATTGGAGACAAAGTGGAAACGCTAGGGCAGCGCCTGTTTAGAGGAAGTCGGAAGAGGCCGGCCTGGGAAGGCGATGGGGATGGAAAGAGAAGGCTCTAGGAGGAAGAGTGGGGAAGGACAGAGACCCATGAGGCTGTGGAAGGACATTGCGCAGAGAGGGATGTTTCCTCCTCTGCCCTCTCTGGTGCGACCACCCACCTCCACCACCCACCTCCGGAAGACTCTGTGGTGGGTTGGCAGACCTCTTTCCCCAGGCCCCCAGCCTGCCTGAGCTCTCTGCCAGCCTTCTACGAACTACGCGGGGTGGAGGGCAGTCTTGGGTGCCAGTTCTTCAGATGTGATGTGAGAACAGAAGACCAGAAGCTTCTGAAAAGCAGAAGTAGAGGAGAGAGGGAGAGAGCCGACTGAGAAGGCCGGTGCTCTCCTGAAGACAGTGTGGCAAGTCCACCCAACTCTGAGGCTTCCTTCCCTGAGGTCGTGTTAAGCTCCCCAACCTCACTGTCAGCGTTGGCCAGAAGAATGGCCAAGGTTAGGGGCTCTAGTAGGACCGCTCCAGTGCATAGTCTCCAGCCTTGCCCTAACGGGCAAGCCCAGGTGACCAGGAAAGACCGGGAGGCAGCTGCCTGCAGGCGTGGTCCTACTGAGGCTCAGAGAGCTCATCCATGGTAGGAGATGACCAAAATGAAGACCCAAAGGAAACTGCAGGGCGGTGCCGTGCCAGTGTTTTGTATAAGTGGTTTCTAGAGTGAGAGGGTTTATCTTAAAATAGAACTAAACAGCTAGAGAGCAGCTCCTGCTACAGGGCTCTCTGGCGGGGAGGAGAGGGAAACTGGGGAGGAGGATGCCTTCTAGCCAGGTAACCACAGGAGAAACTTGCTGGGCTTCTTCCACCTCTCCAAAGAGCGTTGGTCTGAATCATCTCTAAGCTAACCCCTTAAGATTGTGTAAATCCATGAATCAGTTAATTTACAAATGTAGGGGTGAGAAAGAATTCACTTATAGGAATTTAGGGGCTTATGAAAAAAAAATCCTGCTAGTTAGAAGTGATGAGATTTTGTACCCTCCCTTCCTCCACCCTGGAATGTGGGTCTAATCTACAGTTAAAATTGCTGGGCTTCTTCCACCTCTCCAAAGAGCGTTGGTCTGAATCATCTCTAAGCTAACCCCTTAAGATTGTGTAAATCCATGAATCAGTTAATTTACAAATGTAGGGGTGAGAAAGAATTCACTTATAGGAATTTAGGGGCTTATGAAAAAAAAAATCCTGCTAGTTAGAAGTGATGAGATTTTGTACCCTCCCTTCCTCCACCCTGGAATGTGGGTCTAATCTACAGTTTAAAAAAAAAAAAATGAGGGTTGAGGGGCTCAGCCACAGTGTCACCATACTCAGAGGGAGGCCTGTGCTTGGTTCCCAGACCAACCTAGATAGGCTGGGTAATGTGGTGTGCACTTACAGTCCTAGCTAGCTAGGATCTCAATGTGGTGAGACCCTGTCAGAAATCAGCGTCCTTCTCTCATGCATAAATAGTGAAAAACAAAACTTTAATTTTGGCCAGATGTGGTAGTGCTGCAGGAAGGCAATGCTCTGCAGTGCTGAAGCCATATGTGGAGGTCCCAGGTTCACACCCTGAGGTTCCCTGTGCATGCAAGCATATATGTGGACCTGCTCCTGGCTGGCTGAGGCTGGGGGTGGATGGCAGTGCATCCACCCTGTTGGGGCATGTTATTTTTCTTTTCCTCCTCTGCCCTCTCTGGTGCGACCACCCACCTCCACCACCCACCTCCGGAAGACTCTGTGGTGGGTTGGCAGACCTCTTTCCCCAGGCCCCCAGCCTGCCTGAGCTCTCTGCCAGCCTTCTACGAACTACGCGGGGTGGAGGGCAGTCTTGGGTGCCAGTTCTTCAGATGTGATGTGAGAACAGAAGACCAGAAGCTTCTGAAAAGCAGAAGTAGAGGAGAGAGGGAGAGAGCCGACTGAGAAGGCCGGTGCTCTCCTGAAGACAGTGTGGCAAGTCCACCCAACTCTGAGGCTTCCTTCCCTGAGGTCGTGTTAAGCTCCCCAACCTCACTGTCAGCGTTGGCCAGAAGAATGGCCAAGGTTAGGGGCTCTAGTAGGACCGCTCCAGTGCATAGTCTCCAGCCTTGCCCTAACGGGCAAGCCCAGGTGACCAGGAAAGACCGGGAGGCAGCTGCCTGCAGGCGTGGTCCTACTGAGGCTCAGAGAGCTCATCCATGGTAGGAGATGACCAAAATGAAGACCCAAAGGAAACTGCAGGGCGGTGCCGTGCCAGTGTTTTGTATAAGTGGTTTCTAGAGTGAGAGGGTTTATCTTAAAATAGAACTAAACAGCTAGAGAGCAGCTCCTGCTACAGGGCTCTCTGGCGGGGAGGAGAGGGAAACTGGGGAGGAGGATGCCTTCTAGCCAGGTAACCACAGGAGAAACTTGCTGGGCTTCTTCCACCTCTCCAAAGAGCGTTGGTCTGAATCATCTCTAAGCTAACCCCTTAAGATTGTGTAAATCCATGAATCAGTTAATTTACAAATGTAGGGGTGAGAAAGAATTCACTTATAGGAATTTAGGGGCTTATGAAAAAAAAATCCTGCTAGTTAGAAGTGATGAGATTTTGTACCCTCCCTTCCTCCACCCTGGAATGTGGGTCTAATCTACAGTTTAAAAAAAAAAAAATGAGGGTTGAGGGGCTCAGCCACAGTGTCACCATACTCAGAGGGAGGCCTGTGCTTGGTTCCCAGACCAACCTAGATAGGCTGGGTAATGTGGTGTGCACTTACAGTCCTAGCTAGCTAGGATCTCAATGTGGTGAGACCCTGTCAGAAATCAGCGTCCTTCTCTCATGCATAAATAGTGAAAAACAAAACTTTAATTTTGGCCAGATGTGGTAGTGCTGCAGGAAGGCAATGCTCTGCAGTGCTGAAGCCATATGTGGAGGTCCCAGGTTCACACCCTGAGGTTCCCTGTGCATGCAAGCATATATGTGGACCTGCTCCTGGCTGGCTGAGGCTGGGGGTGGATGGCAGTGCATCCACCCTGTTGGGGCATGTTATTTTTCTCTCTCTCTCTCAGAAGAAATAAACAAACTTATAGGAAGCCCAACTTTACTAATTTAGAATAAAAAACAGGTGCAGAACAGATCATGCCCAAACAGTGTAGCAAACCTCTGCTCATGTGTTTTAAGGGAAATTTCTCATCTCAGCTGTCTGCCTGTTGAGAGGGTGGCAGGTACCACAGAGCTACATCAAACATTATTCGGCTTGAAATTTTCTGAACCACCTCCTGAAGCAGAGCAAGTAACCAGCAAGAGTGATTTATTTTCTCACTTAGGGGATAATAAATAATTCAGAAGGAGGTTAATTAAGTGGGTGGTCTGTGAAGCCAGTTGACTAAGAGACATTTGAATGAAGATCAGGTGTCCCGGTGATCCCGCCTTGGCCTCTACCGCCGCAGTGTTCCTGGCGCTCACCCCTTGTCTAGGGGTAACTGAATGCAGTCCGATCTCAAGTCAGGTCCTGCCCAGCTTTTTAGTGGAAGAGGTGAGGTTCCGCTTTCTAATAATAAAAATGATTTGTGTTCTTTGAATTCAAATTACAATGCAATTTCCAAGTCTCAGCCCTTCCTTCCTTTCTTAGTCTTTTCCTTCTCTCTCTTTCTGAATCAACCCAGGGCCAGACAGTGGTACAGCAGTAACACAACTGGATTCACATGACAAAGGTCCTGGGTTCATACCCTGGGTCCTCTCTGAGCATGCTGGGTGTGTGTGCCTGTGATCCAGACTAGCAGAGACTGGTTGTGGGCCATGGGTTGCAGCATAAAGATTCTGTTGGAGGTGCTTAGTGTTCTGTCTTTCTCTGTGTTTCTCATGAAGGGCATACATAAATAAGCTTTGAAACAAAACAAAGCTAACAACCTAAACCCTACCACACTGATTTGGTTCCATTCCCCTTTCCATTGAAAGGGGAGATCTGAGACACACTGATTTCAGGTCACTTGCTGTATGTGTGTAGATACTGGTTACATGGTGGTAGCTATTTCAACTAAAATTCAGAAGAGTTAGTTCTGTGTTAGAGCATGTTTTTGCCCCCGTTTTTGCTTGTCGTATTCCTTACATATTGCTTGATTTGATGAGCCATGTTGATTGCTTAGAATATATGGACATTCCAAATGATGAACTGGGCACTTAACTACACGGCAGTTGTAACAGTGGCCACACTGCCATGCCTAGGCTGTATCGTATGAAGATGGCATATTTTTCTCCTTTGATTGTGCATACTTACTAGGGATAAGCTAAGGCAATTACTTCTAGATGCTTTACAGAAGATTTCTCAGATTTACTTCCTCTCATTTTCCTCCTCCTTCTTTCCACTGGTGGTCCGGGAGCAGGGGTGAATGTGACCTGGGATGAATGTCGCCAGCCATAAGCACTTCTCTTTTAAGTCTTGTTTTTTACTTTGAACATTTGTCTGTCTTTGTTTTCACTTGTATTTTCAGGTGAAAATATTTCGAATTACCAGTTAATTTATTGTATTTCAGCCATGACCTCTGAGTACATTTGTCACAGTTGGAAGAAGCAGAGTGAAACTGAGTTTTTCCTGTGGCTTTTCATACCTTCAGGCACATGGACTCTTACAGACTAGGAAGCCTTTTACTTCTCACAATTGACATTTTACGAATGAGGAAATTGTGGATCTGAGAGTTTGGGAAACTTGCCCAAGGTTGCAGAGCTGGTATGTGATGGAACTGAGATTTGAGCTGGGTCTTGCAGGCTCTTATGCCCAATCCCTCCATTATGCCTTGCTTTCAGAGTAGACTGGAAATCGGACCCCCACCTGCTAGAAGCATTTAACCAGTTTGTGCTAACATGCTGGGCCTATATATGTGTATGTGTATATGTGCATATGGATATATTTTGTTTTGTTTTGCTTTTTAAAAGAGGAAATTCTATTTCATGTTTTAAATGGAGTTTTTGCTTCAAAATGTTATAAGTTCATGGCCAAAATTTTTGAAAATACAATGATAAATAATGAAACAAAATCACCACTAATCTTATCATCCGGAAAGGATTGGACATCTCTTCTGTATTTTTTTAAAATTGCACATGGAGGTTCAGATGGAAAAAAGTGTTCTAAAGGGTTTCAGATGTGAAGTGATGTCTATTTCCAGCCAAGATGAAATGAACAGTGTTTACTCACAGGAGCCTTCTCAGCTTCAGCTTGGTTGAGCCCATTTGCAGACTCTCATTGACAGAAACACAGATGAAGCCATTCTTTGAAAGATCAAAGATTCATTGCCAGTTATTTCATATTTTTATATCTTAAAGTTTCTTTCTTTTCTTTTTTTTAGATTTTTGCCATAGGGTGCATGCACTTGCTGGATAGAG
The DNA here is from genome assembly GCF_000334495.1 of Tupaia belangeri chinensis. Lineage (NCBI taxonomy): Eukaryota > Metazoa > Chordata > Mammalia > Scandentia > Tupaiidae > Tupaia > Tupaia belangeri. The sequence continues at coordinate 9,426,754 of NW_006160045.1, forward strand.
ACAGAGATGGACACGAGGACAGGGAATGTGAGAAATTACCCCCCTAGGGGAGTGGCCATGCTACAATCCCTTCTCCTCCACTTTCCTCTAGGGATTCTGGTTGCATATGCTCTTGTCCCCGTGTGTCTATCAAGCTTCCAGGTCTGGGGCATGAACCGCAGTCGGCCATGTGGGATCCAATGCCTTAACCACTGGCCTGTGATCCAGACTAGCAGAGACTGGTTGTGGGCCATGGGTTGCAGCATAAAGATTCTGTTGGAGGTGCTTAGTGTTCTGTCTTTCTCTGTGTTTCTCATGAAGGGCATACATAAATAAGCTTTGAAACAAAACAAAGCTAACAACCTAAACCCTACCACACTGATTTGGTTCCATTCCCCTTTCCATTGAAAGGGGAGATCTGAGACACACTGATTTCAGGTCACTTGCTGTATGTGTGTAGATACTGGTTACATGGTGGTAGCTATTTCAACTAAAATTCAGAAGAGTTAGTTCTGTGTTAGAGCATGTTTTTGCCCCCGTTTTTGCTTGTCGTATTCCTTACATATTGCTTGATTTGATGAGCCATGTTGATTGCTTAGAATATATGGACATTCCAAATGATGAACTGGGCACTTAACTACACGGCAGTTGTAACAGTGGCCACACTGCCATGCCTAGGCTGTATCGTATGAAGATGGCATATTTTTCTCCTTTGATTGTGCATACTTACTAGGGATAAGCTAAGGCAATTACTTCTAGATGCTTTACAGAAGATTTCTCAGATTTACTTCCTCTCATTTTCCTCCTCCTTCTTTCCACTGGTGGTCCGGGAGCAGGGGTGAATGTGACCTGGGATGAATGTCGCCAGCCATAAGCACTTCTCTTTTAAGTCTTGTTTTTTACTTTGAACATTTGTCTGTCTTTGTTTTCACTTGTATTTTCAGGTGAAAATATTTCGAATTACCAGTTAATTTATTGTATTTCAGCCATGACCTCTGAGTACATTTGTCACAGTTGGAAGAAGCAGAGTGAAACTGAGTTTTTCCTGTGGCTTTTCATACCTTCAGGCACATGGACTCTTACAGACTAGGAAGCCTTTTACTTCTCACAATTGACATTTTACGAATGAGGAAATTGTGGATCTGAGAGTTTGGGAAACTTGCCCAAGGTTGCAGAGCTGGTATGTGATGGAACTGAGATTTGAGCTGGGTCTTGCAGGCTCTTATGCCCAATCCCTCCATTATGCCTTGCTTTCAGAGTAGACTGGAAATCGGACCCCCACCTGCTAGAAGCATTTAACCAGTTTGTGCTAACATGCTGGGCCTATATATGTGTATGTGTATATGTGCATATGGATATATTTTGTTTTGTTTTGCTTTTTAAAAGAGGAAATTCTATTTCATGTTTTAAATGGAGTTTTTGCTTCAAAATGTTATAAGTTCATGGCCAAAATTTTTGAAAATACAATGATAAATAATGAAACAAAATCACCACTAATCTTATCATCCGGAAAGGATTGGACATCTCTTCTGTATTTTTTTAAAATTGCACATGGAGGTTCAGATGGAAAAAAGTGTTCTAAAGGGTTTCAGATGTGAAGTGATGTCTATTTCCAGCCAAGATGAAATGAACAGTGTTTACTCACAGGAGCCTTCTCAGCTTCAGCTTGGTTGAGCCCATTTGCAGACTCTCATTGACAGAAACACAGATGAAGCCATTCTTTGAAAGATCAAAGATTCATTGCCAGTTATTTCATATTTTTATATCTTAAAGTTTCTTTCTTTTCTTTTTTTTAGATTTTTGCCATAGGGTGCATGCACTTGCTGGATAGAGACAGAGATGGACACGAGGACAGGGAATGTGAGAAATTACCCCCCTAGGGGAGTGGCCATGCTACAATCCCTTCTCCTCCACTTTCCTCTAGGGATTCTGGTTGCATATGCTCTTGTCCCCGTGTGTCTATCAAGCTGCCAGGTCTGGGGCATGAACCGCAGTCGGCCATGTGGGATCCAATGCCTTAACCACTGTACTACCTGCTGGCCCCAAAGTTTTATATCTAGGGTTACTCTGCTTTGGCAATTTACAAATAAAATTAATTCCTAATACTATTTTCTAGAAAGATTCTATGCATCAACTCACCTTGAAATTTCTCTAGATTCACAGCACCATGTACTCTGAGAGAGTTCTAATGGACCCCAAGAGATGCTAACAAATATTTATTGAAAGGCAGTTTTGCTTAAAAAAGTCCTTATGGGGGAGCATTTCAGTCAGTTACAGACTCAGCCACTGGGAACCCAGTAAATGTGTCAGTTCCTCTGGTAACAAAAACTAGTTTGTTTGTTTGTTTTTGGAGAGTTTTGGGGGTTTTTTTTGTTTGTTTGTTTGTTTGTAGTTACAGACTCAGCCACTGGGAACCCAGTAAATGTGTCAGTTCCTCTGGTAACAAAAACTAGTTTGTTTGTTTGTTTTTGGAGAGTTTTGGGGTTTTTGTTTGTTTGTTTGTTTGTTTGTTTGCTATAGGGTGTGTGTGCTCACCCGAAAGACAGAAAGAACAGAGACAGAAAGTGAGTAATCATCCCCCAGGGAGGATGGCCATGCCGCAATCCCTTCTCCTCCATTCTCTTCTCGGAATCATGGGCACACACACACACATGCCCGGCGTGAGTTTAAGCTGCCGGGTCTGGGACTCAAACCGTGGTCGATTACATGGGAGTCCAGCGACATAGCCATTATGCTAACTGCTGGTCCCACAAAAACTAGGTTTGTGTGAAATGGTAGAATGCTTGGAGTTGACAGTAGCCTTTTTTTTTTTCTTTTTTCCTTCAATTAATTAATTTTAAAAATCGACATGTAATTGTACATATTTATGAGGCACATTAATGATTTTTCCGTATATGAACAAACTATGTAATGATCAAACATTAGTGTATTTATCATCTCAACCATTTATGATTACTTTCTGTTGGTAACATTCAAAATTCTCTCTTTTGGGACCAGCAGTTAGCATAATGGCTATGTCCCTGGACTGCCATGTAGTCGACTGCGATTAGAGTCCCGGACCCGGTGGTTTAAACTCAGGCTGGGCACATGTGGGTGTGTGCCCAAGATTCCGAGAGGAGAATGGAGGAGAAGGGATTGTGACATGGCCATCCCCCTGGGGGGTGATTTCTCGCTTTCTGTCTCTCTGTCTCTCTCTGTCTTTCTGGCGAGTGCACGCGCCCTATAGCAAAAAAAACGAAAACAAAAACAAAAACCTTCTCAAAACAAAACAAAACAAAACAAAATTCTCTCTTTTAGCTATTTTGATATGTAGATATGTATAGTAAATTGTCATTGACTGTAGTTACTCTACCGTGCTATAGAACATAAGTACTTACTCCTCTTACCTAACTGCTTCGGTTAACCAATATCTCTCTATTTCTCACCCCCCGTTCCCTGCCGCTGGTAACCAGTATTCTACTTTTTGCTTCCACAAAACCAACTTTTTTAGTTTTTACATGATTGAAAATATGTGATTTCTCTTTTGTTTTATAGTTTATTTCTTCCATGAGAGAGAATGACGACAGGCACCCCAACAGGGTTTTGACGTCACAATCCACTCCCAGCTCAGCCGGCCAGGATCGCAGATGTGTGTGTCTGCCAGGTGTATGCAGGGAGACCTTGAGATACGCACCAGGGACCTTCCCACAGGACTTCAGCATTGCGAAGAAATTGCATTACTACTGTGCTGCTTGGCTTATTTCACTTAACATAATGTCCTCCAGGGTTATCCACATTGCCTTGAATGATAGAATTTCATTTTTTCAAATGAATAGCCTGTTTTTCAAAACCCTACTTTTTTTTTTCTGAAGAGAGATTTTTGCTATAGGGTGCATGTGCTCACCAGAGAGACAGAAAGCAAGAAATCACCTCCCAGGGGAGCTGGCCCCACTGCAGTCCCTTCTCCTCAATTCTCCTCTCGGGAGTTTGGGCACACACGCACATGTGCCCGGCGTGAGTTTTAACCTACCAGGTCTGGAACTCGAACTGCCCAGGCAGAGTTCTCTGCTGAGTGCTGAGGCCCGATGACCTCGCTTCCCTCATAGCCAGCTCCTGTGGCTGCCTGGTCTTTCCTTCCCAGCCCACACAGCCCCATGCTCTCTTCTCTGGATTTGTTTTCTGCTGACCTCCCTCCCAGCTGGTCTGCAGGTCCATTCGTTCCTCTGGTGCCTCATTCTCCTGTTGATGTGCCACCTGGATAGCACCCTCGCTGTCTTTCCTCATCATCATCATCTGCCGCCCGTGGGTCATTCCTCCAGGGCTCCACTGACGGCTTGGCAACTGGCCACAGTCACAGTCTTGGGAGGATGAGGAATTCTCTGTATCTGGCCTTACCTCCAGTGCTCCAGTGTCTGATTCTATCTCTGCAGTGCCACAGCCTCTGACCACACCCTGGACTCAACCTGCCTTTTCAGCCTGAGCCCTTGCTTCATCCACTCCCACTCTCTGCTGCCCCTGCTCATGGTCCTTGTTTTTTGACTGTGCTGTTTCCTTCTTTTTTCAGTGTACCACCCCTTAAGGATTCAGTTTCTCCTCTTTTATTTTTAGAGAGATATTTTTGCTATAGCTCGCCAGAGACAGAGAGAGACAGACAGACAGAAAGTGAGAAGTCACCTCTCATGGGGGATGACCAAGCTGCAATCCCTTCTCCTTCATTCTCCTCCTGGGATTTCGGGCATGCATGCACACGTGCCCAGCATGAGTGTCAAGCGTCTGGGTCCAGGACTTGAACCGGGGTCAGCCATGTGGGAGTTCAGTGACCACTATGCTATCTGCTGGCCCCTCAATTTCTCCTCTTTGCCAACTGGCCTCCTGTCCACCATTCAGCTCTTACCATTATTCTCAAGTGCTGTGCCCTGTGTCCTCTGTGGCTGCTGCTGTGGAAACCCTCGGTCTCCCAGGGATCTACTCATTCCCCTTCTATCCTCACCCCAGGTGCCTGGGAGCTGCTGGGGCCCAGCTGAACATGTGGGGTGACCTCAGCTGATCCTCAGTGTTTATATTGGTTTATTTATTTATTTCTTTTATGAAAGACAGACAGAACCCCCAATAGGGTCTTGATGCTGCAACCTACTCTCAGCTTCAGGAAGCCCCAGATCACAGGCACACATGTGCCTGGCATGCTCAGGGAGGCCTCCAGGCCAAACCCAGAACCTTCTCATGAGGGTCAGCTTTGAAGTATCGTATAGCAGCTCTGTGCCACGGTCCAGCCCCAGGTCCTCAGTGTTGGTTGCCTCACAGCTCGTCACAGTGGGTCTGGATCCATTTCTGCAGTTCCCACAATACTAGTCCAGATCTTTTACCGGACTTCCTTGGCACCCCCAAAGCCTCACTCTTACCTCCTTTCAGCAGATGACTTTACTTCCACCTCGCAGAGAGAAGAGGGCATCAGACAGGGACACCCCAGTTTCCTGCTCTCCCCAAATATCTGAATCTACCCCATAATTTCTCTTTCCTTCCTGGAGTCAGAAGAAGCAGAGTCTCTCCCAAGTCCAAGGCTAGTTCCTTCCCTTCTAGTTCCCTGGCGACAATGCTCCATCATATTTGGTCATTGCCTGTCACCAATCCCTCCCTGGAAGATACAAAGGCTTCAGAGTCTTTGACCATAAATCTAGGTCCTTTGTCCCCAACCTTCCTGATGCCACTCGACTTCTCTACCCTTGCAAGACTAGCTTCCCAGTCGCTTGCTCTGTCCGTGTGTGTGTGTGTGTGTGTGCGTGTGCACATGTGTGTGTTCCATGAATGAAAAATATAGAGAAATAGCACTCCCAACAGAATCTTGACACTGCAATCCACTCCCAGCTTCATTGAGGTCCAGATCAGGGGCATGTATGTGCTTGGAGTACTCAGTTAGGTCTCTGGACACAAGCCCAAAACCTTTCCATGTGAGTTGGCCTCATAGAGTGCCATGTATGGCTACACCACCGCCCAGCCCCCATTCCCTCTGTCTCTTATATCAGACATAGAAATGGCAAAGACTAATAAAGTCAGCCTTTGGTGCCCACACGTGATCGGTGTGGGTAGTGCGCTGTGCTGCTTATTATTTTTCTAAGACTCCCTTTCTTCCTTGTGCCTTCTCACGTGCCTGATGAGGGCACCAGGGCCTCCTGATGGGCAGTCTCTGGGTGTTATTTAGTGCTCATCTTGACCTCTCTGTGGCTTTGACACTGTTGTCCCCATCTCCTTGTGATTGACTTTGTGCCTCATGTTCTGGGACCTGGGCCTGTGTTCTTGCCTCTCTCCAACCCTTCCTCCTCTGCTTCCTCTGCGGGTTCATCTTCCTTCATCTGCCCTCTGCACCCTTGACATGGGCCTATGGGTTGGTGGCAGCTTGTCCCACACCCACATCTGCTCACAGCAGAGCTTGTCTGCATCCCCCCCCTCCCTTCTTGCAGCCTCAGAGGGTCCAGTCCCCACCCTGGACTCCTCCAGCCTTTCAGCACCTTCTCCAATGACCAGTCCTCCCTAGAGGTCCATCTGAAGGCATCTTGGCAGTAAGGGACATGGAGGCAGGGGCAACACTGCCCCACTGCCTCACTTCCAAACTCCCCAGTCCAGGACCCACTCAGACCCATAGACAAGTAGGCAGTTTCTCTTTTTTTTTTTTCTTTACTCTCCTCCATTCTTTTGTTAATTTCCTCCTCTTCCTCTCCCCACAGACTGTCCCTATTACTATAGCAGCCAGCTGCCAGGTCCATCTGAAGGCATCTGGCGAAATCATGCACCACGATTTCTTTATTCCCCTCTGTACTCTTTTCTTTTCTCTTGTATTATCTTCTCTTCCTCTTCCACCTTGCCAGAGGGACTAGCTAGGTCTAGAATTAAAGATCTGAAATTTTCTAGTAATATAAGTTTCTATAGGATCCTCCTTTATACTGAACCAGCTCTGAAAAAGGAGATACTTCTCTTTAGACACCTGAATAGAGTGTCTGTTTTGAGACCACATTACTAAAAACAACAGAACAGAGACTTCGGCAGACGTCAATTTGCAGGAAAAGGGAAACACACTCCTAGTCAATGAAACATTCTCCTAAGAAGTACTTAAAAGTGAGTACATCTTCTAATGGCTAGAAGTAGAAGAAGAGCCTCAGGTCAGAATAAGCCAGGAAATATGTCTCCATCAAAGGAACAGAGTAACTCCCTCCATCTCTACTAAAATCTGAGGACGTTACCAAAATGTCAGATGAAGAATTTAGAACGTTTATGGTGAACAAATTCTATAAGTTGGAACAGAAAAGAGACAACAAACTTCAAGAGATTAGGAAGTCCTTTCACAATATGAAAGAAGAAATGGACACCCTGAGAAAGAATCAGATGGAGCTATTAGGGGTCAAGTCTGTAATAGAGGAAATCAAAAACTCCCTTGAAAGTATTAAAAGTTTATTAGACCATGCTAAAGATTGAATCTCTGAAGATTGAACCTCAGATCTAGAAAAACCACCAAGAAGATAGACAAAATAACAAAAAAAACACGAGTATAATATATGAGAAATACTAGATTCCATAAGGCATCCAAACATCAGAATAGTTGGCATCCCAGAAGGTGAAGAAACTAATAATGGCATGGAAAATCTATTCCATGAAATCCTGGAAGAAAATTTCCCAAGTCTAGAGAGGCACTCAACCATCCAGACCCAAGAAATACAAAGGACCCCAAATAGAATCAACCCTAGAACATCTTCCCCAAGGCACATCTTAGCCAGGCTTTCTAAGACCACAGATAAAGTGACTTACAAAGATCATCCCATCAGGCTAACACCCGACCTCTCAACGGAAACAAGGAAAGAACGGGAAGACATATTGAGAGTTTTAAGAGAGAAACAATTTCAACCAAGACTATTATATCCTGCAAGATTATCCTTCATATGGGAAAAAAGATTAAAAATCTTCTCAGACAAACAAAACCTGAAAGAACTTGCCAACACCAGACTAGCTCTTCAAGAAACCCTGAAGAAAGTACTGTTCCAGGAAAACTAAAGAATTAACAGCTCTATCTGTTGCCTACAGGAAACCCACCTCATGGAGAAAGACTCAAAGTGAAGGGTTGGAAAAAGGTTTTCCATGCAAATAGGAACCAAAAAAGAGCTGGAGTTGCGATACTAATTTCTGACAAAATAGGTTTTAAAACAAAAACTGTTCGAAGAGACAAAGAAGGACACTATATCGTAGTAAAAGGCTCTATAGATCAAGAAGATATAATGCTTATAAATATCTATGCACCTAACACAGGAACACCCAAATATGTGAAGGAAAGACTATTAGATATAAAAGGGGAGATAAACTGCAACACACTAATTGTTGGAGACCTCAACACCGCACTATCCTCTCTGGACAGATCATCTAGGCAAAAAATAGGTAAAGAGATCAAGGATCTAAACGATACCATAAATCAAATGGACTTAACAGACATCTATAGAAATTTCCATCCAAAAACCATGAGATACAGTTTTTTCTCACCCCGACTTGGAACCTTTTCAAAGATTGACCACATCATAGGGCACAAAGCAAGCCTCTACAGATTAAGAGGCATAGAAACTATATCCAGCATCTTCTCTGACCATGATGGAATTAAACTTGATTTTAATTTCAAGAGAGATCCTCAAAAATACCAAAATACATGGAAACTAGATAACCTACTCCTGAATGACTCCACTACTACCAAAGAAATAAAGACTGAAATCCAATGACCAGTCCTCCCTGTCCTCTGTTCCATGCCTCATGGCCCTGCCTTGATTCAGGCTCTCATTTGCTCTTTCTCAGAACTTTATGGTCTTTCCAGTCTGGCCTCTTCAGTTATACTCTTACCTGAAGTAATCCCTTATACAGCCACCAAGAGTGATCTTTCTGACATCCAAAAGGATCTCTCCTGTCACTCCCATACTAAAGCTTTTTCTGACTTCCCTCACCTGCAAAGTTTAGAGGGCCAGCTGGACCAGGTCCAATGAACTGTTTACTCTCATTTTATATCTTCTGTGTTCTAGACATCCTCCATTTCTTACAGTTCCCACTTGGGCATTCCCTGTCTCTGTAATGATCTGCCCACACTCCATTCTCCACCTGGCTGGCTGGACTCCAGCCTTCTGTCCTCTGGGAAACCCTACCCTCCCTTGGTATCTGACTCTCCCACTCCCAGGGCTCCATCCCCAGTCTGAGTCTCATGTTGTACCTGTCACACAATGTTGTCTTTGCCTTTGTTGGACTGTAAGCTCCTGGAAGGCAGGAACTGCTGCCCTCATTTGTATTCTCAGTGCTCAGAGCAGGAGCCAGCATCCCAATGGCTGGAACTTAGTGATTACAGAAGAAATAAATTCAGGATCTGGATAATTTATTGTAGCCAACCCAAGGTTGACAAAGTCTTCCTTAACGAATCGTATCCCAGACTTACCTAGTTCTAACAGTTACGTGGGCACTTGTTAAAAATGCATACTCTTGAGGTTGGCTTCATGGTCTAGCAGAAATACACTGCTCAAGAAAGCCAGACCCTACATATTGACTACGGGTTGAATCTCCCAACTGGTCAGCCTGAAACACACCAGGAATGGATGCAAGTGCATAAAAGTCTATAGGCTGGAGAACTGGAGGAAGGGGACGGTGGTATGCTGAGAGTGCTCCGCTCTCTTTGTCATATATGCATGGTCTATCATGAATAAAGACAAAAGTTGCTTATTCCTGGACTCCATTTTTAAGCCTGGTAGCTATTTTCATATGAGGGAGGATATCTGAGCTTCAGTTCAGAATTGCTAGGTGGAGGGGAAATGCTAGATGGGACAGCCGAGTCTGGTCAAAGGTGAGGTGGGTCTTGACTGAATGAGGCTAAAACAGCAACTGTCCAAGAGGAAGAGCTGAGACAGGAAGGGATAGCAGTCACGCTGGTATCTTGGGGCACCTGTTTTTGGTCACAGATGATTGTGAATGATACCTTTCTCTCAGCCCTTGACAGCCAGGTGTAGACAGTCTCCTGTGACTCAGGTAAGGCAGGCATTCCAATTCCAGGCTGCTCTTTGTCATTCAGATTGCTTTTTTTTTTTTTTTTTTTTTTTGGGGGGTTTTTTCCTTTTGGGGGCGGGGCTG
>NW_006160045.1:9437418-9443648 GCF_000334495.1 Tupaia belangeri chinensis
TTACGATTGTGTTTTTTTTTTTTTTTTTTTGGAGAGATTTTCACTGTAGGGCGCGTGCGCTCGCCAGACAGACAGAGAGAGACATAGAGACAGAAAGCGAGAAATCACCCCCCAGGGGGGATGGTCACCCCGCAATCCCTTCTCCTCCATTCTCCTCTCGGGATCTTGGGCACGCACGCACACGCGCCCGGCGTGAGTTTTTTTAAGCCACCGGGTCCGGGACACAAACCGCGGTCGACTACATGGGAGTCCAGCGACATAGCCATTACGCTAACTGCTGGTTCCCCCATTCAGATTGCTTTTGAGCTGCTTCCTCGTCTGGTAGCTGGAAGGTCTTTAGAAGAAGGACCTGAACTGGGTTCATCTAGAGAGGAGTCTTTTAAGGTAACAAAATAGTTATAAAATCTTTATTTTAGTCTTAGCTTATTACAGTTAGGGAGGCTATGTGCAGGAGTTGCAAACTCAGACCTGTAGAGTGGAGATGGCTGTTGTTTGGGATCACTTCTGGCCAGAGCATCTGTATCTTTTGGGGGGGCAACTGAGACTTGCCCACACTTTTTAATGGCACTCACAATCTGATTAACTCCCATAAAGGTCACTGAAAACGCCGAGTGCACAATTACATCCTGAGTTGGTCTCTGCATACCAACCCAGGACTTAATGATTAGGCTGGCAGATATTTTTAATTTGGCATAGAAAGAGAGGCAAATGTGAGGCATTCTTACAGATGCTAAAACAAAGCCAGACTTTAAAACACTGAAAAAGATATCTAATCCAAGATTAGGCTGATGGACTGCCAAGGGGCCACCATCATTTCTGTGTGTGCAGTGTCGTAGGCATTAAAGACTTGAGAATCTTGGTTTGGACAGGCATGGGGAGTGACGAGCAAGCTTGGGGTGTCCTGGGGTTGATAGAACTGCCTGTGGGATAACACCCAAACCCCTCAGTTTGGTTGGAGGCCAATTACAATGAATCTACCCACCTTTCCAGGCTACCTGTGACTACTCCCCATCTCAAGGTCCTAACTCCACAGATGGACTGTAGAGCCCCCCCAGATGGGTTTGTTTATTCCTTTGCCCACCAAGTGAAGACTTCCTCCTTCTTGGATCTGAGATCTCCACATTCTGTCACTGTCTAGCTCAAGTCTCACCATTATCAGCTCTACCCACTCTGACCTAGCTCATACTGCCACGGTGCAAAATACTCTTGCAACTTATTTGCTCCTTTGTATGTACAAGGGGACTTTGAAAAGTTTGTAGGGGGCCAGCTTGGTGATGCAGCAGTTAAGCATTGCTGAGTGAAGCCAGATCCATGGGAAAGATAGGGATTCAATTCTCAGGTCGACTGTACATGCCAGGTGCGTGCATCTATGATCCTGGCTGACTAGGTAGGCCGGGGTGCAGTGGCGGTGGTCGGAGGGCAGGGATTGCGGTGTGGGACCTTGTTGAGGGTACTTATCTTTCCTCCTCTCACCCTCATGAAAAGAAATAGCCCCCACAGGGCTGGAAACCCCTGCCTGTGAGAACAGAACCTTCCATACCACCTGACTCTCTGAAGCCATCGTCCTAAAAGAACAATTGGATTATTCTGGCTGCAGGACTGATGAGGGGCTCAGTTACATGCAGGTCCAGAGAGAGCAGAGCTGTCTCTTTTACCTCTGCCCTCAGAACTTTACAGACACTTAGTGTGTATTGAATTGGCCCAGGTATTTCTGTACCATCTCTTGTCATTTAATTCATCTACCCAGGCCTAAATTCTGGTAGTCTTGTCTATTTATCTGTTTTCTCTAGTTCCATTCTGTTGTTACCCTTTACTCAACTAACTCTACATCTCTTGCTACCTGGAGAGAGAAAGGGATTGCACTTAACCCTGCAGTTTCTACTTCAGGCTTTGTCTGGCTCCTTTAATTAAAAAAAAAAAAATTATTGTGGTAAAAGATACATAATATGACATTCATTATTTTTTGTGTATAATTCAGTTGCATTGCTGTGCAACCATTGCCACCACGCATCTCTAGATCTTTTTCATCAGCACAAACTGAATGAAGCTCTGTACTCATCTCACAGTAACCTCCCATTGTCTCCCCTCCTCCCCTCCCAGTCCCTGGCCACCACCGTTCTACTTCCTGTCTCAGAATTCATCTCCTCTAGGTATCTCATATAGGTGGAATCATATTATATTTGTCCTTCTTCATCTGGCTTATTTCATGTAGCATAATGCTATTTTCTAGCATTGCTTGGAGCCCTCGAGTCTTTTTTTAAAAAAAAGAATTATTTTATTTATCTTTATTTATTTATTTTAATTTGGCCAGAGAGTGACAGAGTAAGAGTGAGAGCGAGTGCAGGAGAGAGAGAGAGAGAAAATGAGAAAGCGAGCCACCAAGTCCAGGACTCGAACCAAGGTTGTTGGCCATGTGGAAGTCCAGTGCCCTTAACTACCCTGCCACCTGCTGGTCCCATTCTCAAGTCTTTTAAGGTAATGAAATAGTTATAAAAATCTTTATTCTAGTGTTAGCACTAAGTTCTAGTTGTTAGAAGTTATAAATGGTCTTTAGGAAAAAATTTTACCGAAGGCTGCTCCTGGGCTATGTTGGGAAGTTAGTCTCCTGCACAATCATTTCATCCAGGAGTTTTGTCAGGAGGAGATTAGCAGCATTCTCCAGGATCTTAGGGCTGAGAATGTTTTGGGTGTGTGAGGACTGAGAAATGCATCTGCCATTAAGAACAAAGGGCATCCCACCAAAAATTTGTTGCTGTTCATTAAAACCTTACCTGCATTTCTGCTTTCAAATTAGTGCAGAGGCCTACCACTTTCCTGAGTACTAGGGTAGGGATAAGAAAGGGGGTGATAGGCCAGGCAACTTTACCTGGGCTGCAGAAGAGCAGAACACTGGCACTTCTATTTGTCTCTGAGCTGAGGAGTGTTGGAGGCAAGGAAACAGGAGGTTGTCAACTCACTGGGAGATGACTGGGAGGATGATTTCATCTTCTGGTTTCTTTCAAGCTGCCTTGAGTCACAAAAGAGTTTTTTTTTAAAGCCTACCAGATTTGTAAAAAGAATTTCAGACACGTATACACATACAATTACCACCACAACAAAAAATTCCGTAGCAATGTAAATCCCACACTTACTGGGTCATAAATTTCCTGAGATAGAATTTGCTTTCCTACAGGTCCTGGGATAAGGTGAAGGGTTGGGGTGGGAGGTCGAGAATACTCTTGCACCCATTGAAGTCAACAGTTTACGCTGAATGCCTTGGTGGGAGCGTTTCACCACACATCTTTGCTCAACTGCTATTTGTTTCTTACCAGGCAGAAGCTGTGGCCAAGGGCCCCCACTCCTGTTTGCATGGTTTGCCCTTGAGTATGACCAGTATCTGAAACTGCCCTTTGGGGGACTGTCTGCACAGAGTGGAGTGCTAACTTTTCCTTTGCACTGTCTGAAAGCAGGTAGTAGATGCTCAGAGCATGGTGTGAATGAATGACCCCTGGATTTCCTTTTTCCTTTCCTCCTAGCAGGGGAGGAACTGTCACAGGCCAGGCCACCCTGAATCATTCCTCAGCCTTTCCATTTGTGTTGTCTTCAGGTTGGGCTGCTCATTTACATGGTTTCTTGGCTCCTCCAGTCGAATACCACCTGGAGCTCAGCTCCAACACTGCCCATCAGGTGCTCTGGGCCTCCCCTGGTTCAGGGGGCATCTGTGGTTGTTGGTGAGTCCCTCCGGCTACTCTTTCTTCTGTCTCTCTTTCACTTTCCTTCCCTCTTTCCTTCCTTCTTTATTGCTTTTGACCCTCTTTCTGCTTCTCCTTTGCATGCATCTCAGCACTATTGGAGGATGCACTTTATTACTTAGCCCAGCTGAGGGGCCCCAAGGCTGGGAAGTAAGCTGACACCACCTCCCACCTCCAGGCGTCTAGAACCGTGGGCTGACATTTCCAGAACACCAGTCTTAGGTATCATTTCTGTTTTTGTGTTCACATGGTCCGTTTTGACTATGGGATATAGCTTTCCTGCTGGGGAGAAATGCAGGGGAGGGAAGCAGAGTCTTGGCACTAACTTGTTTCTTTCTTTCTTTTTTTTTTTCTCATTGGCAACTGATTCATGAACTCTAAAAAAAGAGTCGATAGCAACATAGCCAGCTAGCTGTAGCAGCCCAGATGGTACCCTATATAATAGAGACATTTGTATCTGGGATTTAAAAAAATATTTAAATGTGTTTTGTGAACCTTATTAAGGAAAGAAATTAGCACCTGCATTCAAGGGGTGTGGGTATGGAAATAGCCAAATGACTAGCTAGTGCCCAGGAATCAGACAGTAGGAAATAGTGTTTGGGAAGTTTAGGGTCAGGATATGAAGTGAGTCACACAAGAGCAGATGGACTGTGAGGGTACCAATTTGCACTGTCCACAGGTCTGAGATAACCCGCTCACGAGTGAGTGTGTCACAGGCAGAGAGCGTGCATGCCTGTGGACACGGAGCTACCTGTCTACACTCCTGTCTACCAAAAGGTACTGCAAGCTGGGAGGCTTCACAGCAGCTGCAGGCAGACCAGGGCCAAAGAGAACAAATTTGTGTCCATAGTTTTGAAATTCTACCCTGAGCAGAGGTTTAGCTGATCCTGTTTGTCTTTTCCTTCCTTTCTTCATGGTTACTAGAAAATGGAACAGGTCACATTCTGCTACAGTGAGTCCCTTGGGCATGCCTGAAATCTTTAGCACTTTTATGGTTCTTGTTGTGTTAGCAGCAGGCTGGGGAGGGGGGCTTAGAAATCTTTGTCTGTTAGGGGTTCCCGATTGTGGGAGCATCAGTTGGTGTTCAGGATGAAGGGGAGGGCGATGCTGGGGATGGATTTGTAGGAGTCATTGAGATGGAGTGCGTGTGTAGTGGGGGCGTGGGAGGTGGTCTCCCGGAGCACGTGGAATCATTATCTGGAGTTGGGAATTGAAACAGATGTGGCGGAACTTAAAGCCACTTTATCATTACTGGGCTGTGACTTATCCTGGGATAATTTTTCTTGGAGATTCTGGAGAGTGATAAGAAATTGAGCCGAGGCCAGCACAGCATATGTGCTGACTGGAGAAAAATGTGTTCAGTCTCGACATCTTTTTCTCTCATTGGTTGGTGGTTTTAGAACCAAAAGCCATGCCCTGGAAAGGGGCCGGCAGCCAGTGAGGCTGGGCTGCAGCTGAGCGGCGTTCTCCAGCAAACTCTGTGCCTTCAGCCAAGTCCTTGCAACCCCATGGGCCTCCTGTTTTCTTGTGTGTGAAGTGAGGGAGCTGGACCAAGTGATCTCTAAGATCCTGTCTAGTTCATTCCAGAATTCCATGGTTCTGCTGCTGCTTCATATGTATGTTTCATTCTTTTGGCTTTCTCTCATCATGGATTTTCTCTTCCAAAAGCTTCCCCGGGTATTCCATGCAGGTTTCTGTATAGAGAAAGTATCAGTTAAGGTTCTTAGTTCCAGCCACCTTAAACAAAAAAGGGATTACTGGAAAGGGAATCAGAGGGCTCCAATAGAATGGATAGAAAATGAAGCTTGAAACAACAGGATTACTTACCCAATTTAAATCACTGCACTTGAATCTTCTTTCGAAGGACGGAAAATCTTAAAGGCTGAGCCTGGGTCGGGGCCGGCAGGGGGCGTGGGGGGTAAGGACACTGGACTCCCCTAAGGCTGACTGTGGTTGAAGTTCTGGACCTGGCGGCTTACTTTCTCACTTTCTCTCTCTCTCTCCCTCTCTCTTCTCTGGTCAAATTAAAGTAAGTAAAAAATAAAGTTAAATAAAATAATTCTTATTAAAAAAAAGACTGAGCCTGGGTCATTGTCTCTGTTGGCTGTGTGGTGTGGGGAGCAGAAGTATGGCAGGGTTCCCAGTGGAAGGGCAGACCCTGAGTTCCCCTCCCATCAGATCTGCACGAGTGAAAGGAGGAGAGGGGATTCTCTAGAAGAAATCAAACCGTGGAGGAATGGGGCATAGAGGTGGGTGACCAGAAACTGCCAGATACTTACTGTCTGGGCTCTTCGACTTAACTTTTAGCCTGTCACTTGACCTGTATTTGGTGAAAGCAAGTTTTTCTCTAAATTCAAGGTTAACTTTCTCCTCCTCCTCCTCCTCCTCCTCTTCTTCTTCTTCTTCAGAATTATTTAATTTGGGACCAGCAGTTAGCTGGCTATGTCGCTGGACTCCCATGTCGTCGACCACGGTTTGAGTCCCAGACCTGGTGACTTA
>NW_006160045.1:9443809-9448390 GCF_000334495.1 Tupaia belangeri chinensis
CATGTGCATGTGTGCCCAAGATCCCTAGAGGAGAATGGAGGAGAAGGGATTGCAGTGTGGCCATCCCTCCTGGGGGGTGATTTCCGCTTTCTGTCTCTCTCTGTCTCTCTCTGTCTGGTGAGTGCACACACCCTATAGCAAAAACCTCTCAAAAAAAAAAAAAGAATTATTTCATTTAATTTAATTAATCATCATCATCATCATTATTTAATTTGACCAGAGAGAGGAAAAGCAAGAAAGCAAGTGCCAGGTTGGGTACTTGAACCATAGCTGATCATGTGAGAGTCCAGCGCCATGCCCCAAAGTTAGCTTCTTGTTGTCACAGATGTGCTATCCCATGTGAGCTGCAGAAAAAGATCTCATTTATCTTCCTTTTGGTGAGAGTCTGGCTCCAGGTACGTGTCCTCAGGAGGCGATAGCTGTTCACTGCCCCTTGGTAAAGTCTCTTTCTCGTCATTAAAACATCCCCTGGCCACAGAGGCAATGTGACATGCTCCGGGACACACACCTGTCCTTCTGAGTCTGCAGCTTTGACAGCCTCGGATGAGGGCTTGGCAGGGTTTTGGCAAAGTACCTGCTTACCTAGAAGGGAGGAACAGCAGTTGTATGAATGGAGAATAAGAAAAAGGGTTTTGTGCTAGTTCAGTGTCCCCCAGTCTGTTTCGGCTCCGGTTCTAGAGGACACATGGTAAAGTGAAGCCCTTTACCCGTCACTTCTCCACTCCACAGACGACTGATGCCGCCTCCCATTTACACAGCAAAATAACTCACTCTGTGCAATGGTGGAAGTTCCCTTCTCCCTCTCTCTTTAATTTGCTGGAGGGTGCATGCATTTGCCAGAGAGACAGAGAGACAGAGAGAAAGGGAGAAAGCAACCCCTATGGGGCATGGTTATGCTGTAATCACATTTCTCCCATTTGTTCCTCCTTTTGGGATTTTGATCATTTAGACACATGTGCCCGGTTCAATCCTCCGTGTCCAGGACTTGGCTGTGCAGTTGGCTATGTGGGTTCCAGCTTCTTAACAACCAGGCCACACAGGCTGGACTTTAAAGTTTAGCTAATTTCTTCCATGAGGGAGAGAGAGAGTGAAGCAGAAAGAGAGGCACCCCCAAAATGGTCCTTACACCACAGTCTACCCCCCAGTCTCCACTGGTCCAGGTCACGGGTGCATAGGTGTATACTACGTACGCTCAAAGAAGTTTCAGGATGTGAACCCACGACTCTTCCTATGTGGGTCCGGTTGCAGCCACCACCTGGCCCTTTTCCTTTTCCTCTTCTTACCTTCCCCTTCAGACTGTAACCACTGTCCCCACGTCCCTCCTCTTCCTGAGAATCTCCCTCCCTCTTCTAATGCCCCACATCTAGCCTGCGCAGAGCAGACGGGCTCATTTCAACTCCCTACCCCAGTGTCAGGGGCAGGTGCCCTTTGTCTCTGAAGCCCTGTCTGTGCCACTTAATATTCTCTTCCCTGCATTCCCACCAGGATCCCCTCTCCATAATTAGCAAAGCTGGCAGCTTCCACCATTGTACAGAGTAAGTTATTTTGCTGTGTAAATGGGAGGCAGCGTCAGTCGTCTGTGGAGTGGAGGTGACGGTACGGCTCACCTATGCTGCACGCTGGCACCTCTGCTAAAATTAGTTCCTACTCACCATTCTAGGATTTCTACAAAGGGGCCAGATAAAGTTTGGGGTGGAAAAATTATTAAAGAAAAAGAGAAAAAGAGAAAATGACTAGGAACAGTATTGTGTCTTTTTTTTAAAGAGAGAGGGTTTTTGTTTTTTGTTTTTTGGGGTTTTTTTTGTTTGTTTGTTTGTTTGTTTGCTATAGGGCACATGTGCTCGCTGGAGAGAGACCAAGAGACAGAAAGTGGGAACTCATCCCCTGGGAGGATGGTCATGCCAACATCCCTACTCCTCCCTTCTCCTCTTGGGATTTTGGACACACACACACACACACACACACACACACGCACACACATCCAGCGTGAGTTTTAAGTCACCAGGTCCAGGACTTGAACTGTGGTCAACTACATGGGACTCCAGCAACATAACCATTATGCCATTGGCTGGTCCCCAGTATTGCATTTTAAAGAAGGGAGTCCACTAAGCTATGAGGAGTGCAATAAAGTGCTGGAGTCAGAGGCAGGGAGGACCCCCTCTCGTAGCACAGCTGACCAGGTCATTGGCCACAGACTTGTATGTCCAGCCCGTACCACATAGAAAGGCTGGGGGTTACTGGGAGCTGCTTTAAGAAGTAATCCATTTACTCTTTTAGCTGTTTAGTTCTTCTTATATCAAAATATGAGGTAGAGCATTTTGTTCAAAGAAAAAATATCAACAGTCCAACAAGCCAAAAGCCAAGACAGTAAGAAGGCTGGGGTCAGTGGCTCAGCCAGGAGTAGCTGCAGTGGCTGCATTGTGGGGAGCATGAAGGGTGCCCTACATTGGCACACCACAGCTTAGCTTCTGTTCATATGGCAGGATTGGGTGGAGTTGGTCTACTCTTGGCTGATTTTTTTTTATTCGTGATATGGTACCTGTGAGAGAGAGAGAGAGAGAGAGAGAGAGAGAGGCATCCTCCAGAGTCTGGTCATGCTTCAGTCCTCTTACTCCAGTCCTTAGCTCTTTGGATCTTAGGCATTTGCACATGCGTGGTGTGTTTCGGGTGGAGTGAGCCGGGGATTCAAACGGGAGTCACTATGTGGTATCTGGCTTTCCTGGAGCAGTGCACCATGGGGCCAGCCCTGCTGACTTGTTTTCTTAGAATTTGACTTAGGTCGATGAAAGGGGATGGAGTCATATAATCGTGCAGGCCTGGGATACTAACACCTAAAAAGATCGAAGGTCACCTGGTTGTATATTCTCATTTGTAGATGATGGCACACTAACCTGGAGTAGTGAAGTAACTTGGCCAGGGTCTTGTGGCACAGTTAGGGCAGAGTCCAGAGGAAACAATTTCTTAGTTCCCAGACCAGTGTTCTTCCCTTAGGTCCAGGGGTTTTCATCAGAAAATCTGTTGTATTTTATAGCAACATGAATAAAAAGAAATGTGTCTCCTTGATCTTTATAGCTGTGTGTAATAAGTATTCATACTTCCTCCACGACCGTAATTGGATTTTGTGACATTTGGTTGTTTTCTAGATGAGCTAAAGAAAAAGAGGTTGATTGTTCTGAGAAAAGAGGTATACATATAACATTCAGATAATCCCCATATTTAAGCTATTGAGCCCTAGGAAGATGTGAACTAGAGGTTATTTTAAAATTCTTATTTATTTACACTCGATTGTCTATCTATCTGATTTTGGAGAAAGGCATTCTCAAATTTGGGAACAGAGAGTTTTCATCTTATAGGGCCCTGCACATACATGTAGCCCTAATTCAGAATAGGGAGAAAGGGCAGGTGCCATTCCTGGGGCCTGTCCTCGTTCCCCTCCTCCCACAAGCCACTTCCCATCTGGGTTGCAGCCTGTCAAAAAAGGACAAAACTGTGGCCTCTGTCTCCCAGTGTTCAACTTCGTGGGGGACACCCTCTCTCCCGCCTTGACAGACTTTCATCCAAGACTCAAAGGTCATGCATTTTCTGACTCCGTTCAGAAGCACTGGCCTTTTGAAGGTCTTTATAAACCACCAAGGAAGCCACACTGTCCCTTCATCATGGCGTTGGGTTACTCAGTACAGTCTGTTTTTTTTCATTGTTAAGAAATACATTAGTAAAATGAATCATTCTAGTGAAAAGTTAAGGAGCAAGATATATGGCCATCTTGATAGTTGTAACAAAGTGACCTGGCAGAATTCTACAAGAGATAATGATAAAAATTAATATTAGTGAGTATATATTCAACTTGATGAAAATAAATGTCACTGAGTCTGAATATTTTTTCACCTGTAAAGAAAATGTAGTTAAATTTCTTTTTTTCTCACATGCTTATCTTTCATTTACAAGAATATTTAAAATCTACTATTTTAACAATTTTGAAATATACAATGGATTATTATCAACTGTAGTCACCATGATATGCAATAGAACACTAGAACTTAATCTTCCTCTCTAACTGAAGTTATAATTTCATTATTTTTTTTCCTTATTTCTTTACATCCTAACACTGTCTATCTTTTCAACATTGAAAACGAATTTTCCAAGAATACACAATCTATCAATCTGGTCAAAGAAATTACAATACACATTGTCATCAACAGATAATTTTTTTTTTTTTTTTTTTGTCTGTTGAATGTTTTGCTTCCTTTTTTTCCCTCAGCTTTTCCCTACCCCCCATTCCACACTCTTCTCCCATGCTTTCTGGTACCCACAGTTCCTTTCCTTGCTTTTATGCCTTCTGATCCTTCCACTTCTGCCATACAGGGCAGACATTGGTCTATATAAAGTGGGGACATAACCCAGGGTCATGACAAGGGGACTGCTTGTCCGCGAGGGACCGGCTGAGGTCTTGCTCGTGTCGGCACGTTACACCAGCCTCTCGGTGAGTAGAGACAGCACTGTGCTGCCAGGTTCTCAGGTGGCCTCTCGCGGGTTTTTCCAGCTTCTTCTTGATCCCTTTGGCCAACTGACGTCTGTGTGCAC
>NW_006160045.1:9448640-9459564 GCF_000334495.1 Tupaia belangeri chinensis
GCCTGCCTGGCCCGCTCCCCTCCCCGCAGCTGCTGCCCTCATCCGTCCTGTGTCTGCCTAGGAGCATGCCCATCTCAGTGGCCTGCCGTGAGTCCCCATTCGCAAATGGAATCCCACTCTCCAGCTTTCCATCTTTCCCTCTGTCTGGCTCCCCTCCCTGCCAGTGGCCTTGGTGAGCCTTGCCTTGCAGAAGACAGTCACATTTTCCTATGGCTTCAATCCTTTTGAAGTTGATGAATGAGAAAGAAACAAAACAAGCAAGCAGCATTTCCTGCTTATAGCGTCTCCAAGACAGAACCCCTGCTTTTGAGTGTAACTGAAGTATTTCTTGCCCTAAAAATAAAACAAACAAAAAAAAGGCTCATGCGGTGAGATCTGAAAGAGCGCTTTGCAGTCGTGCCTGTGAGAAGGTGGCAGTACCTGGGGTCTGGGCAGTGCCAGCCTGTGGCTTAGTCTCCAGACTCTGAGTGGCTAAAGCAGCCAGTTGGAGGCTTTTATCTGTCCTGGTGATGCTGAACCACCCACCAGGGAGAGGCCCGGCAGTGTCAGCAGGCGAAGAGTTGAATGCCACGGGGAGATTCCTAAGGAGCAAGGGATGTTAGTAGGGCTTTGACCCAGCCCCTGCCTCCAGGCTGGACAAGATAGCCTTTCTCAGGAACCTCCTTTCTCAGGAACCTCTACAAACCCTCACTGAGCCCTGACCTCTAGGATGCGGCCTGGCAGGCAGGTGGTTTCTCTTCCACTCATTCTGGTTTGTTCTGCCCCAGTCATGTCAGCCCTGATCTTCTGGATTTGGGCTCTAGAACTCTTCTGTTTGCCTTTCCTGACTACCAGCTCCCCACAGCTCTCTGGGCTTTACTTTCCTGCTCTGTAAAAGGAGGGGCCGACAGGGCTAGTGGTTCCAGGAGCTGGCTCAGAAGGGCTTGGGCGGGCCCAGGAGACTCACTTTTAGCTCCCAGGTGATTTGGACACACAGGCAGCATTAGGGAGCTTCAGGAAGCACTGGCCGGGGATCTCTGTCATTCCTTGACCTTGAGCCTTATGCCCTCATTATTCTTTTTCGGGATCCCACATTAAATCACATTGCCGTTCTTTTACACCTGATTTGGTCCTACACCTGTACCTCTAGCATGCCATTATTTCTTTTTTTTGCTCTGCTATTTTCTACCAATTCATGTTTCCAATGTTCTTCTGCTTCCAGGAAGTTTCTCATAATTTGCTTCTTACCTGCTGGTCTTCCTTCTGACTCAGGGCTTCCTTACATCCTCAGGGTGATACATATGAGTCCAGAGAGTTAATGGAACATGTAAATTATGAAAAAAGGAAAACACAAAAACTGTGCCTGGATTTCATATTTTATTGTACCAAAATGAACTCATACTTTTGGGTGTTACTTATTTTTTTCCATAAGAGGGGGAGACAGAGAAAGAGAGACAGAGAGAGAGAAATACCCCCGACAGAGTCTGTGTGCCATTAGTCACTCTGAGTCTCAGCTGACCTGGACCAGTGTGCACCAGGAGGCCCTGTGATGTGAACCTAGGATCTTCTTTTTTTTTTCTTTTAAGAGGTTTTTTGCTATCGTGCGTGTGTGTTCGCCAGACAGAGAGAGACAGAGAGACAGAAAGTGAGAAATCACCCCCAGGAGGGATGGCCACGCCCCAATCCCTTCTCCCCCATTCTCCTCTCCAGATCTTGGGCATGCGTATGCGCACGTACACGCGCCCGACGTGAGTTAAGCCACTGGGTCCAGGACATGAACCGCGGTCGACTACATGGGAGTCCAGCGACATAGCCATTACCCTAACTGCTGGTCCCTAGGATCTTCTTTTGTGGGTGCAGTTGCATTACTTTAGAGCCACTACCTGATCCTGAAATTCATACATTAATTTCATTCTTCCACAAACTTTTTGATGCTCCCTTGCATCTCTCGCTACAGAAAGCAAGCCTTACTGTTTGGCTCCGTGTTCTCACGGTTGTGAGATCTGGAATTCTCCTTCCCCAGTAGGAAGGGAGACTCCCAAGTAGCCTTTCCCTCCTCAGGTTCAGTGAATGCCCTTGACTTTTAAACTGTCTTCTGTGGGAAATTGACAGTCACTGCCTATGCTGAACTTCCAGCGGGTTTTCAAATACAAGAAGTTCCGCCGTCTGATGATTATGTGATTCCGAACTGGATAGGGTCCCAACGTGACACCGAGTGCCTGTTTTGTGACCTTCTGTCTCCCTCTTTGCATGTGCAAGCAGGCAGGGACATCCTCTGCTTTGTGACACCAGGTGTGACCTCCCTGTTTAGCATCCCACTGCCTCTTGGAACTGTGCTTTTCTCACCTGCAAAGCAAGGTGGGTAGGCAGGGCGATAGCAGGAGCCGCTTCAAGCTCTTGTGCAGCAGAGAAGTCCCACCTCCTTGAAAGGCCTCACAGTTCCCAGCCCCTCAGCAGCAGTTGCCTGGAGAGGCAGTTTGAAGCATGCTGCTTAGAAAAGTACTTTGCAAAGGATGTAGGTGTCAGATTTGTCTGGAGAAGCCACCTGTGCTCCCAGGTGATTCAGAGCTGACTGACTCTCGAGCCCTCTGTGTCCCTCAGGTCCCTGTGATCTTCCGAATGATTTATTTACCCCTCAGCATCCCCATTTCCTTTTCTGGCTATTTTCTGCTCATTAGTGTCTGCACCCAGAGTGGGCTGGGGGCAGAGCAGCAAGTGAAATGACTCTTCATTTGCTTGCTAGTACTGCCTGCACGTAGTAAGTTGGTGGTGGCAGAGGTAGGGAAGTGGGCAGGACTCAACCCAGGAACAAGAAGTTTGGGCGATGAAGGAAGGTTTCTGCCACCATCTGCCAAGATTCCTTCGTGTGTGTTGCCACCTGGGATGGCTGGAGGTTGTTAAGTGGCAGGGGCTGTTAGAGTAGGTTGCGGGCCAGCTCCTTGTTGATTTCTAAGAAGAGGGTCCAAAGGTGAGGGAAGGGGCACATGACGGTAAGCAAAAGGGGTGGCAGTCCACTCTGTGAAGCAGGTGACGTGGGCCAAGGTAACACCAAATTCTTTTACACCGTGTGTGCTATATTTTCTTCCCTGATCAGGCAGGTGCAGTTCCCCAGGGACACTGAGGCCGTTCAGTTTAATTGGGATGAGAAGATGCTGCTGCCAGAGGGGAGGTGCCGGGCTCAGTCTCTTGGCCAGATTATTCACAGCTATCTGTGCACTAGTACAAAATGATATTTTAAAAATTGTAGCATTTTTCTGCCTCCAGCCAACTAGGCTTAATAATAGTAACAATTGGTATTAATCAACCTCACTTAGCCTTTCTACATGTCTGTGCATATGCATTCTTTAGAGCAATATTATTCATATACTCAGGATCCATTATCCACAGCCTTAATGATGAGGAAGACATCCGGAAAATAGGAGGCCTGTACAGAAGTCTACCGTTCACCTCCTCGGCTCTCATTATTGACAACCTCGCATTAACAGGAATACCTTTTTTTTTTTTTTTTCTGGAGAGGTTTTTGCTATAAGGCGCATGCTCTTGCCAGAAAGACAGAGATAGAAAATGAGAAATCACCCCCCAGGAGGATGACCACACCGCAATCCCTTCTCCTCCTTTCTCCTCTTGGGATCTTGGGCACGCATGCACACACACACACCCAGCATGAGTTTAAGCCATACACCGGGTCCGGGACTCGAACCATAGTTAACTACATGGGAGTCCAGTGACATAACCCATTAATATTTTTTTTTTTTTTTTTTTTTTTTTTTTTTTGAGAGGTTTTTGCCATAGGGTGTGTGCGCTTGCCAGACAGAGAGAGATAGAAAGCAAGAAATCACTCCCCGGGAGGATGGCCACGCCGCAATCCCTTCTCCTCCATTCTCCTCTTGGGATCTTGGGCATGCACGCACATGCGCCCGGCGTGAGTTTAAGCCACTGGGTCTGGGACTCAAGCCGCGGTCGACTACATGGGAGTCTAGCAACATAGCCATTACACTAACTGCTGGTCCCAGGAATACCATTCTTAACAGGCTTTTACTCTAAAGACTTAGTTATCTAATCAGCAAACACCAAGGCACGCACACACTACCTGTCACCCTCCTCGAAATTTACCAACCTACACGTACTTAATCCTAATTAACTCATATGAGAGGAGATGAGCCCAACAACGAAGTGCACTTAGGCCCCACCCCACTGCTGCCCTGAGCTGCTGGCACCTGCTGTGTGGCAAAAGATTAGCCCCACCAGCAGGACAGACTGGCAGCACCTGCAGGGGGTAGGGGGAGAGCAAGGAAGAGAGGCTCTTTTTGAGGGAATGTGCCTCCTTACCCACCAGGTCCCTTCCTGGAAATAGTGCCAAAAGGTGACCAGGTGTGGTGGAGCTGGGAATCCTCTCCTCTGTCCTTTCTCACTAGCCGTTCTCAAGTCCCTGCCTTTATTCACGGTGGTCTCCTCTTCCCAGGAGCAAAGCCCTGGAGATATCTCCAGAGAACTCTTCTGGTGGGGAATGGAGGAAGGAGCCAAAAAGACTTACCCTGGAGGAGATAGTAGTCTCCTGGGAAAATCCAGATGTAACATAAGCAGTTACATTCTAGTGGTGCTTTCTGTGTCGACAGTACGTTTTATCTGCAGTGTCTTTTGGGTTCTAACCACATCTACACTGGGGTTCGCCCACGCTCATGGAAACTGGGAAAATGTAGCGAGGTGTTAAATATAACAACGCTGGCCCGCCTGGAGCCCTGAGGGCCAGTCAGCTTGGTTGAGTGACCCAGCAGGACAGTAAGTGAGTCGTGTAGTGTGGGCAGCCTCCTCACTGTGGCCCAGACCTGGCAATGCAACCCCAGTGTCTCCAAAACTGGGAGGTGGGTGTTGGCAGCAACCCTGGTGAATCTTGTGGAGTTTTTAATTGTGGTGGACATCGAGTGACCTTGGGGACCCTTTGGGCTAAGAGCTCTATAAAGGTTGGATCTGCCTTGCTGTTAGTCATTGCTCCAGCTCCTTGCCAAGGGCCGAACACTCAGCACATGCTTGGCGACTGGATGTGTGGAAGAGACTGTAAATATCTCTGCTTGGTGATTTCACAGGCATGGTGGTAGCTATGGAGACAGACTATAGAATACCGGAGAGGGTGGGGTGGAGCTAGGAGATGCTAAGGGACCTTTGGCTCTAACATTCTGCCTGGTGTGCGGCAGTGCGGCAGGGTGTCTGTTGAATTAAAACACATTCTACAATTCATGGAGGGAAAAGCATCCCGATAACTCTTGTCCATTTGTTTTGTGCTCATCTACTCTTAGCTGAGTTTCTCCTGGCTGTTCCAAGTGATCACTGGCCTGCATCCCGCAGGTACCTGACCGTTCTGAACAGTCTTGTCTGCCATTTGAGATCCGCATTTCCTTTCTACCTAACTGCAATGCTGAGCCACTGCCACTAGAGGGCCAAAGGTTTTGCACAAGGATGACCAGACACCTGCAAGATCAAAGGTCTGAGAAACTCAGCCAGGCAAAGGCCAGGCCTGAAAACTTGCTTAAGCAATAGATGTGTGAGCAGCCAAGTGCGGGTGCATCTAAGCTGGGGGTGCAGGAAAACGATGGCTCCTGTGCCTTTTCACAGACTCCATGCAGACAGTGGCTGAGGTCTCTGTGTCCTGGATGAGGGTAGCTTACAGGAGGTGGCAGAGATCGTCTCAGCACGAGGATCAGGGCACAGCACAAAGCAATGCTTGCTTTCTCTTTGAGTGCCGGGCTTCTTTTATTTTAGTTTTGAAGGCGGAAAAATACATAGGCCGGAGTGAGTTTCTTTACCAAGGTGTTTACCTTTGCCCCATCATGTTTGAATTGTTCTCTTTCTTTTATTTTTTATTTTCAAGTTTTAATTTATTCATTTCTTCTATAAAAGAGAGGCAGAGATAGAGACAGAAACTGGTACCCCTAACAGGGTCCTCATGCTGTGATTTACCCCCAGTCTTATTCATTTTTAAAGTTTTAAAGTTTTTTCATGGGCACGTGTGCTCGCCAGAGAGAGATAGTGAGAAGAAAAGTGGGAAGTTACTCCCTCCCATCCCCTGCCAAGAGCAGATGGCCACATGCAATCTTTCTCTTCCATTCTCCTCCTGGGATCCTGGACACACACACACATGCACTCAGTGTGAGTTTCAAGCCATTGGGTCCAGGACTCCAACTGTGGTCGACCATGTGGGAGTCCAACACCTTAACCACCACACCACCTGCTGGCCCCTCACCTCCAGTCTTAGCTGGCCGAGATCATGGGTACATATGCCCAGCATGCTCAGGGAGGTGCTGGGTTACAACCCAGGACCTTTCCCACACGGGTCTAGGTGTTACTGCCACCCCTCCACCTGGCTCCATGTTCTCCTTCTGTTCTCTCGTCGTCCCTCTGCTCTGCCTCCCCTTGCTTCTCTGGTCCTTCTTCTCCTTCTACTTGCTTTATGTCTTCCCTTGTTTGGCGTGGTTATTGCTTGGTGCTGCTGTGGACACTCAGGCCCCAATAGATGATAGACCAAGCTCTAAGATGATGCAAGAAGTGGCAGAGAGACCTGGGTGGGCTCTTTGCCCCTGCTACTTTCTCAGCGCTGTACCTCACTGCATGCCTGTTACAGAGTTAGCCATGGAAGGCGCACGACCAGCTCTCAAAGTAGACAGCGCAGCTCAGCCATAATGGTGGCGGTGGGGGGGGACAGACCCTGCGCTCCCGATGTGCCCACTTCCAGAGTATGGAGGGTGGTGAGGTGGAGGTCCTGCTCCAGTTTCGGGTGTAACATGGAGCAGGCACAATCCAGAAGGCCATAGAGAACCAAAGTGACTAAATTATACTTAGTCTTAAGAATACATCCTGGGCCAGCTGGTTACATGGTGGGTTAGGCAGCTGGATCCCACATGGCCAACTGTGCGTTTTGAGTCCTGGACCCAGTGGCTTGAAAATCAAACTGGGTGTTGTGCAAGTGTGCCCCAGATCCTAAAAGCAGAAAGGAGGCGACAGGATTGCAGCGTGACCATCCCCCATGGGGGTTGCTTTCTCACTTTCTCTCTCTCTTTCTCTAGCAGCACAGGCACTCCCCTTATGAAAATTCAAACACACAAAAAAGTCTATCTTGATAGATTAACCCTTAGGAAAGTTGCTTTTAACTCTTTCACTTCACAAGGATTCTTACAGAAACCTCCCTCACAATAGATTTCGCCTCCTGCTTAACTGATGGGTGTTAACGATAACCTTGCTGAGTCTTCACAAATGCCTGGCTGTGGAGTCAGGGAGGGAAAGCCCCCACCAGCCCCCTCCCATCTGACCTTCTGAGATTTGATCAACCCAAGCCACATCTAGCTTCTAAGGGAGGATCTAAGCGCTGTCTTGACTGACTGCATTCCTCCTGCTGCCTTGTTAATCATTGCTTATCTTTAAGCTCCTTGTGTGAGAAGTGAGAGGACATTCAGACATAGTTAAATTTATTGGAGTTTATTGATTAAGCCGGCAGCATGGGGGGGAGGGCATTCATGTCTCTCAAAGTCCTGCAGCCCAGTGCAAGGTGAGGGGTGCTTATAGAGGCAAAAAATCACACTCCTCGCAGGGTTGACGTGGCAATCACAAGAACAGAGAGTGGTGGGCTGGAAAGGGCAGGGGGTAGGGTTTGACAGTGTAACAGCAAGCAAGAGGCAGAGCAAGCAGGTAAGCAGGTTACTCATTCCTAAGGGCAGTTCTGTCCCTGACTAAACACAGAGGCATCTCAATGGGAGTGGGGTTTAAAGACAGTAGGAGTGTTCATTCACTCTGTGTGCTCTTAGGCCAAAGGAGAAGGCAAGTTTCTAGTCATAAGAATCTGACAGTTTCTAATGAGGCGCTCCTCCAAGATGGAGTCATGCCTACTTTACTTGCAGAGAGTGGAAGCCATCATCCTGCCCTGCCCACTCCGTGGGAAGGGAAACTACCTGCTATTGCTTCCAGATGCTGTTACATCGCCCTGGGATCAGTGCAAGACAGCAGCCTCCTCTCCGTACTAACCTGCCCTGTTTCTTCCCCTTATAGAAAGCTTGGATCCGTGTCCAGTACTGTGGGGCGGTGGGGGCGGTGGAGAAGGATGTGGACTCAGGTGACCCTCTCTCTGGCATTGGCCTCACTGAATAAATCCCTTTCCTTATTCACTGCGTTTTTATTGCTTAGTATGGTAGGTGGCATGGACCTGATTTTGTGCCCCCTGAACGAGCACCCAGCTCTGCTCTGGTACCTTTGTGGCAGCACGCACAGCACCCATTGTGATCGGTGAATGTCTGCATATACTGCAACCCAGACTAAAGAAAAAAATGGAGGCATTTCTCCTACCCTCACTGCTTTCCCGAAATGGCGGAATGTAGGTTGTAGCATGCTGAGTCTTTCCCTGACAGAGTTAATAAGGACTGAAATGGCCCAAGGACAGGAAGCAAGTGGGAAGCTGCTAAAGAGAGGGATGGGCCATGTTTAATTCAAAATCAGATCATCTCTGGCATTTTGCAAAATGCAAGATGTTTTGCATGGGGGGGAGGGGTTGGCCCTGCTGTGTTTCATTGTATCCATAAAATTGGTCCCATTGGGACCAGCAGATTACCTAGTGGTTACATTGCTGGACTCCCACATGACTGACCGCAGTTCAAGTCCTGGACCCGGCAGCTTGAAACTCACATGGAGTGTGTGTGCCCAAAATCCTGAGAGGGGAATGGAGGAGAAGGAACTGTGATATGGCCATCCCCCTCCCTCCGAGTATAATTTCTTGCTTTCTGTCTCTCTGTCTCTCCAGTGAGGGCATGCACCCTATACCAAAAATCTCTCAAAAAAATTAAAAGTTAAAATGCTACACACTCACTTGTCAGCTTCTGTATGTGGAGAAGACCGAGCCCTTGGTGCTGTCTAAGATGGCAACGCTGCCAGAAGGCAACAGAGGGTTGCAGTAGAGGATCAAGTTGAGGTTGCATTTGATTTTTTTTTTTTTTTAAGTTTTAGAGAGATTTATTGTGCTCGCCAGAAAGACGGAGACATTGTGGAGGGCCCTTAAGTAGTTTTGTTTGGGGAGTATACACCTGGAGTTGGGAACATCGAGGTGGAGTGGGAGTGTCTGACCACCCTCTTGCCTGAGGCTGGGGCCCAGGAGTGGGCAGGAATTGGGTAAGCAGTCACTGACTGGGCTGGGGTCTGTGCGGCCAAGGCTTGGCAGAAAATTCTTAATAGAGATCCAAGGGCATGACAAGGTCCACAGCAATGAGCTGAGTCTGAACTCTGAGGAGAAAGAGAAGCTTTAAACACTTGGGAAATGGGGCCGGCAGGTGGTGCCATGGTTAGGGCACTGGACTTCCACATGGCTGACCATGATTTGAGTCCCAGACATGGCAGCTTGCTTTCTTACTTTTCCTCTCTCTCCTTTTCTGTCTCTGCCCATATTAAAAAGTAATAAAATTAAATAAAATAATTCTAAAAACAAACAAAAAAACCTTGAGAGAGGGGGACCCATAGTGGTTGAGGTGCCCTATTCCCACATGGTCAACTGTGGTTTGGGTCCCACATCTGGTGGCTTGAAACACAGGCCAGGCCTATGTGCGTGCATACCCAAAATCTAGAGCGGAGAGTAAAAGAGAAGGGATTGTGCCGTGGTCATCCCCCCTGGGGAAGATTTCTCTTTTTCTCTCTCTGTCTCTCTGGTGAGTGCATGTGCCCCATAGCAAAAATCTCTCTCTAAACGAAAACCAAACAAACATAAACTTGGGAAAGAATGTATGTTTACCCTATTCTGGGAGGACAGAAGCTTGTGGCTGCTTGCCATGAAGGTGGAAAGTGGACAAAAACAAGCAGCGTGGGGGGCGGGGGTGTCGTGGGGATGGGCAGTGTGCCAGCTGCTCCTCCCGGAGCAGCGAGATGAGCCCGCTGGTGCAGGCTCTGGTGGGCCAGGCTGGTGGTCAGTGGCAGGTAAGCGAGAAAAGGGTGAAAAAATATCACAGGGCTTTGGAATCGTTCTACCTGAGAGGTGCTGGTTACAGAAACAGGCAGGAGATTCTGTGCTGGGCATGCTGAGTTGAGGTTCGGGAGGAATCTGGGGAGGAAACTGGTCAGAAGCTGGAGAGAGAATGAGAAGCTAGCATTGTGTGACTGGGAGTTAATCGGTCCAGAAGTGGGAGTGGGACCCAGGGAAGGGATGAGTTCACCAAAGAACAAGGCTTGGAGGGAGCATGCTTTCCACGCATTATCCACTCATCAAATGTCTTTTTTTGCACGACGTGCTGGAATGGATAATCCTCCATCTTCAGAGTCATGTAGGAGTAAGGGGCACTGTGAGGGCTTGGGGAGAAGGTGCATACTGACATATGTCAGAGACTGAGGTGTAGGACTGAGGGCCCACGTCCAGGGTGCTTGTGACGGAGATCCACATGAGGCCCAGCCCTGGCCTGCCCTCTAGTAAGCAAGGCTGTGTCTGGTTCTGCAGTCAGGTTGCTAACCATTCCTCTTCCTGGAGCAGGAAAGAATGGGGTCCTCAGCTGAACTCCAACTACCACCACAAAATGCCCTTCAGCAGAGGAGGAAACCGAAGACCCAGAAGTTAAGATTTATCTCGAGTTGTTGGGGCCAGTGGACGGCCTTGCAGTTACATGGCTGGACTCCCACGTGGCTGACTGTGGTTTGAGTCCTGGACCTGGTGGTTTGAAAATCATGCTGGATATGTGTGCGTGCATGCCCAAGGTCCCAGGAGGAGAATGGAGGAGAAGGGGTTGTGGCTTGGCCATTCCCCTGGGGTGGGGGTGTGGTGATTTCTTACTTTCCTTCTCACTGTCTCTCTTTTTCTCAACCCAGAGGGCGCACACACACTATGGCAAAAACTTCTTTTAAAAAAAAAAAGATTTATCTTGAGCTGTGCATAATCTACTACCCTTGTTCCTAGAATTTCTTCCTTTCTGAATCCTTGGCTTCTGCAGCCGCC
>NW_006160045.1:9460330-9461955 GCF_000334495.1 Tupaia belangeri chinensis
CTGGTGGTTTGAAAATCATGCTGGATATGTGTGCGTGCATGCCCAAGGTCCCAGGAGGAGAATGGAGGAGAAGGGGTTGTGGCTTGGCCATTCCCCTGGGGTGGGGGTGTGGTGATTTCTTACTTTCCTTCTCACTGTCTCTCTTTTTCTCAACCCAGAGGGCGCACACACACTATGGCAAAAACTTCTTTTAAAAAAAAAAAGATTTATCTTGAGCTGTGCATAATCTACTACCCTTGTTCCTAGAATTTCTTCCTTTCTGAATCCTTGGCTTCTGCAGCAGCCAGTCCTTACATGGTGACTCTGCCCTCATGTATGCTGCTCCCAGTTGTGGGGGGCAGGATCAAGGCGCTCTAAAGATGTCCATGCCCCAACCCTGGGAACCTGTTTCCTTATATGACATAAGAGGTTTTGCGGATGTAATCAAGAGTCTTGTGGTGGGAGGATTATCCTGGATTATCTGGGTGCAGCAAATGTGATTAGAAGGGTATTTGTACGCCAAAGAGGGAGGCAGGAGAGACGGAGGAAGATACGATTCCTGAAGCAGAGGTGGAGTTGTCACTGCTTACCTTAGGCCAGGAGTCCAGGAGAGCAGGTGGCCTCTAAGGACTGGAAAAGGCAAGGAAACAAATCCCACCCCCCAGGGGCCTCCAAAGGAGCACAGCCATGCTGACACTTGGATTTTAGTGCTGTGAGATCCATTTTGGACCTCCGGCCTGCAGAACTGTAGGATCATAAACGTGTGTTGCTTTAGGCTATGAAAAGTTGTGGTAATTCGTCATAGAAGCAATAGGAAACAAATGTTAGAATGGGTACCTAATTTGCAGCACACAGCCTGACACAAGGGGTGCTCAATTTAATTTATTGAAAGAATAGTGGATCTCGAATTTAACTCTAATCCCCATGGTAGGGTTCTCTACTATGCTTTTTGAAACCTGCTTGGTTTCATTTAGATAGCTAGAAACTTCAAGGAAGCTTTGCTGAAGCCAAGAAATCTCCAGGGGTTCCTTCTCTGTCAATTGCAAAATGGTCAGTTCTCCAGGCCAGCCCTCCAAATGCAAGGCCTGCCTGGGCGGTGTTCCCCGTGAGGATTCATGTTACCACTTCACTCTGGCTGTGCCTCACTGCTTTTATACCATCTCTACTGCAAATCCACATCCAGGAGAATTTTTACAAGTTGAAAGAACCAAATGGGATGACAACA
The DNA here is from genome assembly GCF_000334495.1 of Tupaia belangeri chinensis. NCBI lineage: Eukaryota > Metazoa > Chordata > Mammalia > Scandentia > Tupaiidae > Tupaia > Tupaia belangeri. The sequence goes on from NW_006160045.1 coordinate 9,461,535, forward strand.
GCACATAACTTTTGTCCTCAACAGAGTCTTAGAGGTCTTTGAAATAGCAGGAATTTGAGTATACAAGGTGTGGTTACATGGGCTGTTAGGTGTTATGCACAGTTACCTATGCAAGAGCCTTCAAAAAGTTCATGGAAAATGTTTATTATAAAAAGTCTATACACAGATTTCAAAATCCTTTTGCACCAAAATAAATTTGTACATTAATTCTATTTCCCATAAACTTTTTCAAGTCCCCTTTTACAAATGTACCCTCTCCTGTGTGTTGGGAGCAACAGCCAAAGTTCTGTTTTGCATACAACCTAAGTGCCTGAAAAGTGACTAATTCCCCCAACACACTGGCCACACCCTTGACTAGCTCCTGAAACTGGGAGCAGCTTGGGATGCATGGGTACACTTGTTCGACCTGACGAGAGAAGAC
>NW_006160045.1:9461988-9472393 GCF_000334495.1 Tupaia belangeri chinensis
TCAGCAGGATCAACGGGATAGAAGTTTCCCTGGACTCTGGCCATTGCAAGGAGGCTAACAGGGTACCAGGAGGCTGGGCAAACCAATCAATTTGATTTTAAATACTTGGAGTTAGGCTTCTCCAGGCTGATGTGGAAATTTACATAAAAGAACATGCAAATCAGCAGAGCCAAGGGGCCTACACGGGACTGTAACCCCCTGACCCTGCTACCCTCGCTTTCATTTCTGCTTTGGGCTCTGGGACTCTGTGCTGACAAAACTCGGCAGGGGTCGGGGCAGGCAGGCAGGGGAAGGAAGGGCTGTTCCAGTTTAAACAGCTACAGCAACAAAAGTTCCTTTAGCCAGTTGGCATACTGTCCATAAGCAGCTTTCTATTCACATGAGGATTTAGAGGCTTTATAAACTCTTTACTTGGAAGTAAGAAGTGAGGAGACATTCACCAGGATCCAGCCCCCAAGATGTCACTGAGGAGGAGATTCCCCAGCTCTCTTGGGGAGCCCCCATTGCTGCTGCTGGGATTCAGGCAAGGCATCTTACAGCCCAGTCTAAGATCGGGGTTCCTAAGGCAAAGGAGAAGGGGTAGGTGTGGAGCCCTGACAGGGCTGACTGGGTCAACGAGGTCTTCGAGAGTAAGCCCTCGGTTTTCTTTGTGATTGTTTAGATGGGGAGACTCAGTTTCCCAGAAGATGGTGGGACTGGGAGAGAGAGGAACACACACACACACACACACACACACACACACACACAATCCCCAGAGTCAAAACTAATACATGTCATGCCCAGTACTGTGGGCAGCTGCTTCTGTGATGTGGTTTATTTGGTTCAAAGTGATGAATTTTGAGTGAGTGACAACAGGGTTCAGAGAGCAGGGGAATAAAGAAAATTAATAGTAAAATAACTTTGGAGAATATTTTCTTGAGTATATGAATAATTTACATTTGCAAGCAGCTTAGGAATAGTGTAAACTTCCTCACGATAACCGCCGTTAGCATTCGGCAAAGGCAGTGAGGCAGGCAGAAGCTAGACTCACCGAACACGTCTGTGTTTCCTATGTGGGAAAGGCCAATGCAAGGAGAGGAGAGCATTTTATGGCTGCCCGTTGAATGCCCAGTCAAGTTTGGATAGCTAAAATAAATGATTGATTAGGTTATGTTTTTCCTCTCAGTCATTTTTGTGGCTAATCATGTTTCAAACTTTGAGGACCTCATCATTAAAAGAGATGGTGGTGAGACCAGCAGTTAGCGTAATGGCTGTGTCGTTGAACTCCCATGTGGTAAACTGTGTGGTTCAAGTTCTGGACCTGGTGGTTTATACTCATGCCGGGCACGTGTGTGTGCATGCCCAGGATCCCGAGAGGAGAATGGAGGAGAAGGAATTGTGGCATGGCCATTCCCCGGCGGGCGGGAGGGGGATTTCTCACTTTCTGTCTCTCTGTCTCTCTCTCTCTTTCTCTGGCGAGTGCATGCGCCCTGTAGCAAAAACCTCTCAAAAAAAAAAAAAGAGAGAGAGAGAGATGGTGGTTTATTAGACATTTCATTTAAATTTCATCTTTTTCTTCCTTATATTGTGGGGTCTGCATTTCTCAGACCAGTATTTTGCATGAGAAACAATTAGATTTTAGATATTTCTGCATTTTTACCGATCATTGTTAAATATTGTTCTCATGTAGAAACCGATTAAGGATAAGCTTGTCTGCAGTCTTTCTTCAGCTTTCAGTCTCTGAATTGGTGAGGCTGCATGAGTTTAGTACATATATTTTTTTCTTTTTGTTTGTTTTAGAGCTCAGTATAAACTCTTGGTTGCTGTGGCTTTTTTATTTATTTCTTCTGTGAGAAACAGAGACAGAGACAGCACTAGAGGGGGACACCCCTAACAGGGTCTTCCTGTCACAATCTGTCCCTCTACCTCAGTCAGTCACGGCACATGCCATAGGTACAGGGTGACCTCGGGGCACGAACCCAGGATCTTCCCATATGGCCTTAGCATTACTGAGTATGTGTTACCACTGTGCCATCATGGCCAGCCTGTGCTTTCTTTTTTTCCTTTTTTCTTTTTCTCTTTGTAAAACCAGGCCACTTTAATGTCTTTGTATAATTTAATAAATAATATTTTGATGACCGCAGACATGTAAGACCAGCTACATTCAGAAACATCAGTCATGATGGTTTTCCAGATTGGTGTATCATCTTCAAAAATTACAAGGAGTGGGAACCAGCAGTTAGCGTAATGGCTATGTCGCTGGACTCCCACGTGGTCGACCGTGGTTCGTGTCCTGGACCCGGTGGCTTAAAACTCATGCCGGGCGCGTGTGTGTGCGTGCCTTTTCAGGATTGTTGGTAACTTGGGCATATTTCCCCCAAATAGCCTTGCCTCCTTGTGTCACAAGGCCCAGCTCACTCATGTTCACCTCAATGACAGTACCTTTGGTGATAACACCCAAAGTTTTTTATATAGTGGGGATGAGGGATTCTTCTTTACGCCAAGTATTGGCAGGCAAAAGGTGGCTTTCAGTTCAGGATGTGTTACATGGGCCTTCTAGAAACGTAAGCCCATTGGCCTAATGAATCTTTCATATTGAGGTGGTTTTCTAGTAAAGCCATCTCCAACAAAGCAGACTTTTGTAACCATCCTCTTCCATGCCTTCTTTCTCTTTCCTGTTCGACTAACTTTTAATACTTCTGTTTCTCCCTGGGCTCGAACTTTGGGTAGAGGGACTTCCCATGTTCCCACTTTCTCTTTCCGTTTTTGTTTAATCATATTGGAAAGTTCTTTAGCTCGGGACTGTCCTTTTCTGTCCAACAGATAGGCAGGTACTGCTCCTTGTGGAGTCTTTTCTGCATTCTTCTGTTTGGTGTTCCTCTTTTCATGCATCTTGATAGTCTTTTTCATTTGTATTTTCTCAGCATGGCGCTGTTTCTTAGCCTTCAGACCAATCATCTTTTTTGCCTTCTTTGAATGTTCATGAGCCTCCTAACTTACCTTCTTTCGCTTTTTCTCATGGTAATCCAAATGGTATCCATAGCATTTATGATGTAACTTAATATATTCATTTTGTGGCATGGTGACGGCTGCAGAGTTGCCCGGAGCAGCCTCCCGGACGCAAAGAAGTTGTCAACTTTCAGGTCTCAGAGACCAACGAGCTGACCCGATGTGGTCCGGAATCACCAGCCCGTGCTTTCTAACACTGCTCCCGTCAGATCACCTCTGAAGAAGTCAGATATTCAGTCGAACAAAGGATTTTTAACCTAAGGGTAAAGATTTTAAATAGCTTTTGGATAATCCAAATGCACGCCTTCTTGTTTTAAAGTTGTTTTTATTTGTCTGTTTTAAAATCAAAAGGACCTTCTATATGCTGATGATAACATTGTTCTTTTTTTCCTTTGGTCATAAACTAGGAGTGGCCTCATTAGATATTTATTTTAACCTCTGTCTGAAACCCAGTTCTAAAGCCAGAATCAGCAAATGTCCTGCAACATTTAATTGGTTACAGTCAATAACTCCATAGAGAAGGTCACTTCTATTAGTTTCTTAGGGACACACTTGGTGAGTAATTCATTTGGAGAATTCATTAGGAGGCTACATTGCTCAAAGTCAGACATTCCACGGGCGTGTTACTGAGATTTTTTTTTTTAACACCTCTGCTTAGCAAGTAGTGACTAGTAGCATTTGCTTTGAAATTTTCTAGGCCACACTAATCCTGCTCTCTATGGTGTAGAATGTGGAAGACTTGATCACTGTTTCTTCACATGCTGGAGCATATCCTAGGTGTTTAGGAAGTGCAGCTTGACCCAACCCTCAGGTCTCTTGTTGCTTGTGTGGCAGTTAGGGTCCCAGTAGAAAACGGATGACACAGCCAGAGGGGTGATTGAGGAGTTTAACAAAGGGATTATTTACAAAGGAAGAGCAGGGTTAAGAAAACAGCAGGAATCAGAATTGCCACATCCAGGGACAGGGGAAGCCATTACTTTCCCTCACTGTGAAAGGGCAAGCTGGGAAGCTGTTACCAGAACCCCCTGGGAGCTCTGGGGGCTGAGTCAACTCCTGAAGGAGATGGGGCCTCCTGAGGAAGAGCAGTGACACAGCCAAGGCACCATGCAGCAGAGGGGGACCAGGGCGTAAGTACCTGAGCAAGACCCTCCCATCTTCAGATGGTGCCTCCTATTGGCCCAACATAGTGGGAAGCAAGAGGGCAAGGAGGATCCGGGTGCACCCTTTAGAGGCCAGCCTCCCTGGGGGCCAAGGCAGAATTGAGAAGGAGGAGGAGGGAGCTGGAGGAGTAAATGGAGACTGTAGCACAGTTCACCTTGGGCCTGGAGGAAAACAGACATCCAGGGAGGGCGAGTCCTAGGTAGACTGCTCAGTTCTCACGAATCATCATCAGTGTCACAGTTGGTGCACTGGTTGGCGCACTGACTGCCAAGTGGTGGGGAGCACTCCTAAGGAGCGACATGAAACACCTGCACTCTAGGCCTTCGCTGGAGAGCCTCACCTCCACGTGCATGTTCTCCAACTTTTCAAACACCTAGTCCTGGGAGTTCATGGAAGATGACTTGAGGACATTCAAAATTTGGACTACATTGTCATGTGCTGTCTCCTTCACAAACTGTTTTTTCTGGATCACTTTTTAAAAAGTATTTTTTGAGAGAGAAACACACATAGAGAAGAAAAGAAGCAGGAGGAAGAGGAAGAAGAGAAGGAGGGACAAAGGAAGAGGGGCACCCTAACAGGGTCTTCCCACCACAATCCATCCTATCCCTGTTTCGACTGTCAAGATCACGGCCTGTGTGTGTTGACGTGCACAGAGAAGCCTCAGGACATGAACCCAGGACCTTCCCATGTGGGCCTCGCTTTGCAGAACATTGCTTTACCGCTGCACCACTGGCTGGCCCCACTGGTCACATTTATGTGTTGACCTCTCAACTGTTACTGAGGGATGCTACAGTGGACAGTCTAATGCCTATTGCTGTGTCTGCTGTGGGGGCGGGGTGTGTGTGTGTGTGCACTGTTCCCTGCCGGGTTAAACTAGGTGCAGTACATACTTTTTTGAAATAAGTGGTAGAAAATTGGTTTTCTCTGAGGCCCTGGTAACCTTTTTCTTTATGGACGTGGAGATTATGTAACTGATTCGTTTCCCTTTTTGGAAACCTAGATACAAATATTCAACTTAATAACATACTTTTTAAGATATGAGTGGTAGAGTTAGTTTGTTTCCTTTGAGGCACAGGTATGCTTTTTATTTATGGGCTTTGAGAACTATGTAATTGATTTGTTTCTCTTGCCATTGATACTTGAGCTTCTGGGAAACAGGTACAAATAGTCAACCCAAGGAATGTGGCTTTTTGGGCCCCTATGGTCTTTGAGTATGCAGGTATGTGTATGTGTTTCTAGGTCTCATTTTTATTCTCAGTTATTTTTCACTATTTTATATATTTCTAGTAAATTATCTGAAATAATTTTTATAAGGCAGAATATTACACACTCCTGAATACGGGTGAATTCAGTTTGTAACTGGTGGGTCTCAGAGAGTTGGTCTGGATGGAGTTTCCAAATCCTGGGACCTGCTGCAAGATGAATGGGCAAGTGACTGTGCCCCAGGAAACTGCCCTCCTATGCATTGAACACTCCCAGGCTTAGTCCTTAGCAGATAAGTAATTTGTTCTTAAGCACACACTCACCCACTGAGGAAGAAAAGTGTAGAGAAGGAGATATTCCACTTTATCGGGTTGAAAAAAATGGGTGTGTTGATGCGATCAACTAATGAAGGCTTTATGAAAGCATTTTGAAAAGTTTAAGGTGTTCCATATTTGCTCGTGTTCTTATTTGACATTCATTACAAGCACTGGGCCAAGCTACAAAGATGGATAAACTCCTTCATTCAGTCTTTTAGAAGATACATTTATTGAGGAACTACTGTGCGCCTCGCACTGACCCGGGTGCTAGGAACACAACAATGAAGGACAAATCCATGTAGGGCCCTGTATCCTGTAACCCTCGAGGCACTCAAAACCCAGTGGGATTCTTTTAGGTTCTTTGTGCAACATGGTAGGACTCGCTTTTGAGGCCAAAACTATGTTTTGGAGTTCGTGTTCGCCCATTTTTCTGTTGCCGTAACTGAATACCACAGACTGCATAATTTATGAAGAATAAAGGTTTATTTGATGCATCGTTCTGGAGTTCCAAGGTCAAGAGGCCACATATAGTGAGGGTCTTTTTGCTGGTGAACACAGCCGGGAGGTGCTGAGATGGCACACAGCATCACCTGGTGGGAGGGCCCGAGTGTTCGTCAGCTCTGGCCTCGCTCCCTCTTATGAAGCTACCAATGTTCAGTCGTGGGGTCTGTACCCTAATTACTTTATCTAATTCCAGTTGCCCCTCAAAGGCTCCACTTCTTAATCTCACAGCCAGATTAAGTTTCTAACTTCTTCTTTCTTTGGAGAGGTTTTTGCTATAGGGCGCGTGCACGCGCCAGAAAGACAGAGAGAGACAGAGAGACAGAAAGCGAGAAATCACCCCCCAGGGGAGATGGCCACGCCGCAATCCCTTCTCCTCCATTCTCCTCTCTGGATCTTGGGCACGCACGCACACACGCCCGGCATGAGTTTTAAGCCATTGGGTCCGGGCCTCAAACTGCAGTCAACTATGTGGGAATCCAGCGACACAGCCATTACGCTAACTGCTGGTACCTCTTTTTTTTTTTTTTTAAGAGATTTTTAATAGGGCATGTGTGTTCACTGGAGAGACACAGAGACAGAGAGACAGAGACAGAAAGCAAGAAATCCCCACCCCCACCCCCAGGGATGGCCATGCTGCAATCCTTTCTCCTTCATTTTCCTCTCAGGATTTTGGACACACACACAGATACCCCCAGCATGAGTGTTTTTTTGTTTGGTTTTGTTTGGTTTGGTAGAGGTTTTTGTTTGTTTGTTTGTTTGTTTTCTTTTCTTTTTGCTATAGGGCATGTGCGCTCGCCAGACAGACAGAGAGAGACAGAGAGACAGAAAGTGAGAAATCACCCCCCAGGGGGGATGCCATGCCACAATCCCTTCTCCTCCATTCTCCTCTCGGGATCTTGGGCACGCACTCACATGCGCCCGGCGTGAGTTTTAAGCCACTGGGTCCAGGAGGCGAACCATGGTTGACTACATGGGAGTCCAGCGACATAGCCATTACTCTAACTGCTGGTCCTCAGCAGTTAGAGTTTTAAGCCACCAGGTCTGGGACTCAAACCACAGATGACTATGTGGGAGTCCAGCAATGTAAACATTACACCATCTGCTGGTCCCTATTTTCCACCTTCTTAATACATCACAGTAGCAACTAAATTTCAACACATGAATTTTAGGGGGACACATTCAAACTAATGCAGGCTTTACGGATCTAAGCTGAATTCCTATGCAAAAGAGTCTCATATTTGCAAAGAGGTTTAGAGCCTCCCCAGCCCCCTGCCCCATTTCTTCAGCTCCATGGAATGATATCTACAGGTAAGAAAAAGAAGTGACTAAATTTAGTGAGAAATCAAAGATTCTGTCTAAGGTTCCTAAGGAGACCAGTGTGCTGGGTTTTTATTGCCTGAGGGATGCTTCTGGTGATGTGATAATGTTCTTTAGGTCACATGTAACACCTTGGAGGGGAGAGATTATTGGGTATCTCTTGAACAGCCCTGGCTATGCCAACCTTCAGTTTTGATTTCATGGATTCAAAGGCAAGGCCTGTGGCCCTTTTTATTGTTGCATTTTGACAATTTCCCTAAGAAACTCTGAAATGTTTGCCACCCTGGTCCCAGTTCATAAATGCTCATCCAATCCAATGTGTGAGGGAACTGAGGCATTAGGGGCAAAAGGATTGCTCGAAGTCACATGGTCAGGAGCCAAGCCAGGGCACATACTCAATTCCCACATGATCTTTTCTAGGAGCCCAGGCCATGTGCCTTTCTCTGAGCACGCAGACAGCCAGGGTGGGGAGGTGAGGCGGTAACATGCTGTGGAATGATCCACCCCATCTGCTGACTAGGCTGCTAAGGGTTTGCACAGACACTTGGCCTGTGCACTCTGGTTTCATTCTTTGTTCTGTGGTTGCTGTTCTTCTTTGAAAAAAAATTTTTTTGAGAGGTTTTTGCTATAGGGCACGAGCACTCACCAGAAAGACAGAGAGACAGAAAGTGATAAATCACCCCCAGGGGGATGGCCACATTGTAATCCCTTCTCCTCCAATCTCCTCTCAGGATCCTGGGCGCACATGTACATACACCTGCTGTGAGTCTAAGCCACCGGGTTCGGGACTCGAACCACAGTCTACTACATAGGAGTCTAGTAATATAGCCATTATGCCAACTGCTAGTTCCCTTCTTTGAAATATTTTAATTAGTACATTTATAATGCCTGGCTCTTGAAATTTCTCAAAACAGATGATGCCACTTTAAAAATCTTAATAAGGGACCAGCAGATAGAGTAATGGTTACGTCACTGGACTCTCATGTAGTTGACTTCAGTTTGAGCCCTGGACCCAGCAGCTTATACTCATGCTGGGCATATGTGCATGCATGCCCAAGATCCCAAGAGGAGAATGGAGGAAAAGGGATTGTGGTGTGGCCATCCCCCTTCAGGGGTGATTTCTTGCTTTCTGTCTCTCTGTCTTTCTGGTAAGCAATGAGCTCTAGAGCAAAAATCTCCAATTAAAAAAAAAAAGAATATATATATATATATATGTGTGTGTGTGTGTGTGTGTGTGTGTGTGTGTGTATTAATAAAGTGAGTAGGTATCACCTTGGTATGGGGAGTCTCTGCAGGAGACCATGAGAGTAAGCGCTTGTCTCAGGAGCGCATGAAGGTTTCCACAGAGCGCAGCAGTTCCCTCAGTTCATGGTTTTGTGCAGGTTTGGAGGAAAGGGCTGGCCCAGTCTGGCTTTACAAAGAAGGCATCTGCCTGATAGGTTTACTGTGGAGAATGAACTGGTTGCATTTTATGATTCTACATTTGGTTTTGAGGACTTAGACATTAAAGCCTAAATGCAGGTTCTAGTACAAATTCTTCTATATTGGGAAGGAGTGCAAGATCTCCAAGGATAGCCTGTTGTAGGCTATTCCTGGACTACCAAATGTTTGCATGGTCCTTGTTATCTCATTTGCATGTGATTTACATCTTCCCGCTGAGACCATGGTCTCCTCTTTCCAGGGCAGTTTGCAAGTTGAGCTCTTACTCCTCCTCCTTGCAGTTACCAATTACCGTTTGCTAACTCCTCCAGTCTCCCCTCACGTGGAGTTCTTGCTCCACTGCTGCGATGGAGTCCATGGACTTCTTGTCTCTGTGCAGCTCTCAGCACAATGCCCAATGCAGAGTGTGTGCTCATGAAATAGTCAGAGAACAAAGCGACTCTGATCTTGTAGTTGACCCCACATAGCCTCCAACACTGGCATCTGAGGACAGAAGACTAATTAGTCCTAAAATTTCATGAAGAATATAAGAAATACTAATTAGAGTCTATCTTTGCATCTTAGGGGTAAGAACTTCTAAAAACTTCAAGAAGTATTAAAATATGAGGCAAAAATGGATACAATTCAATGAGACCCTCATAGTCACAGAGTTAATTCATTAACAAGTGAAATACGAGTGAAGGTATCCCAAATGTCTGAGCCTGAAAGAGGATTCACATCTACAGCATACCAGCAATAAGTACAAGTCAAAAAAAGGCAAAACAAAACAGTAGCAATACCACTGAAAAATGGGAATGCATCTAAGCAGGCAATTTACAGGAAAGGACACCCAGAAGGCTGACCCTTATGTGAAGAGATGCCCTAACTCATTGCTAAAGGACGTAAATGAAGACTACAGAGGTTCGTGTTGTGCACTTTGGACGGCAGGAACTAGAAAGCTGGATGTTGGCAAGTGTCTGGGGGATGTGGGACAGTCTCCAGCCCTGCCTGGGGAGTGCAGCCACTTTGAAGGGCAGTTGGGGTCCAATTAGAAAAAAAAAAAATCTCATGTCCCAACAGTTCCATTCCTGTATGTAAATCCCAAAAGAATTGCCACACTGATCTCTAAGGTGGCATGTGTGAGGGTTTTGCAGCATTATTTGCAGTGACAAGGGTCAAGTCAGGTCTGGTGTCCTTGCTGGGAGTGAGGTAGTGCCGCTCATCTGGAGCCCTGGAGCTCCGCTGCAGAGTGCAAAAGGCAAAAGTGAGAATGAGATACCAGTTAGATCAAAATCTAAAATATACCGTACAGGGACCAGCAGATGGTGTAATGGTTAAGTTGCAGGACTCCCACATAGTCGACCGCACTTTGAGTCCTGGACCCAGAGGCGTAAACTCATATGAGTTGTATGTGTCCAAAACGAAAGCAAGAAATCACTCCCTGGGGGGATGACCACGCCGCAATCCCTTCTCCTCCATTCTCCTCCTGGGATCTT
>NW_006160045.1:9472634-9501553 GCF_000334495.1 Tupaia belangeri chinensis
GCCTCGAACCATGGTCGACTACATGGGAGTCCAGCAACATAGCCATTACACTAACTGCTGGTCCCATAATACTACACATTTTGTAAGAACAGAAAGATACTCTTTAAATACAAACCATAATTGCCTTCGACACTGGGAAAGGGCTGAAAGGAAATGAATGAATGAATAAATGCTTGAGGAAATAGAGTATGAGAGGGTCTTGATCAGATCAATGGTGATAATGTGGCGTGAGCCAAGAGTATGGTTGACTCCACCTTCTGCCCATGAGGATCTGAAAACTACAAGGGGGGGAGGTTACAGTGGCTACATCTCACAGGGTCAACTATACAGTTCAAGTCCCAGATCCAGCAACTTCAAAATCACTCTAGGTACAGGTGCATGTGTGCCAAAATTCCCAAAAGGAGAATGGAGGAAAAGAAACTGTGGCATGGCCATCCCCTCTGGGGGGAGCTTTCTCATTTTCCCCCCTCTCTCTGTCTCTCTCCAGTGAGTACACATACCCTTTAGCAGGAAAAACAAAACTAAGGTAAGACCTTGAAGTAGACACTGTGGGAAGAGAATGACAACTTATTTTGGTCCTTGTTTTAAAGGGAAACATGGAAAATATCATACAGTACAGCTTACTTCCAGCCAAGGCCCCAGAAAAGGCTCTAGAAATGGTGTCTGACCCAGTGCTTGACAGAAGCAGCAAGTCTGCAGATCGGTCAGGAGGAAAGTATACTGGAGGACCCAGTGCTAGTGAGAGTGGTTAAGAGGGCAAACTCTCACTTTCCCCCCTCGTGCTATACCTCTGTTTAGGGTAAGAGAGGCAGAAATCAGGAGACAAAGGCTAGCAAAGGTCCCTGGGCCAGTCCCTTGTTAAGAGCATTGCCACAAATTTGCTTCTAGGACAGTTGCTTCTAGTTGGGGAGGGAGGAGAAACTTGCTTTATCCTAAATATTCATCCATTCACTCCACAAGGATGTCCTGGGGATATGAAGCAGAGTTTAACAGACAGCAGCTACCTTCCTACTGAGGGAAGGGGAAGAGAGTCCAGGCAAGTAGAAGGAAATCCAATGTTTAACAACTCCATTCTCAGATTCTAGATACTCTTCTCTGGCCTAAGTTTTTTTCTTTTTTATTAATTTTCTCCAATTCCTAGTCTTCTACCATTTGATGAATGTTTAGTACATAAAGAAGTATAGGGATAAAAATGCTTCCTGCTTTGAAAGTATCTTTAATTAATTAAGTCCAGCACTCATAGAGCCCAAGGCTGGACTTGGGGAAGGCTTCTAAACTCGGTTTAAAAGAAATTAGGGACCAGCAGATGGTGTAATGGTTAAGTTGCAGGACTCCCACATAGTCGACCGCACTTTGAGTCCTGGACCCAGAGGCGTAAACTCATATGAGTTGTATGTGTCCAAAACGCTGAGAGGAGAATGGAAGAGAAGGGATTGCTGTGTGGCCATCACCCCTGGGGGGTGATTTTTTGCTTTCTGTCTCGCTGTTTCTGTCTCTCCAGTGAGCACACCTGCCCTATAGCAATAGGGCATGTGCACTCGCCAGAAAGACAGAGAGAGACAGAGAGACAGAAAGCAAGAAATCACTCCCTGGGGGGATGACCACGCCGCAATCCCTTCTCCTCCATTCTCCTCCTGGGATCTTGGGCACACATGCACACATGCCTGGCATGAGTTTTTAAGTCACCAGGTCCGGGACTCGAACCATGGTCGACTACATGGGAGTCCAGCAACATAGCCATTACACTAACTGCTGGTCCCATAATACTACACATTTTGTAAGAACAGAAAGATACTCTTTAAATACAAACCATAATTGCCTTCGACACTGGGAAAGGGCTGAAAGGAAATGAATGAATGAATAAATGCTTGAGGAAATAGAGTAAGAGAGGGTCTTGATCAGATCAATGGTGATAATGTGGCGTGAGCCAAGAGTATGGTTGACTCCACCTTCTGCCCATGAGGATCTGAAAACTACAAGCACTCCACTTTTAAAAACCTAAGTGCTCGCCAGCATGACTGTTCTCCTGGGTACACTTCTGTCCTCAATTGGATTGAAAGAATTTATATTCAGATGAGCAACTGATGCCTGGCTGATATGGCGCTAGGCACCACCCCTGCAAGTTAACACAGAATGACTAGAGACTGATGAAGGCCAGTTCCTTGTCTGCCTTGAGTTTCGTGGTATCTCGTGGTCCTACCACAGTGCCTGGTGATTGGTAGACGTTCAGTCAGTATTTTCAGCAATGAGTGATGGTGGCTCTTCATGGAGGTACTTTGGGGTGTGGGAGCCTTCCTCATGCACGTCCACACTCATCTTGGGTGCACGCTTCTCAGAACTTGGGCCCAGCTGGCCATGGGGCATCCCAGACCTAGGTATCAGAAGAAGCACTTACCAAAGGACCAGAGGAAATTGGACCAGAAAAAGGGAAGCTGAAAGCCAAAACCCCAAAATGGTGTCCAGAACGTCACTGAACCATTTGAGCCGGGAAAGTTTCCTGCCGTTGCTCGTTTGAGAACCAAGGGTGCCGGAGCAAGCACAAGCCTGCTGGGATGTGGTGAGCGGAGGCTGGGGGCACCTACTGGGCATGCTCTGTGTCTCTCAACATGCGAGGTGTGCCGGGCCAGCTGTGCTGCTGGCAGGCTGGCCGAGTTGGGGTGCTGGGTGGAGCAAGGGGGCTCGCCCTAACTGAGTGTGACCAGAAAGGCTGCAGAACTCTGCCAGCTGCCCACTGTGGTCCCCTCCCCTCCCTCACTGTTGTTCTGCTCTGAGTGGCTGCCTTGCCAAGTCTCGTTGTCCTCTCCTCTCGGGATTTTGCCCTGACCGATGGCTGCCGGCTGGAGTTGGGACTGCCCTGTGAGTAGTAGTGGGAGCGAGTCAGTGGGGACAAGCCTTGCTCGCTCTCCTGTTCACTTGGCTTTGGTCCCAGAAGTCCCTGGCTTTGGGGCGTCTTTGTTTCCTGTTAACTAGAAGGGGAAGCAATGTCAGGACCAGCTGTGTCGGCAGTTTCTGGCACAGATAATGACAACTAAGCCAATGTATCCCGTGTTCCCCATTTGTACTCGTCATTGAGCTCTGGGGACTCATCGGGGGCAGGTGATGCCTCCATTCCAACCTCACCTGCTGATGTCCCAGCCTCCCCATGCTAAGTCCCCCACTTGTAGCAGGAGGGGTCCAGCTCACTTTCTCACCCATCCATGTGCTCGGGGCTCTGACCTACCCCCCTTCACTTCTCCCTTCAGTGACCGATTCTACTGGATTCAGACAAGGTGATGCTAATGATTGTGCTCGAGGCCGGGGAGGGGAGGAGAGTGCTGAGACCAGAGGGGTAGGACCCGACCATCTGACAATAATAACCACAGTAATAATGGCTATGTCGCTGGACTCCCACGTAGTTGACCGCGGTTCACATCCTGGTCCCGGTGGCTTAAAACTTATGCCGGGCGCGTGTGCATGCGTGCCCAAGATCCCGAGAGGAGATCACCCCTGGGGGGTGATTTCTCGCTTTCTGTCTCTCTGTCTCTCTCTGTCTGGCGAGTGCACGCACGCTATAGCAAAAACCTCTAAAAAAAAAAAAAGTAACACTTTTTATTGTTACTGCGTTAGGCATCGCTAACACTTTTTATTGTTACTGTGTTAGGCATCGCGCCCAGTGCTTTCTGTACGTTATTTCATTTACAACAACTGCAGGAGGTAGGGACCATTACTGTGCCCTCTTTATGCCTGAGGAAGCAGGCTTGGAGAAGTAAGTAGAACAATTTTCTTACCATCACCTGGGTAAATGAGGTAGAGTCTGGATTTGAACTGAGATCCTCTGACTCACCATTATGTTATGTTGCCCCATTTACTCAGTGGTAGTCTACCCCTTCTGTAGTCAAGCAGTCTTTGTCTCTCTGTTCTGGTGCTGTAGTCTATATCATCTCTCTCTTTTTTAAGATAGATTTTTGCTTTAGGGCAAATGCATGTGCCAAAGAGACACAGAGAGAAAGAGAAAGTGAAAAATCAACCCCCAGGCAGGGATGGCCACACCATAATCCCTTCTCCTTCATTTTCCTCTCAGGATTTTGGGCACACACACACGCACATGCATGCACATGTGTGCCTGGCATGAATTTTAAGCTGCTGGGTCTGAGACTTGAACCACACCACAGTCAATTATGAGGGTATCCAATGATGAAACCATTACGCCATATGCTGGTCCCTGTATCATCTCATTTTGAACTTAGAGCAGGCAGTTGAAGTAGGGGTGGTTATTATTCCCATTTTATAGATAAAGAAACCACAGTCTGGAGAACAAAGTGACATATTCAAGGTCACACTGGCAGGGTCAAGACTCAACTGAGGTCTCCCCCAGGTCCAGATGTCTTCACTCTGAAGAGCAGTACCTGTTCCAGCGGGAGAGCCGTGGTCTTGTGCCCAGGGTGGTTCCTACTGTGATAGTATAAGGAGAGGATGTGGGCATGTCCTGAGGGGGTGGTGGATGTGGGGGGACCTTGGAAGATTGCGGTGTTGATGAGAGGTCATGTGTGGAGGGTATGGCTGGCAGAGCGCTGGCCTCATTTTCTCTCTGCTCAGTAGCCTCCCCCTGCAGAGTTGAAGAGGCTCCTGATCCTTAAGGCTCTCCTTTGGATTTGCCCAGCTCTGCCCTTTGGTGGAGCCCCTTCTGGGCAGCCCATAGCACAGGGGCTCCCACTCATGATGGGGGTGGATGCTGCTCTGTGGCAGTGCCTAGACCAGACCCTTTCTTCTCTGGGCCTTGGGCTCCTCATCCCCTGTGGGGGAGGCTGGAGCACAGACTTGTTCCCGACTTTAAGGATGCTTCCTTCCTAAGATGAGCTCCTGCCGAGGGGAAGGATGCTATGATTCATGATGGTTTCTCACGTAAGAAAAGGATCCTTGAGTCATCATTCTATCATGGTCCTCCAACCAGATCTCACTGGGCAGGGCTCAGCACTGCCTAGGGCCTGTGCCAGCCCCTCATATTGGGGGGGCTTCTGTTGGTTCATTTTAAGAGTTCAGACATTACTGTATGTGTGCAGACATTACTCTGGATATTTCTGTGAGGGTATTTTTCGATGAGACTAATCTTTAAGTCATTTGAGTAAAGCTGAATGCCCTTTCTAATGTGAGTGGGCCTGGTCCATTCCATTGAAGACCTGACTAGAACAAAAGACAGATGTCCTCTGAGCAAGAGGACATTTTGCTGGCAGAGGCCTTCAGACTTGAACTACAGCTCTGGCCCTTCCCTGGGTTTTTAGACTGCCAGTCCACCCTGTGGAGTTTGGATTTCTCAGCCCTCATAATTACAAGAGCCAGTCCCTTAAAGTAGAGTGAATCTCACATCCTCTCTGTTCTATTTCACTGGAGAAGCTTGACTAACAGAGGTGAAATGGGCTGGGGTTGAGGCAGGATTCAGGGGCTCTGTGCTGGTGGGTCATTAGGAGTCCTTCTCCAGGCTCCTGGGCATAGAGGGCTAGAAGACAGTTTGACTGGGAGTCCTCAGCAGGCAGAGCTCTGTCCTGAGCCTGCTGTATCCCCAGCATGGCTGCCCTTGCTGATGGCTGCATTCACAGTTGCTCCTCACTCCTGATTGAGGAGAGAGGGACTGCATGGCTCCATGGAGAAAGCACAGGAGAAGGGGAAGACCAGTTCCAGCCCAGCCCCCTTTAGCTGGGTCGCCTGGGCCATTCCCAGTGACTCTCATTCCCCTTGATTCTTCATTGGGAAAATGAATATCACATCTGGGATGTTACATAAAAGGAAATAAAATAAAACCTGTGAAAATACTTTGGAAAGTTTCAACCACCCTGTGACTTCTGGGCTTTGCACTTTTTAGAAAATGAGGTGGGCTGAGAGTCAGAGACGCTGTCTTTTTATACAGCACATGTGAGGAGGAGCTGAGCAAGGACCTGAGTAGGTGGCTGGTCCCCATGGAGAGCCCCCAAAGACCTTTTAAGTTTGGTTCCAATGTTGCTTTCTTCTTGGGGCTCAGAAGTGACTAAGCCAATACTTGCATGCAGCAGCTTAGAAACAGTGGACAAAGAGACTTTGAGATGCGTGGTTGTACCAGTTTCAGACATAAATCTAGGGCTAATCATAAGCCACATGTATGTTGCAATCAATAAAGTTAGGGGCCAGCAGGTGGTTTGGTGGTTAAGGCACTGGATCCCACATGACTGACTCCATGGTTTGAGTCCCAGACCTAGTGGCTAGAAAACCATGCTGGGCACGTGTGCATGCATGCCCCAAATTCTGAAAGGAAAATGGAAAAGAAGGTATTGTAGCATGGCCACCCCCATCCTCACCCCCTACCCCTCCCCAAGAGGTGATTTCTTATCCCACTCTCTCTGTCTCTTTCTGGTGAGCACACGCATCCTATGGGGGAAAAATTGTTCTCATGTTTCATCTTCCTCCCATCCTGTGAAACTCTAAATGACCTTAAATAGCACTTTTAGAAAGAGCCCTGAAGGGTTGGACTGTGGTTTGAAGGCACACTCTTGTAGGGAGAAGACATAGGGAGGAAGTAAAAACAAGACTTCTCTCTAAATTAGAATTGTATTCTGCATGTGGGTTTGGGGACTTGCAGGAAGGCTTGTGGTGAGTTAAACCCTAACCCTCTGGGGGGGGGGGTTATTTTGGGTAAGAAATGCTCTTTTTTGCTTCTTTGACATTAACATTTTCAGGTGGCATGAAGGGCCCATTCCTGTCATTAGAGTGAGAGGCTATAGCAGCAATTAGGGTCAGTCCAGCAGGTCACATGAGGGCCACATCACCAGTGGAATAGGCAGGCTGAATAGTTTCTTTCTTTTTAAAAAACTGTATTGATTTCTTCCATGAGTGAGAGAGATGGGGATGGAGGATAGTGGGGATGGAGACAGCATCCCTAACGAGGTCCCAGTGCTGCAGTCCACCCCTTGCTTCAGCCAGCCCTGGATCACAGGTGTGTGCAGGCCTGACACAGGGAGTTCTCCAGATGCCAGCCCTGAACCTTTCCAGATGGGTCAGCCTTGCAGTTTCATGTTTCATGCTGTGCCCATGCTCAGCTCCCAGGCTAAATAATTTCTTGCCACATCGGCCTCCACAGGGGAGCTGCAGGGAGTGGAATTCCACACAGGCAGGAGTCCTGGCAAATTCTAGCTCTTGACTTTATTTTCTGCCACTGTCTGTCTCGTTCACTGGGCTTCCACTGTGCAGGCCTTTCTGGGTCTCATACCTGACAGGCTGGTTCTCTGCTTTGGGCTTCTGCAGTGTAACTTCCTTCTCTGGAACTTCCTTCCCCAGATTTTTTCATGTTTGGTGCCTGGTCATTAAGGTCTCTCAGCTAAATGATACCTTGTCAGAGAGACCTTCCTTAATTATCACTCCCTTTCCAAATCCTTTTCTTCATCTCACCCGTTTTATTTTCCTCACACAGCCTACCATTTTCTGACACTCCCCTATTTGTGAACAATCTCCTCTGCCATTGTCCCTGATTCTGATCGCTGTGATGACAGGGACCTTACCCTCTTGCTCAGTGCTGTAACCCAGAGCCAAGCACAGTGCCAGGTACCTCGTGGGTGTCAGGGTCTGGGGGCCATCTTTAGTGACTCAACTCTTTCCTTTGACCCTTTCGTCTCAGAGAAGCGACATCATGTGCTGGATGGAGCCCTGATTCAGCGCGTGGAGACCTGGGTCTGGTGTAGGCTGTCCTTCACTTACCATACAGCATAGAGAACCTCATCCGAGCTGACGGGCCTCAGTTTCCTGTGCTATGCTAGGGGGACATCCCTATCCAGTTCTCAGAGCTCTTCTGCAGCTCAAATTATTCCAGGAAGATTATGCAATATGCATGCAAGGGATGGAGGTTTCAGCCCTTTGAGATCTTTCAGAAATAAGAGGATGCTCTGGAGCAAACCCAGGGAAGAGACGGTCTCAGAGAAATCTGGCTTCTCCTGATGTAAACTCTCTGATGGGTAGCCCTGGGGACTTATTAACTAATGGAAGTTGAGATTTCAATCATTTCTTAATTTCCTAGCAAGTTTTTTTTTTTTTCCCATAGTATAGCATGGTTGTTTTTAGCTGAAAGAAAGAAAAGAAAACAAAACAAACATCGTAGACAGGTGAGGTAACTTAGTATCTCTGGATTATAAATACTGCGGACTAAAGCAGGAAGCCTTGCTGAGATGCTTTAGAACAGTGGTCCGCAGCACACCTGGCACCAGGGACTGACCTCATGGAAGACGATCCCACACAGGCGGTTAGGATTTGGGGGTCCCGGATGACCCAAGCACCTCATATCCCCCGTGCACCCTGTTTCCACCACTACCACGTCATAACAGTCAATGAAACAATCACACAGTAGAGTTCGGCCTCCCACGAGAATCCAGTCCTAGGGCTGCTCTGACAGGAGGTGGAGGCCAGGCGGCTTGTGAGAGATGGAGTGTGACTTGCTTACCAGTCACCCCACCTCCTGCTGCAAAGCTGGGGTGTGAGGGCGAGGGGTGGGAAGTGGGGAGGGTGGGGGCCAACAGGCCACAGACTGGCACCAGTCAGTAGTCTGGGAGTTTGGGGCCCCTGTTTTAGTGTTTCTATGATTCCCTGTCTTTTTAGACTGGATGGGATCATGGCAGTCTCGATGTAGGGCCGACTCTAGCAATGGCCAACATGCTCTAGTCCTGGTGGGCCCAATGTTTAGTGGTGGGAGAAGGAGGGGAGCCAGGCTGGAGAGCTGGGGCAAGGGATGAAGTAGCCTAAGCCTAGTGCAGCAGGGATCAGACTCAAAGTTCTTGGAAACAGCTTCACATCTCGTGTGTGTCTCTGACCTAGCTCTTCTCCTTTCTGGACTTCTCTGTGGCTTTCCTGGGGCCCCTGGCTCTACCTCTCCAGGAACTTCCAGTTTGGTTCTCTGCCAAGTCCTGGCATCTGCTCTTCTGCCTCTGGTGCAGCATCTCCTTGCAAAACCTCCCATTTCTCAGTCCGGAGCCTTGCCTTTGTTTGCTTTTGCTGGTGAAGCCCAGCTCCGGTGAGTCACAGACAACTGGACAGTCTAAGAGCTCAGTCAAGCAGATGTGGACAAGCCATTTCCTCTTGTCTGCTGGTGACTTTTCTAGCCTCTTCTATGCTCACTCAATCCTCTGTTTCAAAGTCTGGTGAAAGGAGGCCTGACCATGCTGCAGCCCTAACTCACACTCTTTAAAGTTGGGGAGAGTCCAAGTTTGTCTCTGTAGACCTCCCTGAACACGTTAGGCACAGTGTACCCATGATCTGAGGCTGACTGAAGCTGAAAAAATAGGGGAGGTGCCCTACGAGGGAGGGTGAAATAAAAATGAGGGCAGGTAAATCTGACTATAATCTGTAAACTTGAAACTTGTATGAAATGGGCCAATTCCTTGAAATCACAAAAAAATCAAAGCTCAAGTAATAGGAAGTAGATAGCCAGAATAGTCCTAAATCTATTTTAGAAATTGGATTTGTAGCTTAGATCTTTCTACAGAGAAAACTCTAGGCTTTAGAAAAAAATATAGGAGATAATATTTGTGGCCTTAGGAGTTCTTAGATCCAAGGGTTCTTTTTTATGTCCAATACCAAAATGGATAAGTGACAAAGTGAAAAACTTGTTCAAAGAAACAAATTGTTAAGAATGTGGGCCAGTAGGACCAGCAGATGGCATAGCGGTTATATCACTGGATTCCCACATGGTTGACGGCAGTTTGAATCCCAGATCCGGTGGCTTGAAATTCATGCTGGGAGCATGTGTGTGCATGCCCAAGATCCTGGCAGGAGAATGGAAGAGAAGTGATTGTAGCATGGCCATCCCTCCAGGGTAGGGGTTGATTTCTCATCTTCCTTCTCACTGTCTCTACCTCTCTCTGGAGAGCGCATGTGCCCTAAGGCAAATATCTCCACCAAAAATAAATAAATAAATAAATAAATAAATAAATAAATAAATAAAAAGGATGTGGGGCAGACTGTGGGGAGTTGGTTAAGGTGGCTGGATCCACATGAACAACCATGTGATTCAAAGCTAGACCTGGCAGCTTGAGAAACATGCAGGCATATGTGTGTACATACCCAAAATCCTGTAAAGAGGAAGAGATGAGAAGAAGGGATTGTGGTATGACCATTCTGCATGGGGGGTGCTTTCTCGCTTTCCCTCTTGCTTTCTCTCTAGAGACTGTACATACCCTGTTGCAAGATTAAAAAAAGAAAAAGCAATTAAATAGATTTGCAAATTCTATATTTGATAAGGGACTTCTATCCAAAATACATAAAGAACTCTCAAAGATTGTCATTAAGAAAACAAATAGCTAATTTATTTTTAAAAGACACATGACTTGAACACATACTTTATAGAAATGTATGGATTGCCAGTAAGCCCATGAAAAGAGGCATGGCATCATTACTCAGTGGAGAAATGTGGATTAGGCTACATTCCAGATTCTTCTACCCTCCTATCAGAATGGCTAAAGTGAAATAAGAACCCAAAGTGACATTAGTAACTTTTGGCTAGGACAAGGAGTGACAGGACCTCTTAGACATTGCTCGTGGGATATGAGGTGGCTCAGTCACTTTAGAAAACAGTTTGTTAGTTTCTTATAAAGTTAAACTAAGACTTCGCATGAACTAGCAGCCCCTTTTCTATTTTAACCCAAGAAAACCAAAAACTTAAGTTTAGACAAAAGCCTTTGTGCAAATGTACATAGTCCTTTTTTGTGGTTATCAAAATCTAGAAACAGCCCATGTCCTCTAACAGGCAAATGAATAAATAAATGAACTAGAGCACATCCATACAATGAAATGCTACTCAGCAGTAAAAAGGAACAAACTACTGACATAGGCCACGGTGCGGCTGAATCTTAAATACATCATGTTACGTGAAAAAAGCCGACTCAAAAGCCTACATACTGCATGACTTCATTTGACTTCCTGGGAAAGACAAAACTATAGTGACTGAGAACAGAGAGGGTTGCCAGGCAAGGGGCAGGGGTGGGAGGGCTGGGGGAGGAACTAACTCCAAAGGGGCAGCATGGAGGGATATTTCGGAAGATAGACCCTTCTGTATCTTGACTGTGGCCGTGTTCACATAACTATGCATTTGTCAAGATTCATAGAACCTTTCACCAAAAAGAGTGACGTCCACTGTATCAGTTAAAAACAATTTAAGACAACAGTAAGATATGAGACCAGTAGATGGTGTAATGGTTACCTTGCTGAACCCCCATGTAGTCGATCATGGTTCAAGTCCTGGACCTGGTAGCTTAAAAAACTCACTCTGGGCACATGTGCATGTGTGTCCAGTATCCTGAGAGGGAAATGGAAAACAAGGCATTGCAGTGTGGCTATCTCCCCGGGGAATGATTTCTTGCTTTCTGTCTCTCTGTCTCTTTCTGTCTGGCAAGCACATACACCCTATAGCAAAAAAAAAAACAAAAAAAAACAAAACTCTCTCTCTAAAAGAAAATTGAGAAGAGTGAGGTTTGATTGGGTCAGTGAAGTGCAGCTGGTACTGTCAGGTGCTGCACTCCAGGGAGCCGTGGAGCCTCAGAGGACGTGTGGAGAAGCTGGCCTGTGCGCGCGGCTGGACCGAACTGTGCTGTCCAGCCGTCCACTCTTGGATCATGGCACCATCATTGTGCTTCTCACATTCACAATCCGTCCCTGAGGCTGATATCCTGGCTACAGATAGAAGTCTGCAGCACCCAAGGAATCTACTGCACTGCGCTGCCCGCGGCTTCTGTTCTCACGGGCAGGTCAGGAGGCCGGGACTGGGAATCTATTTATGAATTAGGGATGATTTCAGCCTTCCCTCTTCCGAGAAGCTTTGCTTTTGTTTCACAGAGACAGTGGCTCAATCTTCGGTATGTCCTTGGAATTTCCCTTCTCTTCTTTTCCTTCAAGTTTATCCATTTACTTCTATGAGAGAGGTTCAGCTGGCACAGACCATGGGCACGCCCTTCCCCAGCATGCTCAGGGAAGTCCCAGGTCGCAAACCCAGGACCTTTCCCATGTGGGTTCAGTCCCATTATCTCTGCACCTCCACCTGGCCCCCTTGGAATCCTCCCTTCTTTCTGTGTGTACTGAGATGCAGCGTAACATGAGGGTGGCTGGAGCTATAGCGTCAGGCAGCCTTGGTTTAAATCCTGGCACTAGAGAAGGGATCTTGGACAAGTAATTCAACTACTTGTGGCCTCAGGTCTTCATCTCTAAGACGAGGAGATTAACAGCACCTACCTCATGGGACAGCCAAAGGATTAAATGACAAAAAGCATGTGCCTGCATAGCTCAGGTCCCGACCTGGTAAGCATGTAAGCATGTAACAAAGTCACTCACGGTTACTGTAGTCATTTTGATATGCCCCAAACACATTGTAACATGTGCCCCATTTTAGGCTCCTGAATGTAACACTCATGTACGGTGTTCGGTGTTCCTGGCAGATGGAGTGTAGCAGAAGTCCATGAACAGACTCAGGGCTTTTAGGTAATGCAAGCCCAGTATAAAGTCAGGGGTAGGGGTGTGGATGTGGTGAGGAAAACGTAATACAGTCAGGCTGCATTAACAGAGGCCTGTGTTCAGACCAGAGGAAGCGAGCGACACCCTTACTCTGTGCCAGCTGACCTCACCTTGGATGTGACGTTCAGTTCTGACAGTCACACCGGGTAAGGACACTTACAACGTGTAACATCAGTGGAGGCCGACAAGATGATGAGGCAACCTAGCACCCGTTTGTGTAAATAACAATTGGAGAGCTTTAGCTTGAAGAAAGAGTTGCTGGAGTCACGATAGCTGACGATCCTTAAATTTGTGTCCACTCCTTGTGGAAGAGTGGTTTGACCCATTATCTGTGCCCCTGTGGCAGTGCTGGCCAGTAGAACCAATAGAACTTCCTGTGATGATAGACATGTCTTCTAGCTACTAGACAGATGGGTGTTTTGAGCAATTAAATGTGGTCATGAACTAAATTTTTCATATAAATTTAATTAATACAAAATAATTACATGTGGTTACTGGATACAGTGTTGGACAGTGTGCTCTAGAGGGCAAATAGAAGAATAGGTCAGAGATCAGTGAATATGAAGGCAAAATAGTAAATATTTTGGGCTTTGTGGTTCCTACGTTGATGTTGCTCCTAATCAACTATGCTGTTGTTGTGCAAAGCAGTACAGATTAAAAAAAAAAAAAAGCAGTATAGATAAAAGGACAAATGTGGGGACAGCAGGTGACATGTATTAAAGCATTAGATCCCACATGGTCAACTGTGTGGTTCAAGTCTTGGACTTGGCAGCTTGGAAAACATACCTGGTGCATGTGTGTCCACGCCCAAAATCCTAAGAGGAGAATGGAGGAGAAGGGATTGTGATATGGCCATCCTCTCTGGGGGATGATTTCTCACTTTCCCTTTCTTTGTCTCTTTCTCTCTAGTGAGTGCATGCACCTCACAACCAAAATCTAAGAAAAAAATAAATAAAAAAAGAATGAATGTAGTATGTTTCAGTAAAACTTTTATCTATGGACATAGAAATTTGAATTTAATATAATTTTCTCATGTTGCAAACTATTATTCTTCTTTTGATTTTTCTCAGCTATTTAAAAAGATGTGAAAACCATTCTTAGCTCACAGGTCATACAAAAACAGGTAGCAGGCTGGACTTAGCCAGGAGGTTGCAGTTTGCTGACCCTGGTTTTAGACTGTGGGTGGAAGCTTCAGAAATTTATGTGTTAGTTCAATAAAGGAATGTGAGGGAACCAGCAGTTAGCGTAATGGCTATGTCGCTGGACTCCCACGTAGTCGACTGCGGTTCGTGTCCTGGACCCGCTGGCTTAAAACTCACACTGGGCGCGTGTGCATGCGTGCCCAAGATCCCGAGAGGAGAATGGAGGAGAAGGGATTGCTGCGTGACCATCCCCCCTGGGGGGTGATTTCTCGCTTTCTGTCTCTATGTCTCTCTCTGTCTGTCTGGCGAGCACACGCGCCCTACAGTGAAAATCTCTCCAAAAAAAATAAATAAAGGAATGTGATAATTAATTAGAGGTAGCCAGAAATGGAATGAGCATGCTCAGTAAGTGGCAAGTCTCTTGTTACTAAAGAGTTTAGGTACAGGCTGAATAATTAAGTGTCTGGCAAAGGATAATATACAGATGTGTCCACTTCAAACAAGTTTTTTTTTTTTTTAAGAATTATTTAATTTAATTTATTATCATTATCTTTTATTTTGACCAGACACATACACACACACCAGACACATACACACACACACAGAGAGAGAGAGAGAGAGAGAGAGAGAAAGAGAGAGAGAGAGAAGAAAAGTGAGAAAGCAAGCTGCCAGATTCAGGACTTGAACTGTTGTCAACCATGTAGGAGTCCAGTGCCTTAACACCATGCCACCTGCTGGCCTCAATACAAGTTGATACTAGAGTTTTCTTCTAATTCCATAGGAGTTTTGAAATCAGGATGACATACAGCTGCTTTAAAATTGTCCTTGCCTTGCAGAGGGAAGTTGTTTTTCCACACTTGGTACTTACACTCAGTCCATGTTGCTGGATCAGTGATGCTTGGGGGTGATGAGCTGGCTTCTTTGCTTCAGCCATTTTGCCTCATGTTCAGAGACCTTGGGATCTACTTGGGTGTATGTGGGGGTGGGGAGGTTTCATTATGTCCATTTATATGCACTATGAGAGACCTTTTCTGAGAGTACTTAAGGTCTTCACACCACCTCGTTCTGTCATTTAGTGCCCCTGCAGCAGACAGGGTGGTTGGGGTCAGGATGTGGGCTTGAGAACTTTCGCCTCTCAGTTGGTTTTCTGTGGATGTGCCTCACTTCATTCTGTGACAAGCTGGTCACCTCCAACCTTCTCCCCTCTGAGAAACCATTGCTCTCTGGGCCGCTCTGAGCCTTTGATCTGAATGAACTTCAGGACCGAAGTCCAAAGTACTAAGCTTTAAAGCACTGACTGCCCAGAGGCTAGTGTCCAATGGTGGGTGTCTGGAGAACTGGTTACTTCTGCCACCTGCAACGCTGCTGGCTTGTTTTTCTGCCTTCCCTTTTGCCTGATTTCTGTCCATTTTACTTCCAATCATCATTTCAGCCAAAATATATAAACATAAAAAGTAAACAGCTCTTCCCGTAAGGAAGCTGACAGTACTGGTTTGAAGTTTTAAATCTTTTATGCTTTTATCTAAATGCCACCCACCTTCACCTCAATAGTTTCTTCTACATTTTCCCAAAGCATAGGATACTGAAAAAACTTTATTTAGAAAAATCTAGACCATGCAAAGTAGTGAGAAGAATATAATCAACCCCATAGGTCCCTCACTGGCTTCCACAGTAACCAGCTCCTGATAGTCTCATGCCATCTGTACCCTCTTCCTGTCTCCTACATAGTTTTGACACAGACCTACAGCAAGCATTTGACATGG
Organism: Tupaia belangeri chinensis; assembly: GCF_000334495.1. Taxonomy (NCBI): domain Eukaryota; kingdom Metazoa; phylum Chordata; class Mammalia; order Scandentia; family Tupaiidae; genus Tupaia; species Tupaia belangeri. Next base: position 9,488,029 of record NW_006160045.1, read on the forward strand.
CGTATTGACTCACCTGTGCACTAACATCTTGATTCTGTGTATTCTGTTTCAGATCATTGCCTTTGATGAGTTAAGGACGGATTTTAAGAGCCCCATAGACCAGTGCAACCCTGTTCATGCGGTACGTAGTGGGTTCTGGTGATGGGAAGGTGGTGTCAGTACAGGCTTCCCAGGACCTGTGAAAGAGGCTGAGTATTTGAGTCAGTAGGATAAGTAAAGAGCACACTCACTCTTGACTGTGCCTCCACACCTGGTCACAGCTGTTGAGCAGCTTTCTTGTTCTTGAGGCCTGCTGAGGTCCTGAGATATCTTAAAAGTCAAGTATGACAGTCTAGAAACACAGGGAAGCGTCTGCTATGTGGTGGCTGTTGAGTCCTGAAGGTCTGGTGTTAGTGTCACTCATCCTTGAAGGAGAAAGTTTGCATGTTGGCCACAGTGCGTGCAGGGTGTGCGAGCACCAGGAGTGAGTGTCCCACCCTGCACCCTATGCTCGGTGCCAGGTTTTTCAGATGGAGACTTGGAGAGTAGGTTGACGCCTTGAGCTGTTAGTGCCATACTCATCACCCAGCGTGTATTCACCTCAGGTGGTTCTGGAGCCTGAGGTCGGCTTGCCTCCCGCTGGGATACTGATGTATTCTGGTTGTTCTGGCTGGCGTTCAGAAACACCGTCTGTTCCAACACGCTCGCCTTCCAGAGTCTACCTGTTCATCTTGTTTTTGGGCTCTGCATGCTGCTCTCCTGTCTGCAGTGGCCTCGCCTCCCCTGGGAGCCTCTGAATGGAGGTGGGTGGGGGTGGGCATGAGGGTTGGCTGTTTGCTTCTCTGGTCAGTGCAGCCTGTGTCTCAGAGCCAGGGGCCAACCATACATTTGTACAGAGCCTTTTCCAAACTTACTCTAGACCAGCACTGCTGGGTTCAAAGCATGGAACACACATTGTGTACTCAAGCTTGTTTCTCAATTCAAATTCACTACTTCTTGTGTTTAGTGAAGTTCCTTCCAGACCATGGTTTCCAGTGTAAAGGCAAGCTTTTGTCTGTGTAGCTTTTTTGATCTTTCCATTAGAGGTTGTAGAGAGATCAAGCCTTTATAATGTGATATCAACTTAACTTGGAAGCAACAGGGACAGAGCTTAGCTGTGGACTCCCTGAAGAAGGATATGTTTCAGGGAGGTCCCAAAAGACCATATGGTAAGATCAGACTTCAGAGCTTCCTTACCCTCTGTAAAGGGTTATAATCAGAGTGTAATTTTTTTTTCATCTTTACTGTGTGCTATTGGGAACTGTATATACACAATCTGTAATTCTCACAATGACTCTACCAGACAGGCATCATTAACCCAATTTGTAGACCATAAAACTGACTCTATTCTCCAGGGACTTAGCTCCTAAATTTATTTTGGTAGTGGAGACAGGACTTGAACCCAAGTCTGCTTATCTGAAAAGCCTGTCTTTTTACCACTTACTCCACAAAGAGACTTCAAAAAGTTCACAGAAAAATGTAATGGTTGTCAGAAAAGTCATGATGTATTTTCTGTTTTTCTATGCAAAACTGCATTATGACTTTTCTGGGACTCATAGAATATGAGTTTAGATTGGTGCAAAATATTTTTGAAATCTCTGTACTTTTTCTTTCTTTCTTTTTTTTTTTAATAATACACACTTGCTATGAACCTTTTGAAGACCTCTCCCCATTGTTGTTTAAGAGCTCTTTTTTTTTTTTTTTTTTTTAGAAGTTTTTTCTATAGGGCGCGCACACTCTCCAGAAGACAGAGAGACAGGGAGATAGAAAGGAAGAAATCACCCCCCGGGGGATGGCCACGCCACAATCCCTTCTCCTCCATTCTCCTCTTGGGATCTTGGACATGCACGCACACACACCCGGCGTGAGTTTAAGCCACTGAGTCCAGGACTTGAACTGTGGTCGACTACATGGGAGTCCAGCGACATAGCCATTATGCTAACTGCTGGTCCCAGAGCTTTGATTTTTATAATGTTTGAGGCTTCCTTTAGTATCACGTTTTTAGATTCTATGAAATAGAGCCAAACCCTTTCAAAGTAAATTGTGTAAATAAAATTTTGTTGCAAGTTGGGAGGATTCCCAAGATCCCTTAAAAACTTACTGTATTTCGTGAAACTTATAATTATTAAAATCCATTTTGTTTTCATCTGCCAGCCCCACCATCCACCTGAGTGACTTGGACTCATCAGGTGTGAAAAGGTTTCACCCTGGGTCTCCCGTCTCTCTGGGTGTTTTATATTTGGCACCAACATCACACACCTGGCCTGTCAATAGCTACCAGGTGCACAACGCAGTTCTAGCCTGAGAGAACAAGTATTTCCATTTAGCAATGCCAGGGAAGACAAGAACCTGCCTTCCTTTCTCCTAATTGTTTGGGCTCAAGTTAAAACTGTACTTTTTCTTTCTTTCCCAGAGCTTCATTTTAGCACATCCAGAGCTTCCTTGTAGGATCCCAGGGTAAATACTAGTGAGGAAATTTGTCCTGCTACTCAGTTTCATCACTTGAATTTCACGCTAGGTTGCAGATGACACTGAGTTTTTTTTTTTGTGGAGCCCTTTTCCACATCAAGCCCTTTTCCAATCTCCTTTTCATGGCAAATCTCTTATTTTAGACAGAATAAAGAAAATTAGGACTAGTGTAAACTCCCCAGGAAGCTTTTGTGAAGGCCCATGCAAGAACAGTACCTGCATGTGCAGAGGGACATTGAACAGTTCATGGGAAAATGGGATTAAAGTATGAGTTTGTTTTGGTGGAAAAAAAAAAATTGAAATCCAGATAGTTTTTTTTATAATACTCATTTCCATGAATGTTTTGAAGAATGTTCATTGTTGGTGCACAATAACTATTTGTTGATGAAGGAATGAATGAATGAACATCGAAGGTGAAGTTTAGAGGACAGAAGCTGCATCTCAAACTCTTTTTTTTTTTGTTAACGCATATTATTTAAAGTTACACTTCTAATGAATTAATGAATTAATTAAGGAGCCTGGGCCCTGTGAAGTCCAGGCATTTTATGGACAGACCAAATCCCCTAGGTGCTCCTAGGAAAACAACTCTTTGCTGGAATAAAAAAATAAATAAATAAGTAAATAAACAAACATCATAAAAACCCTAAATGGGAGCATATTTGACACATTTTCCCAGTTCCTATGATGTTTCTCCCTGGCAGGAAATTAAGCACTTAGGATGCCTCATTTAACTCATCTTTAAGCTCCATAGTTCTCTGCAGACCACCCAAAGCAGTATTTTAGGCTCGAGTGGCTTAGAAAAGCGATTTCACTGACTAGGGAATCAGGCCCTGGAAGGATTTATGTTACGTATAATTGCTGATCTGTATGATGCGTTTTTCAATGAGGGCATGAGGCCCATTTGGATTTCAGATGCCCCAAAGCTCCAAATATTGCTGGGCCCTCTGATGGATGCCCTACTGGGGGTGGCAGTGGGAATAGAAAGGAGGAAGACTGCTGTTTCGCCCTCATTTCTCATGTTTTCCCTTCCCTTTGCTGGCTCAACATTCATGATCATTTTAAACTAATGAGCTCTGGCTTGCTGGGGAAGGAGGTGGCGTGTGTCCGCTAGCACCCTGTCTTGTGCGTGTGAGTGCATGTGTGTGTGTGTGTGTGTGTATGCACACACGTATATTGAGGAGGGTGTGTTCTGTCTTCCTGGCCACACTAGTGCCTGACGTGGGCTCCTTTTGGACATCCAGGATGCACAGGAGTTACTGTATTTACGATTCAATTAGGGAAACGGAAATGTGCCAGCCACCTGTCCACTCCACTTCCATGAGGAATCTCATTACCATTACATCTACAGCAACCAAATTGCCTCAGTAATGAAGCACAGGGAGATGCCACAGCTGTGTTCACTATGGTTTCAGAAATTGTGACAGCCTCTGCAGGAAAGGGAGGCAACGGCAGTTAGTGTGAGATGCAGCATCACCTGCCCAGCCATGGAGCATCTTCCTTTGGCAGCAAGCCAGGCCCAGGAAATGGACTTAGACTTCTTGAAAAGTCTTGCCTGGGGACACTGTTGGTGCCTAATTTAGTGGGAGAGATTGATTCCTCTAAGGATACGCATTAGAAGAAGAAAACCAGTTGGACAGAGAACTTGTCTGCTTTAGACACTAATGAGGGTGCATTTGCTCTTCCAGACCTGAGTGGGGCGTTCTTGGGAGGGCTGCGGGCAGGCTGAGGATGCTCAATGAAGACGTGGCGTGCATGCTACAATTTGGCCATTTATGTGTACATGGCAGAGAGAGACTACACCTGTGGAATAAAGTACAGAAACATGCTGGGCTGAGAGGGGGAAGCAAGCTCATGCTGTTTGCTGGGCGAGTTCTGCTAAGAGCAATCGCTATCACCAGATAGATGGGAGGAGAAAAGCCAGAAACTCTTTTTAGAAAAAGTCCCTGGGTGGGAGCATGCTAGCCATGCACAGAAGAGGGGTCTCTGGTGGGTTTCACCTCCTCTCCTGGGGCTGAATGTGAGGCTTCTCATGTTTTTCAGCAGACCCCCTCACCTCCCCTCTCCTTTCTTTCTTGTGCATCCTGATAGAGGGAACGGCTGAGGAACATCGAGCGCATCTGCTTCCTCTTGCGAAAGGTCAGTGGGCAGCCCATGCTGGAGGGCGGAGGGTCCTGTGGGGGTGGGTGGTCCGACAGAGGCTGGTGAGGCTCAGGGCCTGCTCCAGCGTCTCCCCATGAAGCAAATGGCAGTGGGGGAGGACAAGGTGAGAGCAAATGGAAACCTCTAGAGTGGAGAGGAGCTAATTAAAACTGGTGGCCATCAGTCAATGTGTCAGGACTGCCTGGGTATTTGCAAGGGCCCTCTGGTTGGATTGAGAGGCTCTTAATCTCCGCATGTTGATGGATGGCATTTACAGCTGCTGTGACCTCCCAGCCTTTGTTCCTGTCTGGTGCTGGGCTCAGGAAGAATGCACTGTCTGGCTTAGGGAAGTTTTCATCTGCAGGCCAGGTTTCTTTGGAGGTTGCAGCCTGTCACTCAGCTTTCCAGTTTGATTGGCAGCATCAATGGGAGTGCCAGAGGGGTAGGTTGGGGAGGTATTCTTAAAGGGGAAGCCACTCATTGAGAGATCTGCTCTGAATGGATGACAGTAGGTCACAGCTGCCACTGAACCCATTTAGGAAGCTCATGCTTAGAATAAAGCACAATTTGGAGTAGAGCGTTGTCACTGGCCAGCCATGAGAGTGTGTATTTTTTGCAGCACAATGTAGAGACAAGCAATTTGCAGCTAAAATAAGCGGTGTCCATAGTCTTGAGTCAAAGGCCACCACTGACTTCTGAGAGGACAGGCTACAGGCCCCAGGGAAGCCACCTGTCAGCCCAAAAGGAGTTTGTGAGCCTTCTGAGAAGAAAGGAGAAACCAAATGCTACACCATCGCTGACAGAAGGGAAACAATTTTGCAAGCTTTTGAAGTTTTTTCTCTGTATTTCAGAAATGTTACCTTTCATTGGGAGAGAGCTTAATCACAAAGCCAATTATTTTCCTAGCTAATTACTTGCCCTTTAATGTTTTCGAAAAAAACATTAAATGTTAGAATTTCACATCTTTTATGTCACAGCAGGAAAGTATGCTCAGATAAGGCAGGCATTTGAAAATACTAGCAATCCAAGGAATAAAGAACGATTAAGAAAATAGTTTATAACATGAATCCATGAATTTATAAATTATTTTGTTAGATAATATCTTAGCCACCCATAACCTGCCTCAGCTATCACTTCCATAGTTTCTGGTTTGATTTTGAAGACGGACACGAAAGGGGTACAGGAATGAATCATGACACAAATCGAAGCTTTATCTCTTAAGACTCCAAGTTGTGCCCCCCACCCTCCTGAATGTACCATCTTATATTCTCTCCAGAGAATATTCTATCCATGTCCATGACATTTGCTCATCCTTCTGTATTACTTACGACTGACGCTAGAAATGGCCCATAGCTACTGCTGTCCAGGTCCTGCTGTGGACAGCCTTATGGCCCTGGCCCTTTCAAAGGTCAGAGGGAAGGAGAGAAGAAAGCTTTCACACGAATTAGCATTACCATTTGCAAATTTGCATACAGTTTGCATATGTTTCTATAAACAGTAGACTGAGGAATTTTATTCCAGGAATCATTGTACTGCAAGCATCTTTTCCTGTTTTTTGCCTTTTTCATTTCCTTCCTGCCTTCCTTCCTTCCATTTACTGCCTCCACCGCTTCTGTGAAGTTCAATGCAACTGCCATTCCTTGTAGAGGAAAATCCCAGGAAGGTGAAAGTTCAAGATAGACATCAAAGGACATGAAACACTGACTTCAAGACTTTAGGTGTTACAACTGTACCTTCTGCAGCCTAAAGGTTTTTTAGTTTTCACAGGGGTGGCCAGTACTCCCTTGATTAACTGGAGGCAGAAACAAGCCCCATGCCTGTGGCCTTATCTCTTTAAGGAACCTTCCTCCTACTCCAGCCCTCGTGCAGAATGTACGTCTGTCCTTTTAACACTTGGCTCTGTTAGTTCTTTACCTCTGTGTCTGTGTGCCCTGGATATGCAAGATCATTTTTATTGATGTCAACATGAATTTTTGGTGGATATAATTTCAAGTTATTGGGACCAGCAGTTGGCGTAATGGATATGTCACTGGACTCCCATGTAGTCAACTGTGGTTCGAGCCCTGGAACTGGTGGCTTAAACTCACACCAGGCACGTGTGCGTGTGTGCCCAAGATCCCAAGAGGAGCATGGAGGAGAAGGGATTGCGGCATGGCCATCCCCTGTGGGGGGTGATTTCTCACTTTCTGTCTCTCTGTCTCTCTCTGTCTTTCTGGCAAGTGCATGTACCCTATAGCAAAAACCTCTCCAAAAAAAAAAAAAATCAAGTTATTGTGCTTCTGATTTGCATTGATGTCTAGGTGTAACTCTCATGTTCTTTAGTTTAATTTGATAACTTTCTGTGTTCTCACAGGTGCATTTAGATACTGGTCATGTAGGTCTGCTTCCCCCTAGTAGAAAGCCAATTCTGGAAGGTCAGCAACTTTATTCCACTCACTGTCATGTCTAGTGGCAGAGAATGTAAAACCATACATAGCCCATTGAAGGAGCTCAATAAATACTGAGAGTGATGAATGAGGACTAACTTTCTAGATTTATAGGAATAATCGAAATCTTTCTTGTCAGGAATACTAGAATAATCAATGCTTTTTCATTTCTTTATTTTAATAATGTCTATGACACGGCACACAATTTCCGTATTTTATTACCACTATAAGATTTCATTTTTAACATCAAATTTAACTCAATAGTGTATTCTTTTTTTCTTTCTTTTCTTTCTTTCTTTTTTTTTTTTTTTTTTTTAGAGAGATTTCTGCTATATGGAGCATGCACTCACTGGAGAGACAGAGACAGAAAGTGAGAAATTCCACCCCCCACCTCCGGGGAGGGGAGGGATGGTCATGCTGCAATCCCTTCTCCTTTATTCTCCTCTAGGGATTTCGGGCATGCACACACACATGCCCGGTGTGAGTTTTAAGCCATTGCGTCCAGAACTTGAACTGTAGTAGACTACGAGGGAGTCTAGCGACATAACCATTATGCCATCTGTTGATCCCTCAATAGTGTATTCATTTTTGACACAGAAATTTTCCAACCGATTTTTCCTCCAGTCTCCTGCCTTTCCTTTATATGTATCCATATCCTCTGTCCTCTTTGTGGTCTATGTCTTAATCCTCCTAATATCCTCTCAGCCTAATCTGGGTCCTTGAGAATTGGGGTAATGATGATGTATGCAACCTTCTGCTACTTCCAAAATCCTGCCTCTGGCCTTATTCTCTGTGTGACTCTAAAGCAGAGCTAATAATAACAGTACCTCCCTAGAGATGTTGTGAGAAGTGAATGAGATAGTGCACATACGTCTAGTTCGTGTCTAGTTCATCTAATACTTACTGGATGTTATTGTCATTCTAACCCTCAGTTCCTGCCTAAAATCCTTTGTAGCATCTCTAAGCACACACGTGGTCCTGAGTGAAGCTGAGGTACTCTGTGGCTGGTGCCATCTGCCTAGTGCCCTGTCCTGTTTTCTTGATATTTTTGCAGCATCATAAGGCAGGAGTACTGGGCCTCCTCCCTGCTGTCTGTGGCAGTTTGGATGGGCGTCTGAGTCCATATTCCCAAGCTGCAAGTGCTTGGGAGTGATGGGGAGGGTTAATGGGTCTAGTTAGCATCACCATCTTCTGGGAGCTGTACCTTCCAAGAAAATTTCTTGGAACTAGTCTCCTAAACACCCCGGAATGTGAAGCATCTCAGCAGCTGATTGTTGTTAAACCACCTCCTCAGCTTTCTCAGGAGAGAGGAAGGGATTTTCAGAGTGGATCCATTTTTAGCTTTGTAATTATCAGAAAATGGTGTTCTTTGGATAATTGTCTGAACTGCAGGAATCTTATGCTGACTTGTGCTTATAATTCATTTTTCATGGCAAAAGCCACTTATTCCTTGGGTGTCTGTCCCCACCAGAGCATGCCGTGGGCTCGATGAGGCTGCTGTGAAGTGCAGGGCGACACATCATGGAGGGCAGACGGTGCTTTGGTGGCTGCTTTCAGGTGCTTACAGGGTTCTCCTGGGAAGGAGACTGACCAGCAGCCTCCTGTTGCATCTGCAAATTTAGGGACTGGTTCAGGGAAATAAACTTAAGTGTGAGCCCAAGCAACTGGAATGAGAATAAGGAGAAACTTTTTTCATAAATGCTGGTCATCAAACCTTGAGATTGGTTGTCCAAGAAGGGATCTGTGACATTGTCATCCCTTAGACCAAGTCAGACAAATTTATGTCTGAGTTTGTTTTTTTTTGGATGCATGTACTGGTTAGGGAGAAAGAGAGAGAGAGAGGTAGAAAAACAGAAATAGTGAGAAGGAAACTGAGAAATCACCCCCCAGGGGGGATGTCCATGCCACAATCCCTTCTCCATTTCTCCTCCTGGAATCTTAAGCATGCATGCCCACACACTCGGAGTGAGTTTCAAGCCATGGAGTCTGGGACTCAAATGGCAGTCAGCCACGTGGGAGTCTAGTCACATAACTGCTACACCATCTGCTGGTCCCTGTCTGAAATGATATTTTAGTTAGAATGAGCCTGTCCAGAGGAAGGAAGGAGGTGCGATAGTGGTTCATTCAGCAGTTTGTCCTTTCTGGCTGGACAGTTCTGAGTTCACATCCTAATGCTCAAGAGTGTGTCCAGTCCTATCACAAGGTTTCTGTTATTTGTGAATGGAAAAAGAGCTAGTGGTTGGGTAGTTCTCATTCTTCTATGAAGTATTTTCCTGGGGAAATGGAAGAGAAGGAGGATTAAATGGGGTGTGGGGAGTAGGGCTGTTTGGGAGACTTGCTTCAGGTGTAATACTGGAAAGAACACAGCAGTGACAGGACCACAGGTATTCTGCTAATGGCACCTATGCCTCTTGCCCTTTCAGGCTTCTCAGACCCATCCCTTTGTGTAGGAGGAGTCATGTGTGAAGGGCAGTTGTGAGCAGCAGCCTGAAGCCATTGCAGAAGGTCCTCAGTGTGGCTCTGAAAGCAGGTGTTGAAGGCCATGCGAATGGAGTTGACACTTTTACAGGGGAAAGCCTATGTCTTTAAATGAGATGATTGCATTGTTGTTCCCAATTCGCCGTTCCCTGTACCCAAGACCAGCTACCTAATTTGCAGGGCCCAGTGAGAGATGACAAAGTGGGGCTCTGTGTCAGAAAATTATAAAGGATTTTAAGAAACAGATGGCAGAACATTCGACCCAAGGGGAAACCCAGAGCCCTGTGCAACTGCACAGGCTACAGCCCCTGAAGCTGTCTGCCTGTACCTGTGTCCTCTGCCATAGGATTTTGCCTCTCCTCTACCCCGATGTCTGCCCCTCCCGCATGGTGGGACTTGTCTTCTGGAATGTGGACAGGCGTGTGAGTGTGTGTCGAGACTTTTAAAGTCACTGGGTATTTTTGCCATCCCTCCTGAAATTCCAACATTGGCAAGGTTGACCTGCAGGTGAAGGGATGATAAGAGGCATGAGGAACCTACCCAAGCCCACCTGTGGCCCAGACTCAAACCACCTGATCCAGTGACCTCCAGCTATCCCTTAGAAAGAAAATATAAATGATGTTTTGAGGCACTGAATTTTGGACTGATTGGTTATATAACATTATTATGGCAATAGTTAACTAGTACCATGAGTATGTGCCTCTTTTAAAGGCGTTATCTTCTTTTTAAAGTGAGGTTCTGTGCCACTGTTCAGCCATTTGTTGACTCTACAGATTTATAAATAGATTGTTTCAAGCTCTGACCCAACTTTCATGACCTAAGAGGGGCTACTAATCCATTTAGATACCAGAACCTGGAGAGAGATCCGTGTGGCTTTTGATGTGGAGTGTTTATCGTGCACTACCTGGAAGAATGCGGATGGGTCTGTTCTCTAATTACTGGTACTCTTTGACATAGGGATTGACTGTACTTCAACTCCTCCCCCTTTTTTAAAAAAGAATTATTTTATTTAACATTATTTATTTATACTTAATTTGACCAGAAAGGGACAGAGCAAGAGAGAGAGAGAGAGGGAAAGTGAGAAAGTAAGCCACCAGATCCTGGACTCGAACCATGGTTGGCCAGGTGGGAGTTCAGCACTCTTAACCACCACACCACCTGCTGGCCCCCACTTCTTTCTAAGAGATATTTTTGCTATAGGGCACATGCACTTGTCGAAGAGACAGAGGGAGACAGCCAGAAAGTGAGAAATCACCCTCTGGGGGAATGGCCATGCACCAATCCATCCTCCTCTCAGAATTTGGGGCATGCATGCACATGTGCCTTATGTGAGTTTTAAGCTGCTGGGGTCCAGGACTCAAACCACGGTTGATTATGTGGGAGTCTAGCGACATAACCATTACACCATCTGCTGGTCCCAGATTTCAACTCCTTTTAGCTGTTAATATGTACTTTCCTACAGGGCTGTGGAGGGAATGGCATATTGTAATCGAGAGACATAATACAGTGAAAAGGGACACATAAAATTAGAGGGAGTTGTGCCATCTGTGATGCTGAGAAGTTTTCTAGCTCAGAATTCTGTTGTTTGGGGATTTCTGAAGTGTGACAATACCTATCATTGCTTTCATTTCTTGAGTGATTACTATATGCCTTTATAAGTATTATAATTTTGGGGGAAAGTTTTTGCCATAGGATACATGTGCTTGCCAGAGAGGAGACAGATAGATAGTGAGAGGGAAAGTGAGAAATCACCCCCAGGGGAGATGGCCACACCACAATCTCCTCTTCTCCATACTCCTCCTGGGAATTTTGGGCACACACGCACACATGCCCCCACATGATTTTCAAGCCACCAGGACCAGGACTTAAACTGTGGTTGGTTATGTGGGAGTCCAGCACCTTAATCACCATATATCACCTGCTGACTCCAAAAGAATGAACTCTTTTAACTGCCACCACTTCCCTCTGAAGTAGTCACTCTTGATAGCCCCACTAACAGATAAGGATGCTGAGGCTTGGAAAAGTGAAGTCTATATCCCAGGGTCTCATATATTACAGGATAGAGCTAGAATTTGAAGGCAAGTCTGTCTGGCCAGAGTCACATTTTAAATCACCACATTATAGAGGACATTGTTGGTTGTTTTTGAAGCATGCTTCTTAAAGACCACCACTGCCAAATATGGCTCTACTATTTGACAGGGAAGAGACAAATCCCCAAAGCCACACAGGGCCGTGGGGACCCTATAAATATGCTTGACTCATGACTGATGGGGCCAAACAGATTCCTTTACGTCTGTTTTCTAATTCTATTTAATTTAGTTCACCCTGAAGGGAATGTTTGAAGAAAAATAAAAATATCCTGAAACAAAACTTACACCTAGTTCAGAAACTGTGTCTCATGTATAATTTATTTTCAGGCACTTTCTGTGGCAAAGTCCTTGTTAGTCAAAGGGAAAGATGGAATGTTTTACTGGCTGAGTAAATAGTGCTGCTGTCATGGGGTTGCTGAATAGGAGCTGGAGGGGCTGGAGGAAGCACCTGTCCTCACCTCACTGTTCTCCCAGGGTTGCGGCAGGCCAAGTGAAGGACTTTACAAACAACCCCCTGACAAACAGGCCCAGCTTCTCACTCGAATCTGGGTGGCTGGTTGGCCTTAAACTTATTAGTACTCTCTGTCCTTTTTTATTGTCAGAGGGCATGTGTGCTTGCCAGAGAGAGAGAGAGAGAGAGAGAGAGAGAGAGAAGAGAAGAGAAGAGAAGAGAAGAGAAGAGAAGAGAAGGGAGAAAGCATCCCTCAGTGGGGTGCAGTCATGCAGCGATCCTTTCTCCTTCATTTCTTCATCCTGTCAGAGTTTGGGCCACACACACACACACACGCACACGCACCTTAGTGTGTTTTTCAAGCTGTTGAGGCTGCAGTTCCAACCAAGGTCAGCCCTGTAGACTCCAGCTCCCAATGTGCAGCATCCAACCATTGTGCTACAGGGCTGGCCTCCTTAGTAGTTCTCTATCATTGGTATAGTAAGGTATCAAGTCAGCCGTCATTTATATTTCTCAAGGGACTGTGGATTATCTGGGCAGCTCTGTTGGCCTTGACTGGGTTTGGGTGGAGAGGCATCCTTCTGGTTCTGCCTGGGGCCTTTCTCATATCTGGCAGTCTGCAGACTGCTTACTAACCCAGGTTGGCATCAGCTGGGATACTTGGTGCTATTCCACCTCTTGACCTTTTGTAGCTCCTGCAGGCTTGTTCTCTTGGGTCATGGAGAAATGCAAATGCACACACACATTTTCAAACTTTGGTGAAATAGGATTTTTTTTTTTTTTGAGAGGTTTTTGCTACAGGGCACATGTGTTCACCAGAAAGACAGAGAGAGACAGAGATAGAAAGTGAGAAATCACCCCCCGGGGGGATGGCCACACCATAATTCCTTCTCCATTCTCCTCTTGGGATCTTGGGCACGCATGCACATGCGCCCAGAGTGAGTTTAAGCCACTGGGCCTGGGACTCGAACTGCGGTCAACTACATGGGAGTTCAGCGACATGGCCATTACACTAACTGCTGGTCCTATATGACTTTTGACTAAAACATTGCTGATTTTCTTCTAGGCTTTGTTGTCCAGTTTTAAGGGTTTGTGTCTTGTCTTGAGATGTCAATAGGTTCATGTACCTACTATTTGAACAGAATCCTAACCTGTTTCCTGGCTTTAAGTTTTAAGCAAAGTTTCTTAGGATTGCTTTGATTTAAGCTAAAACTGCTTTTCTTGAAATTATCAGCTGAACTTGCTATTGAAATAGATTATTTAACAAATTGTGTGATCAATACAATGTAGGGGGAAAAGGAATGGAAGACAACTGTAGACATCAGAGATAGTGTGAGAAGAGAGTGGGAAATGATAGAGGGTCAGAAATAGGGATAATATATATATATATATACACACACACACACACATACATATACACACATATATATGTGTATACATATGTGTGTATTTAT
>NW_006160045.1:9501834-9522087 GCF_000334495.1 Tupaia belangeri chinensis
GGGGGGGAGGCATAGAAAGCAACCATAGATACCAGAGACAGTGTGTGAGGAGGGTGGAAAATGGCAGAGGGTGAGAGACAGGGAATCAAGGATGGTAAAAAAAGCAAAATATACAGGAAACAAGAAATGGAAAATTATTTGTTGATGATAACATGTATGTTGGTGTGCTTGATTGAGCCAATAAACAGTGTATTCTGGATGGAAAATCTCATTTTGTATGCTGTAATAATGTACAGTGAATGAATGTAAATAAATAAATTTGAATTTAAAAAATAAAATTAAAAATAACACACACACACATAAACCACATCCAGAAGCTGTGCTCCAGTAGGTCTTAGAGGGTCTAGTCATCTGTATTTTGAAAATGTCCTGCAGGAGGCCAGGGTGGAGATGTATTTGGTGATGCCAGTGGTGGGTGAGTGTGCTGGTAATTCAGAAGCAGCCCTAAAGATGGCTCCCCTGGCTCTGGAGAATTGGACCTGTTGAAGAAGAAGAGATTCCACCAGAGAGTCAGGATGAGCTGAGCTCTGGGCTTGAGGACCCTTTCCACAGCCTGCTCTGTCATGGCTTTGTGCAGAGATGCCATCCTCCTGACCCAGGATTTATTTTATTCTTTTTTTTTTTCTTTTTTTGGAGAGGTTTTTGCTATAGGGTGCGTGCGCTTGCCAGAAAGACAGAGACAGAGAGACAGAAAACGAGAAATCACCTACCAGGGGAGATGGCTACGCCGCAGTCTCTTCTCCTCCATTCTTCTCTTGAGATCTTGGGCATGTACGCACACGCGCCCAGCGTGAGTTTAAGCCACCGGGTCCAGACTCGAACCAGGGTCGACTACATGGGAGTCCAGCAACATAGCCATTACGCTAACTGCTGGTCCTTTATTTTATTCATGATAGAGAGTGTGTGTGCATGAACACAGCAGAGAGAGAGAGAGAGAGAAGAATCCTCCACAGGGTCTAGTCACACCGCTATTGTCTTTCCCCAGCTCTCCAGCTCCTCAGGCTCCTGGGAACACACACATGTGCCCAGCACATTTACAGGCTGATCCTGGGATCTAAAGGGAGGTCGGTTTTGAGGTAAACATGGGGTTGGCACAAGCAGCTTCACTAAGGGAAGAAGCCCAGCAGCCCTCGAGGCAGCGGAATGTCCTTGAAACCACCGGGTGCCTCAAGTTACATCACTGAGAGTGCCTCCCAAGCCTGGCTGTGCCTCTGTCACATCTGGACAGACTATTCACATGCAGAGTCCCAAAACATAGCTCCCTCCCCACCCGTGATGGTTCATTTTATGTGTCAGCTTGGCTAGGCCACAGTGACCAGATATGCAGTCAAACATTACTCTGGATGTTTCTGTGAGAGTGCTTTTTCAGGATGAGATGAATGTTTAAGTCACTGGGGTTTTCAGTAAATCGGATTGCCCTCCACAGTGTGGGCAGATCTCATCCAATTGTTGAAGGCCTTAAGAGAACAAAAAGACTGACCTCCCTTAGGCCAGAGGGAATTCTGCCAGCAAACAACCTTCAGACTTCAACTGCCCTATGGACTCTTTGCTGGGTCTGATGGCCCACTGTGCAGATTTCACACTTACCAAGTGAGCAAAGAACAGTCTTCCTCCCTCCCTCCTTCTGTCTCTTTCTGTCCATGCATGCACACACATCCTGTGTGTTCCGTTTCTCAGAAGGGCCCTGTACAGCCCCAAGCCCATTAAGTTCAGGTTTACTGGGTTTGTGCTGGGAACAGCTGTATAACGGAATCTTCACAACAGCTCAGGGAGTAGGTGAAGCTATCTGCTCATCAGATGCTCAATGTCTGATCAAAGGTCACCCGGTTCAAAAATCCAGTTCCAGAACTCATGCCCACTCTCCTTATTTTTTGCTGCTTCATTGCCTTCCATCCACCTGCGCCAGTTACTTTGGAAACCTTGACAGAGTTTCTTGCCCCTGGACTTGAGGCAAGTCTCACAGGACTCGGGAGAACAATGATATCTCAACGTTCACTCCTCCAGTCTCTACAGACTGCATAGAGCAGAAGAAAGTAGGCTGTTCAACCTACTGCTTTCGTCGGCAAAGTCGATTCTCACAGCTTGACCTTCTAAGCAGCAAAGATTTATGGACTGTCGGCAGCTTTGCTCTGAGAAGTCACCAAATCACTGACTGCTCTGACAGAAATAATTTGGGTTTTCATGATACCTTTCTCCTCTCATTAATGTAAAAAGGAACTCCAGGTAGTGTAGGGTGTGTGGGAGGCAGGGAAGTGTGTGGGGGATATGGGTTCGACTGAATGAAGAGGCTCTGTGTGACTGTGGCTGGAACTTGGGAACTCTTGTGTTGGGAGTGAGGAGGGAGCTTCTCTAGACAGGTGGGGCAGGGAAGGACCATGTCTCATAAGGTCTTCTAGACACTCAGGCTCCCCTGCCTTGGGAGCTCTGCTGTCCCATAGGGCATTTCCTTGCTCATGAGGTCCAGGAGTGAGTCACACCAGGACCACCTGGTGGTGGAGGGAAGAGGGGAAGGGACATTTCTCTGAAAGAGATGACCAGGAGTTGTACACACCACTTCCCCTCAGTCCATCACCACACCTTAGGCAAATGGCCTATATATATATATTTGGGGGGGGGGTGTTATGTACTCAGTACTATGTGCTCAGTAAAAATCAGAGCTTTTATTCCAGAGAGAAGGGTGAATGGGCATTAGAGGACAGCTGCAGATCTCTGTCTCAGGAGGAATTCAGTCAGCAGAGCGGCCAGAGCAGGGCACACTGGAGACTCGAGGGGAGTTGTTTGAGATGGAGAGGAGTGTTGCTATATGTCACAGGTTGAGCAAGATTAGCTGATCCCTGGGAAAAGCTGGGCATGGTGGGGATTGGAGGGAGCTAAGAAGTTCTGGTGTTGGCCTTGATGAAACTCAGCAGGTAGCAATTTCAGTTCTTTTATTCCTGTAGCTGGAATTCATTTAGCACCTACTTTGTACATAGTCCTGTATTATGTGCTGAGGGAGATAAATATGTGTGTGCATGCATGTGTGTGTGCACATGTGATTTGTCGGTTGGGAGGACAAGGCTGGTCCAGCTAACAGAGATCTCGATCTTTCTCTGCGCTCTTGTCTGACAGTCTCACAAAGTCCTGATTTTCCACAATCTTGCTTACACTACAGGTGCCTGCTCACGCATCTTACAGAGTTGTTCTAGAATTCAACGATCATGTCTTCCTAATTTCTGTACCTGCTGCATGGCCTCCATGTTGTTTGATTCATGTTAATTAGCTAAATGAATCAATGGACATGAGACTAGCAACTATATAAGGGCATGGACTATTATTTTGATAATATTCAAGGCAGAAATTCTCATTGCTGAGCAGGGCACGTGGCAGAGATCACAGGAAAGCTAGTGGCAGGTGTGACATGCTTTGTCACATCAGTGCATCTCTGAATATCCAGTGGGGGAGCAAAATAGTGGATGTAGTTAAAAGTGCAGATTTTCAACCTTAGCTGTACAGTGGAGTCATCTGGGGAGCTTAAAAACACTGTTGCTGGGGTCTCAACCCTGGAGTTTCAGGTTTAATTGGTCTGAAGTACAGCCTGAGCATTTTTGTAACAACGCCCTGGGTGATTGTAATGTGCAACCCGGCTGTGAATCACTGAGTTAGAGGGTACGCCAGGCTTCGGTGACACAGGTGGGAGCCTTTTCACTTTCTCAGTTCCCCAGGGTATGATGAAGCGAGCCATAATTTTCTAAATGGTACTAGAGTAAAAGCAATAATTTGCCAATGGGTGCCCAAGTGGATGGAAGGAGTTAGTGCCAAACTTCCAGGGAGATGGTCAACCCAGCAGGATGACTCATCGTAAGTAATCTGTGGACAACTGGTTTTTCCTGGTGGGAACTTTGCTTTCAGCTGCTCCCTTTTCCAAAGTGTGATGAGAAGTTAAAATTCTGTTTTTCAACTCTTAAAATGCTCACCCTTTCAGATTCTCATTCTTGCCCTTTTCCAAACTGCTGAAGAAGCAAGAAACATTTCTGGGTCATGTTTCTAGGCCATGAAATGGGCCAGTGTCACCAAATCTGAATAGCCGCTTACTCTCTGTAGCATTATGCAGTCTCTGCCTCTCACTCTCTCCAAGTCTTACTGCCCCTCCCTGAGTTCAGACTGGGCACCAGTGGGGCAGAGAGAGCCCTTGGGTGTGGATGAGAATTCTGTAGGCTCCCAGCTTGTGCTGAATTGATTTGCAGGCTCCAGACCTATCCTCTCTTCATGGAAAAGCTGCATCGCTGAGTTATCGTGTTGGCTCCATTATGCTACTTCTATGGGACTTGTTATTCTTTAAGCAATTTGGGCCATTGGTCCTCCTCCAGCACAGTTTCACTGGCTCTGATTCCTAAGCTGTCTCTGTGGCACAGACAATTACACAACACATGGAGTTTTGTTTCATTAGGATAAGACCCAGCAATAGACAAGGAAACGCACTGAGTAAGTTAAATGTGCTATACAAATGCAAAGTGCCATTATTATAAAGGGACAGAAAAACCATACTGTTCCCTTTCTGTATCTGCCAAATGGTCAAAGCAGTGATGAAATTCTGCAGGACAATGATCGCCGATTATAGTCCAGGGAGGTGGGCTGGGAACATGCAGTAAGAATAGCTCCGCTATTGTGGCTTTTTACTGGTGACATCACTGCTGTGACCACTGAGTGCATCGGCCTAAAGTAGGACCAGTGCCTCTGGTGTCCTGGTGGGAACCAAATCAAGGAGCCACTTAGGCAGCTCCCGCTGTCCGGGAATGTATGGCTCAGCTTACATCGGCAGGACATTCTCACTCAATGACAAATGATATGTCTCCTGGGGGTGGGGGCTTATCTGTGTAATCCTCTGAATAACTTAGACTTTAATGCTTGCCATTGTAGCGTTCAACTGTTTTTGATAATGGTGATGTCAACTACTAATAGAAACCCAAAGTGATGGACATCGGGAAAAGCACATTCTGACATACAAATATTCTGGGCTTTCAGAGGAAAGCGGGTGTGGGAGGGGAAAGTGCGAAGGTTTAGGAGTTTCCAGAGTGTTTGCTTCCTCCAGCAGACTGCTAAGCTGGTGAGGGCACTAACCGTGTGTCTTGTTCATTGCTTGCTCTGTGCCTAGAAAACAGCACGTAGCCAGGAGTGCTGGGCTGACAGATGAGTGAATGAGCGAGTGGGACAGACACCACAGTGACCACGCCAGGTGCTTCACCCACAGTATTTCATTCGCTCTTCAGCAGCCCGTGAGGCGGGGGTGGGAGCTGAACCTTATGGGGGCTCTGCCCTTGTCCAGGGCATCAGCAAGGAAGGGCTTCATCTGGGTTCAAATCCACCACTGACTCCAAACCCTGCTTTCTCTGGCAGTCCTTCTATGTCCATGCACTAGGGATTAAAGATGTGTCCCCTGCTTGCCAGGACAGGTCCCCCACTTTGTGTTTCTCAGGGAACACTTGGCCATCATCCCCTGACACACCAGCCACGGTCAACCACATGCACACATGAATCATTCTCCTTTCCAGTCTGACTCCTACCCTTTCTCACCCGATCCTCATCTCCAAGTTGAAAATAGACTAAAAGGTTTTGACAAAAGGCAGCTTTTTAATGTCAAGAGATAGGTATGAAGCTGATGGCTAGGGGGAAAAGAGCCTTCAGAGGATATGGTGCCCTCTTATGCTGGCCTCCATGGGAGTTGCCTTAGCCAGGGCTGCCACCACAGTCCCGCACATGGGGGCTTACTAGACTTTCATTTTCTTCCAATTCTGGAGGCCGCCAGTCTGAGATCGAGGTGTTGCCAGGGCTATTCCTACTGAGGCCTCTCTCCTTGGTTTGTAAATGGCCTCCCTCTCCCTGTGTCCTCACAGTCATCTTTCCATGTGTGCGTCTATGTCCTAATCTCCTCTTCTTATAAGGACAGCAGACAGACATATTTAACCTTAATTCCCCCTTTCAAGACCCTGTTTCAAATATTGTCACATTCTGAGATACTGGAGGTTAGAGCCTCCGCACAAGAATTTTGGAAGGGCATAGTTCATCTCATAACAGGACCATGCACCAGAGAAAAGTTTTATGGAAATAGTATCCCCTTGGTCAAGAGAAATGATTGGCTTACCCTTACCTTTTGCTCCCTGACAAATAGCATCTAAAGTGAATAGTGAGCCCTGGGTTTGATTTTTCCTCATCATCGCAGGTGTCGAAGAGGCAAGACTGGACTCTCAGTTGGAGTTGCGTTTGTCAGAGTAAAAGAAAACATATTCTGAGCAAAGCCTGGAGATTCTCCCCACCATTCCCTAGGGAAGATAGCCCCAACGAAAGGGAATGGACTCTGCCCCGTCGTGTTCCCAGCGCCCCTTGCAGGGAGCAGCATGCTGAGCCAGGAAGCCAGGCATAGACACAGTACACATCGGACCGGTACAGCCATTCATCATCCTAATTAGCTCTGGTTCCTGGCTCCCAAGCAGGCGCCAGGTCAGGACCAAACTCAAGGCAACATGAGCTCCTGCAGAAGTGCCGATTGCTGCACGGGGCTGAAGTTACATAATTATTGTAACTATTTCTGTTTATAGAACATCCCTTCCCAGGAGATCCTAGGTACTTTGCTGCCAGAAGTTGTCACTTGGTAGCAGGACAGCATGACCCATTCTGGGGCTAAAGGAAGTAGTAAAGGACATGAGCACCTGTGGCACTGTGCCCACTGTGGAAAACATCGTCACTTCCCAGGCTTGGGGGTGGGGAGGACATGTTACTCTGCCATGCAGAGTGGAAAGGGGACTCGCAATCTTTCTTCGCTGGAGGAAGTGAAGTGAGGTTGCCCAGATATGGAAGATAGTTCCTGCGTGCCTGTCTCAGCCTGTTTGGGTTGTCATAACAAAATACTGTAGAATGTGGCTTAATAAATACACAAACATTTATCTCTCAGGAGGGTGGGAAGTTCAAGATGAAGGCATTGGCAGATTTGGTGTTTTATTTTTTGTAATCTTTTTGTTTGCTTGTATTTTAGTTTCTGCTCTAGGGCATGTGCTCTCCCCCCAGAGAGACAGACACAGAGAGAGGAAAAGTGAGAAATCACTCTCTTGGGGGGGGATGGTCACACCATCCAGTATGCTTTGCAAACTGTCAGGTCCAGGACCTGAACTGTGGAGTTGGCCTTATGGGATCCAGTTGCCTTAATCTCCTTGCCACTTCCTGGCCCCCAGATCTGGTGTTTTATGAGAGCTTGCCTCCTGGATTATCGGTGGCCATCTTTACGCTGAGTCCTCATATGGTAGAGAGAGAAAGCAAGCTCTCTAGGGATGTTTGTAAAGACACTAATCCCAACCGCGAGAACTCTAACCTCTTTGCCTTATCTAATCCTAGTCACTTCCCAAAGACCCCACCTCCCAGCACCATTACTTATAGAGACAGGGTTTCAACATACTAATCTCGGGGAAGGCGAGAGGATATAAGAATTCAGCTCATAATAGTGGCTTAAGTAAAGTTTTTCCATAACAACTTATATTAGGTTATTATATATGGCCTGTCAAGTGCTAGACATTGTACAAGGCACTTGGCCAGATTATTTCACTTAATTCAACAGCCCTCGGATGTGAACATGGTCTCAATGATATGTAAATGGGCTCTTTTTTATTGATGAGGCAAATGAGTGGCAGAGAGGTTAAGTCACTTCAGTGAGAACATGCAAAGCCAGGATTTGAATCCCACAAGTCTTATCCCAGAGTTTGCTCTTGGGTTTTTCTTCATTAATTGTTTCATTTATAAAAGTTTTGTGTGTGTTTGTGTGTTTTAATTTTATTTTGTGTTTTTAAAATTTGACTAGAGAGAGACAGAACAAGAGAGAGAGAGAGAGAGAGAGAGAGAGAGAGAGAGAAGGCAAGCTGCCAGGTCTGGAACTCAAACCACAGTCGACCATGTGGGAGTCCAGCACCCTTAACTATCATGCCACCTGTCAACATCCCCCCCTTTTTTTAAGAGAGATTTTTGCTATAGGGTGCACATGCTCACCAGAGAGACAGAAAGTGAAAAATCACCCCCCAGGTAGGATGGCCATGCCCCGATTCCTTCTCCTTCATTTTCCTCTTGGGATCTTGGCACATATGCACATGCACCCAGTGTGAATTTTAAGCCACTGGGTCCAGGACTTGAACCGTGGTCGACTATGTCAGAGTCCAGCAACATAACCATTATGCCATCTCCTGGTCCCTCAAGTTCCACCTCTTTGGACTTGCAAAACATGCTGGGTGTGTACACATGTGCCCAGGACTCAGGCTCTGTTGGGGGTAGTTTCTTTGTCTCTCTGGCATACTTTCTAACAAACCAAAAAACAAAATTAAGTTAAACTAAACAGAAATGATCTTAACTTCCCTGGGGATTTGAATGGTCTGCTAAGGTGGAAAGCTTCTGCTAGAGACCATGCAACACCAAGATCCTAACTTCCCTCTCACTTCCTTCCCCTCCCTTCCTCCTCAGGCTTATGCTTGCAGGTCAGTGGAGACTCTACTGAGGCGGCAGCTACAGGAATTCTCCTTCAGACGGCAGCCTTTCCCTCCCCAGTGCTGGGCCTGTAGAAATATACTGATTTTAGAGGCTGATTTTTAATTTCCATGTTCATTCCTCATTGCTGCTTTGGAAACTCAGGCGGCGAGGCCAGGGCCAAAGCATTTTATGAAGACAGCAGTAACCAATGCACTAGCAGACTGTCTCATCCCGGAATAGCTTTTGAAATAATCACTACTACCCTTGACCAAGTAAGTGAGGGTCTCTGGGAGTGGGGCGCTGCAGCTGGAGCTGGGGATTTGAGAGAGAGAGAGAGAGAGAGAGAGAGAGAGAGAGAAGGCAAGCTGCCAGGTCTGGAACTCAAACCACAGTCGACCATGTGGGAGTCCAGCACCCTTAACTATCATGCCACCTGTCAACATCCCCCCCTTTTTTTAAGAGAGATTTTTGCTATAGGGTGCACATGCTCACCAGAGAGACAGAAAGTGAAAAATCACCCCCCAGGTAGGATGGCCATGCCCCGATTCCTTCTCCTTCATTTTCCTCTTGGGATCTTGGCACATATGCACATGCACCCAGTGTGAATTTTAAGCCACTGGGTCCAGGACTTGAACCGTGGTCGACTATGTCAGAGTCCAGCAACATAACCATTATGCCATCTCCTGGTCCCTCAAGTTCCACCTCTTTGGACTTGCAAAACATGCTGGGTGTGTACACATGTGCCCAGGACTCAGGCTCTGTTGGGGGTAGTTTCTTTGTCTCTCTGGCATACTTTCTAACAAACCAAAAAACAAAATTAAGTTAAACTAAACAGAAATGATCTTAACTTCCCTGGGGATTTGAATGGTCTGCTAAGGTGGAAAGCTTCTGCTAGAGACCATGCAACACCAAGATCCTAACTTCCCTCTCACTTCCTTCCCCTCCCTTCCTCCTCAGGCTTATGCTTGCAGGTCAGTGGAGACTCTACTGAGGCGGCAGCTACAGGAATTCTCCTTCAGACGGCAGCCTTTCCCTCCCCAGTGCTGGGCCTGTAGAAATATACTGATTTTAGAGGCTGATTTTTAATTTCCATGTTCATTCCTCATTGCTGCTTTGGAAACTCAGGCGGCGAGGCCAGGGCCAAAGCATTTTATGAAGACAGCAGTAACCAATGCACTAGCAGACTGTCTCATCCCGGAATAGCTTTTGAAATAATCACTACTACCCTTGACCAAGTAAGTGAGGGTCTCTGGGAGTGGGGCGCTGCAGCTGGAGCTGGGGATTTGAATGTACTGCGGAGACAGGAATGCTTCTCTATGAGACCGAGCTCCTGACCACTCAGTTGTACATCTACCTAGGCTGCCAGGGCCTCGGCATTTTAGGAAGGTGACTCTCATATGCAGGCATGGGGCAGAGCTGGAAACACTTTGACACCTCCCCCACCACCCTTTTTAAGGTGTTCGCCATAGGGTATATGGAGTCCTGGAGATAGAGGGAGACAGAGAGAGGGAAAGTGAGAAATCACTCTGGGGGAGCTGGGGTGATGGCCATGCCACAATCACTTCTCCTGCATTCTCTTCCTGGGATTTTTGGCATGTATGCACACATGCATAGTATGATTTTCAAGCCTTTGGGTCTGGGACTCCAACAGTGGTCGGACATGTGGGAGTCCAGCGCCTTAACCACCATGCCACCTGCTGGCCCACACACTTCTGATCTCCTAAGGACCATCTATCCCAGCTGGTCAGTGTCTGGTTTCCATGTGTTAAATGGACCCCCTCAAAAGGGGTCTGACCCAGTGTCCATGCACCCCACATTTGAGGGGTCTGACCCAGTGTCCATGCACCCCACATGGCCCTGCACTCAGGAGGGGAGGAGGACAGCTAAGGAGGAAGTCGGCCACCCGCCCGCTGAACATGGAGTGCAGCTTTCACAGTGTGGATGTATGTGGATGATGAACCTGCTTAGTGGAGTCTCAGACTTTGCACTTCAGAATCACCTGGAGGGAAGATTTTAAAGTTCTAGTTCCCAGAATTTATCCCAAACCAATTAAGTCAGAATCTGTGGAGATGAGACTTAGCAACAGTATTTTTGAAAAGTCCCCAAGTGATTCTAATGAGCAGCCAAGTTAGAAAAACAGTGCTCTACAGAACACTTTGCAAATGTTAGTTATCATGGTTAACAGTTATGTAGGCCTGGCACGAAGGCTGGCTAGCTACTGATTTTCTGTTAGCGGTGGAGTCTTTACCTATTTGGTTGCCTCTTCCAAGTATTCCTACCCAGTTTTTGAGCTAAAAATAGAGTTTCTAAAGCAATTTGTTTCCTGAAAGGTAGAAGCCCATCTTCTTTCAAGAGGTAAAAATATTCCTGGGATTTTTGCACATGTGAACTATCTCCTGGTTCTGCAGGGCCCTTGGACTCTGTTAGCACCATCAGTAGCCACTGTGGGTTCAGCCTGCAGTGGGGATGTAGGCAGAGTAAGGTAAGCTCCTGCACACCTCTCCCTCCACACACCCAAGTTCTCTGCTGCTCCGCAGGCTTTCCACATCAGCCGTGGTGTGTTCCAACTCAGGTGGAGTGTCAGATGGCAGTGAAACCAACTACCAATTATGCCATGAGTAAGACCAGAGTTTTGGTGGGCTGGATCCTGTGTGTAGACCATACACTGACAAGGGGCTGAGGGCTTGGACTGCCATCCAGGTGGGTCACCCCAGGGCATCAGTGGCTAACAAGGGGCACGGTGGCAAGGGAAAGCATGGTGTGAGTGTGCCTGACATGCATTAGTTGATGTCACCTACAATGGAAGAGGACACCACTGGGATTTCCACAAGTCTCTGGTTATCAGAGTTGTGGGCACACAGCCCCTTCTGTCCTGGAAATAGCAGCATGGGTGAGGAGGCTCTGTTTAGAGCAGTGTGGCTCTGCGGGGTCCCAAAGGCTCTGAAAAGCAGCAGGGGACTTTCTACAAGGTCAAGGGCAGCGGTAGATAATATTAGGAAGAATTATCCACACTTGAATGTCCTGGGGAGCTTTTAGAACTGAGGGATCCAGATGCAGAGCCCCATCCTCAGAGGGTCTCACAAAACTGTTGATTTTGAAACATCTCAATGTAAGGGAAGGTGGAGAGGGTAGTATAACATGCCTATATAGCCTCGGAGGGTCATCACTTGATACCAGTCAGCCCCATGCTTGTGTAGTTGGCAGTTCACTGGCCCACTCCTGTGTATGTGTAACACAGGTTTTATGTTTGTTTGTTTTTTGTTTGTTTGTTTTTGTTTTGTTTTGTTTTTTTGCTATACAGCACATGTGCTCACTGGGGAGAGAGAGATAGAAACAGAGTCAGTGAGAAATCACCCCCAGGAGGTTGGCCATGCCGCAATTCGTTCTTCTCCATCCTTCCCTTGGGATTTTGGGCACACGTGCACACATACCTGGCATACACCACAGGTTTGTTTTTCGCTGGACCATTTAGTTGTGCACTTTGTGGTTTTTCATCCCTAAATCCATTCTCTGCCACAAGTATGGTAATGTTCTAATGATTGACCTCATTATAGATGAATCACAGTTCTCCTCTTTTTCCAATAATGTATTTCCTGTATATATGTATATATATTTTAAGAAGTAATTATTTAATTTTGTCATTATTGGGTCGTCAATGCAAACATACATCATGACTTCTCCAGTGACCCAATATTATAATTTTTTAATTTACTACAGGGCTTGTGCACTCACAGGAGAGACAGAGGAAAAAGAGAGAGAGAGAGAGAGTGCGAAAGTGAGAAAGCAAGTTGCCAGATCTGGGACTCGAACTGCAGTCAGCTATATGGGAGTCCAGCACCTTAATTACCATGCCACCAACTGACCCTTCATGTATGTTTTTAAATAAAGGGTCCAGTCAGTGATCACACACGGCATGGTGTTTCCTGTAGTTCCCCTTAGTCTAGATCAATCCCTCCACTCTTTTTCCTGACATTGACTTTTTGGAAGATTCTCTGAGTGTGGATAGTGTTTAAAAATTCAGCAGATATTTCTAATGAGCAGTGGGGTTGAAAAGTACTGCAAGAAAGGACATGTTTTGTTTTTCCCGTATAAATACTTACAGGAAAATGAACAAGGAAACAGAATGCTGGCCCCAGGACAGACCCCTTCCACCGCCTGCCCTTGCCTTCTGTGCACAGCGCTGACCCCTCTTCAGTATCTGGAGCCACCGCCCCTTTCATCAGCACCTTCAAGGCACCTGGCATCTCTGCTCCCCTTTTCTGCAGCTCTCCTGTTCTGGCTCTGGGTTTCTTTGCTGAGTGTTTGCTGTATTGAGCAAATTGTACTCATTTCTAGAGGCCACCTCAAAGAGGAGGCAGGGGCGGGTGGTGTCTGCTCTCCCTGGCAGCGGTGGTGGCCATTGAGAACATTCTGCAGAGAGAATGGGCTTGCCCTGGCTGCCACAAGGCCCTGCTCTAGCCACGCTGAATTAAGCACCTTTCACTCCTCCACATTTTTTCCTTGTGGAGCCAAACCTACTCATTCTTTACATTTCAGCTCATAGCACCACTTCCAGGAAGGCTTTGGCCTCCTCCTTAGTGTCTCTGCCTTTCTGTGGGCTCCCCTAGCATGCTGGGCTGTGTCCAGAAGAAGCCCCACCCCCTCCCTGCAGCAGGGCCCTCCTCTGACTCTTCCCTCTCCCATTGCTGTCCATACCCCCATGCACTGCTCCTGACTTTCTCCACCTCCTTTAGGTTTTCTAATGAGCCCCCTTCTCCTCAGCCCTTCTTTCTGAACCACATCAGCTCTGAGCAAAAATACCCCCTCCACTTCACATCCTCATCTCTCCAAACCTCTCCTGTCTCAGGGCCTCTCTTGGCTCTATCTTAATACCAACTCATGATTCAGTCCCCTTCTAACTCTCTGGAGCATATCCATACTAGCTCCTCACTCCCAGAGGCCCTTCTCTATGTTTTATTTTTTTCCCCATCTTCAAACACATCTCATCTTCCTTGTTCTAAAAAATTTCATTGACCTCGGTAACCTTTCATGCAACCAACCCACACATCCCTCGTTTTATATATTGCCAACTTCTGGAGTCATTCGCACTCCTTGCCTCACTCCTACTTGTCTCAGAATCCCTTGTGATCTGGCAGGTGTTCCTTTCATTCTATCGAAACTGGTATTTTGAAGGTCACCAGTGACGTCCCAATTATGCCAATGCCAAATCCAACAGGCTGACTTCTTCGTTCTATCTTTCCCTCCAACCTCTCTGTAGTATGACATAACTAGTCTATTTTTTTTCTTTTGAGAGATTTTTGCAGGAACCAGCAGTTAGTTAAATGGCTATGTCGCTGGACTCCCATGTAATCGACCACAGTTTGTGTCCCAGGCCCAGTGGCTTAAAACTCACACCAGGCGTGTGTGCGTGCGTGCCCAAGATCCCAAGAAGAGAATGGAGGAGAAGGGATTGAGGTGTGGCCATCCCCCCGGGGTGTGATTTCTCGCTTTCTGTCTCTCTGTCTCTCTCTGTCTGGTAAGTGCACACGCCCTATAGCAAAAAAAAGAGAGAGAGAGAGAGAAAGTTTTTGCTATAAGGCATGTACTCTTACCAGACCCCCCAGAGGGGATGGCCACACCACAATCCCTTCTCCTCTGTTCTTCTTTGGGGATTTTGGGCACACATGCACACGTGCCTGCGTGTGTCTTAAGCTGCTGTGTCCAGGACTCTAACCATGGTTGACTATGTGGGAGTCCAGCGATGTAATCATTACACCATCTGTGGTCCCTCGTCTTCTCTTTCTTTTTGGCTTCTTGGCCCATGAATGTTTTTCTGTCATGTGGACACTCACCTATGTCTCCTATCTGCTTCCTTCCCTTCCCTCGCACCCCAGCTACAGTTGTTCATGTGTTCAGGTGTTCTTCTCTACACCTGGTTTTCTTCTTGATCTATCTACACTAATGCTGTGATTGGCAGCCTGTGGATCAGATGTGGCTACAGATTTGTTTTGTTTAATAGTTTAGTACTTCAGGAAATGGAACGTTCTACACAAAATCTGGCTTTTGAGCTTCATTTGAGAAAAAAAAATAATAATAATTTAGGGAGATCTGACAGAATGGATTAATATTCCCAAGACAGGAGTCAGCTGGAAATAGGTAGTGTAAGACCCCTTTAGATGAGATGTTTGTCTTTCTGACGTCCTCCACTCCCACCATTCTTCATTTGTCTTGCACCATATGATTTGAATGTAGGACTGTTCTTTCATCAGAGCTCATCCCCACTATAGCTAGAGCTTTGGGACCAGCAGTTGGTGTAATGGCTATGTCGCTGGACTCCCATGTAGTCGACTGTGGTTTGAGTCCCGGACCCAGAGGCTTAAACTCACGCCGGGTGTGTGTGCGTGCGTGTCCAAGATCTCAAAAGGAGAATGGAGGAGAAGGGACTGAGGCATGGCCATCCCCCCTGGGGGGTGATTTCTCACTTTCTGTCTCTCTGTTTCTCTTTTTCTGGCTAGTGCATGCACCCGATAGCAAAAACCTCTCCAAAAAAAAAGAAAAAGAACTAGAGCTTCTATTACCATTCATCTTCCAGTAGTTCCCAAATCTATATCTTTTGTCTTGTTTGTTCTTTCTTGAATTTATCAAAGGAAAGTGTTCTCTCTCTCTCTCTCTCTTTTTTTTTTTTCTGTAATTGCCAGAGGGCACATGCATTCACCAGAGACAGTGAGAGAGAAAGCAACCCTCAATGGGGCATGGTCATGCTGCAATTCCTTCTCTTCCATTTCTTTATCTTGTGAGAATCTTGGCCACTCACGCACACAAGCCTGTATGTCTTTCAAGCTGCCTAGCTGGGATTTGAACCATGACCAGCCATGTGAGGTCCAACTCCTCCAACCACTGGGCCTTGGCCAGCTTGCCAGGCAAATGTTTTAAGCCATCTATTGAGTAATGTTTTAAGCCATCTATTGAGTATTTTTTACCTGCTTCTATGCCTTGGACCTCAGATGCAGTGCTGGGGCTAGGGGTGCTAATGTCATACTTCTCCATCTTTTCTCAGTTTTGAAGCAATTGACAACAGATACAAGAGTCTCTGTGTGGTTTAAAGTACAGTTTCACACCCAGCCAGAAACCGGAAAATGGTTTCTGCATGGAAGGCTGGGGCAGGACTCCAGGAGCTTCAAATATAGAAGACAGTGCATATCACAGAGGAGTGGGACAGGTTTGTGTTGCCAAGGAGATAGGCTGTGGACCCTGGTCATATCAACCTAGCACATGCTGGCAGGTGTGGAGAGAGTGCATGAGTGGAAGGGCAGGTAGGTGCTTGAGCTAGAGGTCAGGACCTAGACTTCCTCCTGGCTACTTCCACAAGATGTGGACAAGTTGGTGGAAATTTCTATGTCATGGTTTAAAACAGAGAAAGGAAGACAGGCAGGACTTTTCCCTCATTCAGCCTTCCATAAAGTCGTTATTGCTTCACAGTTACGTTCTTTTACCCATCTTGGCAAATGGGAAGTCGGCCATGTTGCTCAGGTTTGACACCACATCAGTTGTCATCCAGGGATTCTGTTTCCAAAGTGCTTTGTGAACTATAACCCTCCTCTCCAGGCCACTTCTTGAACTCAGACTCTCATTTCTTTTTCTTGTATTGTTATAGTAGTTTTCTGATTTTTGTTTGTCATTTTTCCTGGGCCTTTGGTCTGTTCCCTAGACTTCCTTCTCAATTCACCTTGTACATTTTGTTTTTTATAAATGATTTAAGCAAACCTTGAGCGTATATTACTTTCTTATCCAGAAGTCTTTTCTGGACCCCAGTTTTGGAGAATAAATGACCAATAAGTAACTTAGCATTGCTTCCAGGGCCCCCTGTGATTTTTTTTCTCCCAGTCTGCCTTTTAAAATCTGCTGTCTTGGAATCAGCAGATGGTGTGATGGTTATGTTGCTGGACTCCCACGTCATCGACCATGGTTCGAGTCCCAGCCCTGGAAGCTTAAAACTATTTTTTTTTAATCTTTTAACTTATTTTTTTAATTTTGATTTTTATTATCATCATAATCTTCTTCATATTACATTGGATTACATATAACTTTACAGTGTATTACATTGCTTTTTCAAAAAGGAATGCCATGCATGTCAGTCAATACAGAGATATTAATCTCCCCGCTTAAAACTTATGCTGGGCTTGTGTGTGTGTGTGTGTGTGTGTGTGTGTGTGTGTGTGTGTGTGTGTATGCCCAAGATCCTGAGAGGAGAATGGAGGAGAAGGGATTGCAGTGTGGCTATTCTCCCTGGGGGGGGAGGGGTGACTTTTCATTTTTATATCTTTCTATCTCTGTCTTGTCTCTCTGGCAAGCGCATGAGCCCTGTAGTAAAAATCTCTCTTTAAAAAATCTGCTGTCTCGGGAACCAGCAATTAGCGTAATGGCTATGTCGCTGGACTCCCACGTAGTCGACCGTGGTTCGCGTCTCGGACCCGGTGGCTTAAATCTCACACCGGGCGTGTGTGCGTGCGTGCCCAAGATCCCGAGAGGAGAATGGAGGAGAAGGGATTGCGGCGTGACCATCCCCCCTGGGGGGTGATTTCTCGCTTTCTGTCTCTATGTCTCTGTCTGTCTGGCGAGCGCACGCGCCCTATAGCGAAAACCTCTCCAAAAAAAAAAAAATCTGCTGTCTTACTTATTTTGATATCTTTCTTTCTTTTTTAGTTTGTCAGAGGGTGTGTACACTTGCCAGAGAGAGAGAGAAAGAGAGAGGGAAAGTGAGAAAGCACACCCCCTAGCCCCGAGCCACATTGCAATCCCTTCTTCACCTCTCCCTTTAGGGATTCTGGGTATGTATCTGGTGTGTGTTTCAGGCTGCGGGGTCTGGGACTCAGACTACAGACCTGGCCATGTGGGATCCATCTGCCTTAATCACTCTGCCACAGGCTGGTCCCAATCTGCTCTCTTTCAAACACTGATTTGCTCACCTTACTCAGTACTTACTGACTACCTGCCATGTGCCAAGGATTGTGCCAAGTTCTGTGAGTAGAGATATGTAAGACACAGCCTCAGTTCTGTGATTTCCAATCTTCTTGCCATTTCTTACACTGTTCTATCTCCTGGAATGTTCTTTTCGTTGGTTTAAATATTACCTTTAAGTGTCAACTAAAATGTTACCTCTTCCTGGTGCCTTTTCCAATCCACTAAATAAGAATAAGAAATTTTCTGTGCCTTCCCTATTTTACTGGATTTTTAAAAACCATCTTTCTGCATAATGATGTTTTGTCTACATGTTTGACCTCCCTTACCTGGTCGTAATCTTCCTGAGAGCAAAAGCCATGTCTTCTTCAACCTTGGGTTCTCCAAGATATCTATGCAGTCCTCGTATTTATGAGGCTCCCTGAAGATGAGTATCTGTAAAGTTGCATCTTCTCCGAAGTGGGAAATGGAACAAAACCAGAGAAAAATGTCTTAAAACACAAATAAATTAGGCAGATCCTAGGTATTACTAAAGATAGTTGCACAGAGACAAATATATCATGGTTAATTAACGACACATTTGTGAGCCACCTACAACTCATTTTTGAATAAAGCTGTATTTAATATTTAAAAATAATGTCTCTTTATCCCTTCCTTTTTCAATTCTACTGCACCCAACTTAGTTTTTAATCTCTTTACTCTGAATAACTCAAGCTTTTTTTATTGGTTTCCCCAAAACCAGATGCCAACTTTTGCCAATCCATCTTACCACCACTGAGATACTTGTGCTTACCCTGCTGTGCCTGTGTCACCCTGTGCCTAGAGTTCTTTGCTGGTCCTAACTGCCTGTGGCATCAGGTCTCAACTCCTTGGCTGACCTTCATGGCCCTTTTTGGGGCCCTTCCCAGGCTGTTGTCCTGCTTCCCCCCAGCTTGAACCCAGCCAAGCAACACCCCCTCCTCCATCTGGGTGTCATATCTTCCCTAGATAATAAATGGTTGCCTAAAGTCCATCCATATCTATGACTGTTTTTTTTTTTTTTTTTTTTTAGTTTATTTATTTCAGGAGAGTCAGAGAGACAGACAAGTACCCTCACCAGGGTCTCATGCTGTGCTCTTTCCCCACCCCACCCCAACCTTCCCAGCCAGTCAGGATTGTAGGTGTATACTCTGCCTTTGCAGGCTGACTGGGGAACTGAACCCTTGATCCTCCATATGGATCCAGTGTTGCTTGAGAAGCACTTTACTGCTACACCACCAACTAGCCCTCCTCCTCTCTAACGCCACTGCAGTGGGTAATAAGTTCCTCCTTTTCATCGGTAGCAGTTATTTCCAAACCTGGCTGTGTATGCACAGCATTTAAAATACATATCTCTAGGTCTTGCCCTCTGGAAATTCAACAGTGGAGTTTGGGAATCTGTATCTTTTTTTATTATTTATTTATTTATTTATTTATTTATTTATTTGCTGTTTTTATTTATTTATTTTACATTTTTTAAGACATTCAATCACATTATTTAGCTTACAAGGTGATCATTTCAATATAAGAACATTTCTCCCCGGGCGAGTTGATAAAAATATAACAACACGACCTCCCTGTCTCAGCAATGCTGTCTTCGTATCCCTCCTCCAAATGTTCTTCCCCAGGCCCCACTCCTCCACACACACCGCATCTGGCAAGGTCCACCAGGGGAGTCTAATGTGTCACAGTTTCAGGAACCAGTGACTCTTGGGACCCTGCAGTCACGTGATATGATCTTGTAGAGCTTCGTGCTGTGGGTATTGCGTGTCTGTCTGCTTTCTCCTTCTGGATTGTACTCTTCCTAAAGACAGGACTCAGTCGTTAAGTCTTTTCTCCTCTGGGTCACCTGGCAGGATATCTTGCTCACGGTAACAAGATAAATCACTCAACAAGTGCTTGTTGGATGAAAGCATGGGGACATACATGCCTGGGAGACTTCAAGGAAGTGAGACTTGAAGGGTGGAAGGAGCTGGTCCTGTGGCCAGGAGTTGAGATAAAATTCAGATGAAAAGAGAAGCTTTAAATTTCAATATTTTGTATAAGATGCAGGTGGCAATCAGACCTCTGGAGAGTCACTTTGAAGTGTTTTTGCTTCCAGAGTTAAAATATTCCTCATAGATTGAATTATTTCCAGTTCTGAGAGGATGTGCATCTTTATATGAATTTTCAATATGTATCTTATTATTTGGTTGTTTCATTTCTGACTTTCTGATGATCAACTGGCTGTTTTTAAAATAGACTGTTTCAGTTCTTCCAGGAGCTGGTCCCCGAGGTTGCTCTGGCAACCACCTTGAAAACTCTGGAGAGCTTTATCCTGAGTTTCCAAACTTCTCAGCTTTTCCGGCTGCCACGCCACTTTTCAGCAGTGACCAGACTAAGAGGTTAACATTAAATAATCTTAATTAATTCACAGAATCTCCTAGAATTCTGAAAGAGCCCGAGCAGGCCTAACCTCCTGGTCACTGCATGTCAGCTTCATGGCTGCACTGACACTGAGTCCGGGATCTTCAGGGAGGTCTGAGCATCAGCAGCGGGTTAACCAGATCCTGAACGTGCGCAGTCGATGGGTCATCCATTGCAGACCCATAGTTTATTTAAATCATAAAAAATCATATGACTTCCAGAAAGTGTCTTTGGTTTTACTTAAACCTACACACATGGGGACCCAGCAGTTAGCGTAATGGCTATGTCCCTGGACTCCCATGTAGTCGACTGCGGTTCGTGTCCCGGACCCGGTGGCTTAAAACTCACGCCGGGCGCGTGTGCGTGCGTGCCCAAGAACCCGAGAGGAGAATGGAGGAGAAGGGATTGCAGCAT
>NW_006160045.1:9524687-9532609 GCF_000334495.1 Tupaia belangeri chinensis
CTGTTTGTTTTTTTTTTTTTTTTTTTTTTTAGTTTATTTATTTCAGGAGAGTCAGAGAGACAGACAAGTAC
Source organism: Tupaia belangeri chinensis (assembly GCF_000334495.1). NCBI lineage: Eukaryota > Metazoa > Chordata > Mammalia > Scandentia > Tupaiidae > Tupaia > Tupaia belangeri. Next base: position 9,524,759 of record NW_006160045.1, read on the forward strand.
CCTCACCAGGGTCTCATGCTGTGCTCTTTCCCCACCCCACCCCAACCTTCCCAGCCAGTCAGGATTGTAGGTGTATACTCTGCCTTTGCAGGCTGACTGGGGAACTGAACCCTTGATCCTCCATATGGATCCAGTGTTGCTTGAGAAGCACTTTACTGCTACACCACCAACTAGCCCTCCTCCTCTCTAACGCCACTGCAGTGGGTAATAAGTTCCTCCTTTTCATCGGTAGCAGTTATTTCCAAACCTGGCTGTGTATGCACAGCATTTAAAATACATATCTCTAGGTCTTGCCCTCTGGAAATTCAACAGTGGAGTTTGGGAATCTGTATCTTTTTTTATTATTTATTTATTTATTTATTTATTTATTTATTTGCTGTTTTTATTTATTTATTTTACATTTTTTAAGACATTCAATCACATTATTTAGCTTACAAGGTGATCATTTCAATATAAGAACATTTCTCCCCGGGCGAGTTGATAAAAATATAACAACACGACCTCCCTGTCTCAGCAATGCTGTCTTCGTATCCCTCCTCCAAATGTTCTTCCCCAGGCCCCACTCCTCCACACACACCGCATCTGGCAAGGTCCACCAGGGGAGTCTAATGTGTCACAGTTTCAGGAACCAGTGACTCTTGGGACCCTGCAGTCACGTGATATGATCTTGTAGAGCTTCGTGCTGTGGGTATTGCGTGTCTGTCTGCTTTCTCCTTCTGGATTGTACTCTTCCTAAAGACAGGACTCAGTCGTTAAGTCTTTTCTCCTCTGGGTCACCTGGCAGGATATCTTGCTCACGGTAACAAGATAAATCACTCAACAAGTGCTTGTTGGATGAAAGCATGGGGACATACATGCCTGGGAGACTTCAAGGAAGTGAGACTTGAAGGGTGGAAGGAGCTGGTCCTGTGGCCAGGAGTTGAGATAAAATTCAGATGAAAAGAGAAGCTTTAAATTTCAATATTTTGTATAAGATGCAGGTGGCAATCAGACCTCTGGAGAGTCACTTTGAAGTGTTTTTGCTTCCAGAGTTAAAATATTCCTCATAGATTGAATTATTTCCAGTTCTGAGAGGATGTGCATCTTTATATGAATTTTCAATATGTATCTTATTATTTGGTTGTTTCATTTCTGACTTTCTGATGATCAACTGGCTGTTTTTAAAATAGACTGTTTCAGTTCTTCCAGGAGCTGGTCCCCGAGGTTGCTCTGGCAACCACCTTGAAAACTCTGGAGAGCTTTATCCTGAGTTTCCAAACTTCTCAGCTTTTCCGGCTGCCACGCCACTTTTCAGCAGTGACCAGACTAAGAGGTTAACATTAAATAATCTTAATTAATTCACAGAATCTCCTAGAATTCTGAAAGAGCCCGAGCAGGCCTAACCTCCTGGTCACTGCATGTCAGCTTCATGGCTGCACTGACACTGAGTCCGGGATCTTCAGGGAGGTCTGAGCATCAGCAGCGGGTTAACCAGATCCTGAACGTGCGCAGTCGATGGGTCATCCATTGCAGACCCATAGTTTATTTAAATCATAAAAAATCATATGACTTCCAGAAAGTGTCTTTGGTTTTACTTAAACCTACACACATGGGGACCCAGCAGTTAGCGTAATGGCTATGTCCCTGGACTCCCATGTAGTCGACTGCGGTTCGTGTCCCGGACCCGGTGGCTTAAAACTCACGCCGGGCGCGTGTGCGTGCGTGCCCAAGAACCCGAGAGGAGAATGGAGGAGAAGGGATTGCAGCATGACCATCCCCCCTGGGGGGTGATTTCTCGCTTTCTGTCTCTCTGTCTGTCTGGCGAGCACACGTGCCCTATAGCAAAAAACCTACACACATACACACACACACACACACACACACACACACACAGAAAAAACACTTTTAAAGAAGAGCCGTTTCTTTGTTTCTTTCTCTTTCCTTTTCTTTTTCCCTTTTCCTTTTTTTTCTTTCTTTCTTCTTTTTTCCTTTCTTCTTTTCTTTTTTCTTATTCCTTCCTTCCTCCCTCCCTCCCTCCCTCCCTTCCTTCCTTCCTTCCTTCTTTCCTTCCTTCCTTCCTTCCTTTTTTCTTTCTTCTTGCCTTTTCTCTTTCTTTTCTTCCTTCTTTCATAAGAGAGACACAGAGAGAGAGAGACAAAGACACAGGAAAAGGCACTCCCAGCAAGATCTCCATGCCACAATCCTCTCCACAGCCTCAGCCATCCAGGATCCTAGGTGCACACATCAGGTGTGCACAGAGATACAAACCCAGGCTCTCCCATGTGGATGCAGCATCACCAGGCATTTCGCTACTGCAATGCCACAGCTACAGTGACTGGCCACCTGAAAAGTTGGTGTGGTTTCATTGACATGGCTAAGTCTGCACAGTTCTCAGCAGTACTGCTGTCACCACCTCCCCCTCCCACCATTGCTTTGAGTGTGCTTTGCTCTCCTCAAGGTATGTGCAGGGCTTCTCCCTCTAAGTCCACACATGCTGTTGCTATCAGAGGGTAGGGCTGCAGTCCTGCTTGAGTCGCTAACATTGACTCACTATATGACCTTGGGAGACTTACTGGGACTTCTCTGAGCTTCAGTTTCCAACCCTGTAAAATGGGGATTGTAAAAGCTTAGGTTGTTGCAAGGAATAAATGAGATAATGTAATAAGGCACTTAATAGTGTTGGGGTTGAATAAATATTAGCTATTATTATTATTGTCTGTCAACATATATGCCTATAATTCAGCTTTATTGGAAGAAAGGAGAAAAAGCATAAGCTACTTTGTAGCTAGTATGAAATCTATTTTATTACTTTGGCCTTGCTAAGGTGTTTTCCTTTCTTTTTTTTTTTTTTTCTTCCTTTTTTAAAAAGTTTATTTATGTAGATATATATTTTTCTTCTTGAGTGAGTTAGGGAGAGAGCATCCTCCACAGAGTCTTGATGCTGTGATTCAATCTTCTCCTTCAGCCAGCTCCAGCTCATGGGCAAGTGTGTCCCAGACATATTCAGGAAGGCCTCTGGACCTGAACTGTGAACCTTCCCTCATGAAATTGCCTCACAGAGCATCACAGTTTATTATCAGCCCACCTTCTGGTCCCCCACTGAGTTTTGCGTCTGGTTTCAGTGCAATTTTTAGTGGGTCTGAAACACATGGCATCGGTATCATGTGTCTCCTAAGCATCCTCTACACACTGGGCTCCCCCAAATTAAAGCAGCCTGTAGAAACCAGCGTGGTAGCAGGATGGCACCAGCAGCCCCCGCCAGTCAGCTGTTTGGTGTTTGGGGAGTTTTCTATCAGAACAGCACTACAAAGGCATATACTGTCATAAGACCCCCTACTTCCTAACCTCCGTGAGAATCAGCTTATTTGGACAAAATTCTCACAGCACCAAGGGGAAATGTGAGGGGTAATGGAGAATAGCCAACACTGGGAGAAGGGAGGCGTCACATGCCAGCTGGTTTCCCTTGCTGTCTTCAAGGGGGTGAATACACAAGTGCAGCCTCACTTTGCCAAGAGTGAGAGAGCTCTCGCTTTGCACTTCCCAGTGTGAACAGAGGACACCTTCTAAAGGCCTTGCTTGTGCCTCCCACATGTCCACTGTGCTGAGGTTTCTGTGGTATCAATTCTGCTGGGCCCAGGGCCCTGGTACCAGCTAGGCCCTGAATAATGTCTGTAGAGTGAGTGGATGGAGTGAATGAGCTGGCCATAATTGAAATTCCAGGGAGAAGTGATTAGCCAGACCTCAGGGTCATTCCATTTATCCATTCATTGATTAAGTTATTATTGAACACCTCCACTAGGCCGCATGATAGTGCCCTCTCTGAGAGCTGCGGGGGCTACAGGAGAAGCACAGTCTGTCCTCAACTTATAAATGGATGATTTGCTCCAAAATTTCACCCCTAAGTTTGAAATGAAAACCTAGTGTTCAGTCTTTGGGCCGAGCCAGAGTTCATGTCACCTTGTGTGGTACATGATTGGGTCAGTTTTCCAGTAGAACTGTCCTACCTCCCTATAATGTCATGCTCACCTCATGTGCATTTTTGAAAATTAAAAAAACAAACCAAAATGCTCCTCATTCTCTAAGAGTTTGGAAAGCAGTCTGAGAGGTTAGAAAGGGGATCTGAAGAAGCCTCCATGGAAACTAGGGGGCACTCTCATGGAGCAGAGGGAGCTAGGAGGTGAGGAAGAAGGTCCCCAAGTGGGATCTGCCTTCCTTCCCTCTGCTGCCTTCTTTGCTATTGCTATGGTTATCTGGGGTGTCAGTGATGAGAAACAGAGATGGGAAAGGAAGGCCCATGCTGTGTTCTGGCAGTGATCCGATGCAGCTCCTTCTTGACCATGGGAGCCCCTCTGAGGGGCCCAGAGTTGGGACTTCAGAAACAGTAGAGGGTTCTGGGTAATAGCTAGGGATGGATGCCCTTTCTCCCTTTCACATAGCACTGGCCAGCCTTCATGGTAATGTGCTCTGACGGTGGAGAGAAATATGAGGAGGCACCAGTGAGGCATCATGTGTCTTGTGCGCTTGGGGTGCTTTGACCATGTGGCTTAAACAATAGAACTTATTTCTTACTGTTCTGGAAGCTGGGAAGTCCAAGATCAAGGTGCCGGCAAGGCTGGATTCTGGATTTTCAGAAAGCTGTTTTCCTCATGGTGGTCACGGTAGAGAGAGAATAAGGAAACTCTCTTGTGTCATTTCATATAAGGGCACTCACCCTGTCAAGAGGGCTCCAGTGTCATGACCTGATCACCTCCCAAAGGCCCCATCTCTTAATATATCATCACATTGGGATGTGATGGATTTCAACATACACGTTTTTTTAAAAGAATTTTTTTGTTGTTTAATTTTATTCACTGTCATTATTATTATTATTATTATTTTGAAGTTGACCAGAGAGAAGGAAAGTGATAAAGCAAGCTGCTAGGTCCAGGATTCAAATCGTGGTCAGCCATGTGGGAGTCCAGTCACCTTAACCACCATATCACCTGCCGGCCCCTCAACATATAAATTTTTGAGGGCACAAACTGTAGAGCAATGTGTATCCTAGCAAGAGCCAGTGTTGGCAGCTCTGTTTCCTTCCTCCTTTGAATCTTCTGTGCTTTTGCTTCTGTTTTGCTTCTCCCCATAGTCTGCCTTGGAGTATAGGTGTTTATCTTATCGTCCCTGGTCTATTGTAAGCTCTTTGGATCTTATTCGTTGTTGTAGCTCCTGCCATTTTTAACCCAATGTATTGGTAGTGCCTTGCTTGAAGAGTTGAGCTGAGTGTGATTGAACTTGTGCTGATTCTTCTTTGCCCAAGCCTTCATGACCCCCGTGCACACCTGCAAGGGACCAGCCAGTCCTGGGACCATGGATGTTAGATAGACAGACACTAAAGTGGGGCCAGACCCATGAAACCTGAGGCTTGCTAAATTAGTGTTGAATTAGCATACTTTGGTTTGGATATGTTCCCCCAAATTCATGTATTAAAATTTGGTAAACCATTGTAACAGTGTCAGGAGGATAGAGACTTAATCCTATTAGGAGATTAAGAGGTGGGGACTTTGGGAAGTGATTAGGTATCAGGATGGGGCTCTGTGATTGGGTACACTTGGGTTTAAAGGGAGACACAGACACTGACATGTATATTCTGCTCAAGCTCTTGCTGTATGATGCCTTGTTTTGCCTTGAAACTTCACCAATAAGACCCTCAGTAGAAGGACCAACAGATGGCATAATGGCTACGTCGCTGGAATCCTATGTAGTTGACTGTGGTTTGAGTCCCAGACCTGGTGGCTTAAACTCACACCAGGCGTGTGTATGTGTGTGCCCAAGATCCCGAGAGGAGAATGGAGGAGGAGGAGGAATTGCTGCTGTGTGGCCATCCCCCCAGGGGGGTGGTTTCTCACTTTATGTCTCTCTGTCTCTGTCTTTTTGGTGAGCACATGTACCCTATAGTAAAACTTCTCAAGAAAGAGAAAAAAAAAGACCCTTAGTAGATGTGGCCCCTTGACCTTGGACCTCCAAAACCAGGCACTAAATAAACCCCTATCCTTTTACATTCACCTAGACTCTGGTATTTCTGTGATTAACAACATAAGGTACTAAAACATAGCATCATTTTTTAGTTGACTGAGGTGGCTCTTAAAGTTGTTCGTTCTCAGAAATTAGGTTGATGATGGTGATGGCTGTTTGTGTGAGGAATGACCTAAGGACCAGTTTATTTACTTGTTCAACAAAAAATTGCACTGTGTGTTCTGACACAGGGAGTAAAGTTGGGAACAAGACAAGCTGCCCTGATAGACCATTCTAGTATGAGGAATAGATAATAAGCAAGTAGGCAAATGTGTGATTGACATATTTCTAGATGTGTGTCATGAACAAAGTAAAGCAAGTAAGAAGAGGCAACATTATTGGGTTGTTGGAAAAGTCATGACATATTTTGCATAGAAAAACAGGAAAATATGTCATGACTTTCCCAAACACCTCATCGATGACAAGAAGGTTCATCTGAGGATGTGATCTTAAGTATATTCTTAAACCATAGCTAAGGCCCTGAGGGGTTTGCCAACAAAGGGCAAGCACAGCTAGAGGGGAGTGAATAAGGGAGCAGGGGTGTGGGGTATGGGGTCAGAAGGGCACAGAAGCCACAGCAGGTTAAGGCCTTATAGGGGATTGTAAAAGGTTTTGTTTTTGTTTTTGTTTTCTATAAGGCACTTGCACTCTCCAGAGAGAGAGAAAAAGTGAGGGGTCACTCCCCAGGAGAGATGGCCATGCTTCAATCCCTTCTTTGTTCTCCTCTCGGGATTTTGGGCATGCACACATATGCCTGATGTGATTTTCTAGAAGCCAGATCTGAGTGTAATGCAGAGTTGGCTATGTGGGATCCAGACACCTTAACCTCCACACCGTCTGCTGGCCTAGGGAATTAGGGCTTTATTCTAGGGAAGATGGTGGTTGAAGTGTCTGTAACCCACATAGCCAACTGCCTAGCCAACTCCTGGACTCGTGGAGGCTTGAGAAACATGCCAAGTGCATGTGCATGCATGCATGCTTAAAATCCCCAAATAAGAAATAGAGGCGGGATTGTGGCATGACCATTCCCTATGTTGGGGGGTGCTTTCTCATCCCCTTACCCTTGCAAGTGCATACTCTTTCTGGCAAAAAATAAAAGAGAGAGAGAGACAGAGACATTGGAGGGTAGAGCAGAGCATTGGCATGACCTAATTTATGTTAGGTCATGGATCACTTTGACTCTCAGTTAACAAAATAGATTGCAGTGGGGTGGAAGTGGGTAGGCCAGACAGTGGTGGTAGCAGTGAGAAGTGATGGGGGCTGGGACTGGGGAGGAAAGGGGGAGGTAGCACTTCACAACAGAGGAGTGGCAGTTCCTGCAGCCGAGCCTTTTCCCCATGGCTACCTGGTAAGGCGGTGTGCCTGCCTCTGGTTTTCTGCTGTCTGCCATTTGGCTGCTGCTTTGACCCCTTGACTGCCCAAGTGATGCCCGCAGCATGTTCCATTCTTTGGTTGTCAGTCTTCCCCCAGCCTCAGGGTGTTGGAACATCGTCACGGTGTCACAGTGCTCCTCTAATTCATCCTGGCACTTCCGGCGCCTGCCACAGCATTTGACACCTCATTGGAGACACACAGTACATGTTTGTTGAATGAATAAGTGGTGAGTTTGCTGAGCACTTACTCTGCTGCCAATCCCTGTGCTGGTAGAACAACGTTACGGAGATTCGTAAAGACTCAGAGAAACCAAGGACACAGGTACATGCATATGAGAGTGACTCAAGAGAGGTGAGGAAAGCATTCTTCAGGAGCATGGGGAGCTTTATTACTTAGTAGGTTTTGTTGACACATGTGATTGGATTCCCTAGAACACATGGCATTCCT
>NW_006160045.1:9532640-9558256 GCF_000334495.1 Tupaia belangeri chinensis
TAGTAGAGAAAGAGGATTTTTTTTTTTTTGAGAGTTTTTTTGCTATAGGGCATGTGCGCTTGCCAGAAAGACAGAGACAGAGAGACAGAAAACGAGAAATCACCCCCCAGGGGGGATGGCCATGCTGCAATCCCTTCTCCTTTTTTCTCCTCTTGGGATCTTGGGCACGCACATATACATGCCCGGTGTGAGTTTAAGCCACCAGGTCTGAGACTTGAACCACGGTCGACTACGTGGGAGTCCAGCGACATAGTCATTACACTAACTGCTGGTCCTGAGAAAGAGGATTTTTGAAGTTTTGCAAGCACAGAAAATATATTGGAGAGGGAAAAAGATACATTGGTTTAATATTCATAGATATTTAATTGCTGCTTTTTATTAAGTATATGGAACATTTGAGTGGAACAGGTCTGTTGAGATTATGCAGGTCAAATGCATCTTCTTCCAGAAAACAGTTGTTATTTATGGAATGTTACTATGTGCCAGATTCTATTTTAAGAGCTTATTAACTCACTTAATACTCATCAAGTCCTATGACATAGAGACAATTATTACTATTCCTATTTTGTAGATGAAGAGACTGAGCCCTTTGAAATGAAATAGTTTCCCTAAGGGGGCCAGCAAGTGATGCAGTGGTTAAAGCGCTGGACTCCCACACGGCCGACCACAGTGCTAGTTCTCTACCTGGTGGCTTGAAAATCATGCTGGGCATGTGTGCATTTGTGCCCAAAATTCTTTTTTTTTTGGGGGGGAGAGGTTTTTGCTATAGGGCGCGTGCGCTCGCCAGACAGACAGAGAGAGACAGAGAGATAGAAAGCAGGAAATCACCCCCCAGGGGGGATGGCCACGCCGCAATCCCTTCTCCTCCATTCTCCTCTCGGGATCTTGGGCACGTACGCACACGCGCCCGGCATGAGTTTAAGCCACCGGGTCCGGGACTCAAACCACGGTCGACTACGTGGGAGTCCAGCGACATAGTCATTACGCTAACTGCTGGTCCCTGCCCAAAATTCTGAGAGGAGAATGGAGGAGAAGAGACTGTGGCATGGTGATCCGTCCTGGGGAGTGTTTTCTCACTTTTCTTCTCTCTGTCTCTCCCTGGTGAGCTCACTTGGGTTATGCCAAAAACCTAAAAAAAGGAACAAATTAGTTTCTCCATTGTTCTGTAGCTTCAAAATAGCTAAGGCTATTTTATTTTTTTAAAAAAAAGGATTATTTAATTTTATTTGTTATTATTATTTTTTAATTTGACCATAGAGAGGGGAAATGAGAAAACAAGCCACCAGGTCTGGGACACGAACTGCAGTGTGCCATATGGGAGTCCAGTACTTTAACCACCATGCTACCTGCCCCACTAAGACTATTTTAAATAGCTAGGGCTAGAGCCCAAGTCTCTTGTTCTTTAATCAAAGGCTATCTTCACTAGTCACCACTACTCAAGCCCTTGCTAGAAGCAAGGTGGCAACAATATTATAAACGTTACAGTATTATTTTGTCTTTTATTCAAAATGTTAATTGCAAAAACAAACTCCTGGTAAAGCTGGGTATGATCCAGCTGTTAAGAAGTTTAGTCAGACTTTGGACAAACACACATGCACACACATGCGTTTGCTTGAGTTCAGACAACCCCCTCTACTTGGGCCTTCAGGGAGGGGGCTCTGTTTATGTGTCTTTTCTTTGTGTGTGGGGCCCTGAGTCAGGACGTCCAGCAAGTTGTCCAGGTCGCTGTACACGCTCCAGCAGGCACTCAGTAAACACTGATTGATGAGGATGATGAAAGTTGAGCTCTTTTCCCAAATGCAACACTTGCTGTCTCATTCAGTTCTCTCGGTTTGTTTTGAGCAAAGCTTTTCCAACCTGCCGAATGTAACAGATAATTAACACCACTTAATAGCTGTTAAGTAGGACCATAATCTGTTTTCATCCTGGAAAAGCTCTCCTCTAGAAGTTAATGGTGCTACTGAAGATCTAGGTTGGTACCAGGCTTGTTCCACCTTGGAGCACTGGAGGGCACAGGTAGGTGAACTCGCTCCTCTGGAAACAGCAAGTTCTTTTTTTTTAGGTTTTAACCATAGGGTGCATGCTCTCACTGGAGAGAGAGAGACAGAGACAGTGAAAAGGAAAGTGAGAAATCACACACACACACACACACACACACACACACACACCAGAGAGAATGGCTATATTGCAATCCCTTCTCTTTCATTCTCCTCCTGGGATCTTGGACACACATGCACACATGCCTGGTGTGATTTTCAAATTACTGATTCCAGGACTTAATCTGTGGTGCGCTACATAGGAGTCCAGTGCAACTATGCCAACAGCAGGCTCTTTGTGAAAGACCTAGTGACAGAAACCTCACATGGAAAGCACCAATCTATTGGGCAGTGACAGAGGAAAGTGTGGTCCTGGGGGTTTGGTGTCCTGACCCGCAGGACAGTCGAACAGGTTTCCTGAGGGAAGGAGTGAGAGACTAGACAAACAGAGCAGTGTTAAAACACGGAGATGACGTGGTCTTACAACTCTTCAGGGTCGTCTGTTTATTGTGGGCAGCATGGAGACAACACAGTGTTACAACTCTTCAGGGTTGTCGCGGTGTCACAACTCTTCAGGGTCACCCGGAGACAAAGGTGTCACAGGTCTTCAGGGTTGTCTGGCGATAGTGGACCAGGGATCATGGTTATATACATGTTGGTGGGTGGTGATTGGTTAAATGAAGGATTATAAAAGGTGGGTTATGATTGGTTGCTTTTGTGGATCAATCATGAGGTGCCGGATATGCAAATCTGAGGGATTCTAAGCTCACTGATTTGCTATGGGAAGTGGTCAATCAGAGTATGGTTTTGAAGGTGAGGTTTTAAAGGGGAGCCAATCATGGCCTTTGGCATTGTGTAATTGTTTGCTGAGAAACTGAAACCTAAGGGCAATATTTCCTGGTGGGCAACCTCCCACAGTTTGGAACCCTCCTTCCCTCAAGAAAAGTTGTATTTCTTTTCATTCACTCTGAGCTTGTGAGTGGAAGAGGTCAGGGGAGGGTAGGACAGGACTGGCAACTGTGCCTAAATTCACTGATAGGTCCAATGTGAAGACTCATTGTCATCTTCCATGGGCTAAGTCACAAAAGACATAAGATAACTTGTTCCTTAGCCTCTTTCCTGTCACCATAGTCTTCCCCTGGTCAGGTGAAATCATCACCAGTCCCCGGAAGTCTCCCAGGTTTACAAAGAGGCTGGCATGAAGGATTTCGAGCTCCATATTGTTGCTCTGGAAGGTTTGTACCACATGATGGAATGGAATTTTCTTTCCAGGACATAAAGAAACAAGTGATAATCTCAAACACCTCAATGAAAGGATGGCATTGGTTGTCTCTTGGAGATGACCTTTGCCTCCACATTCTCTTTTGTTTAACACAATCCATTCTTTAAATCTCCACTGAGAGCAGTCTCCTCCAAAGCCCTCTCCCACATTTCCTGACGCAGAATTAATGGCACAATTTCTTTTCACCATTCCTCCTTTATTGTGTTGCTTATGTGCTGCCTCTATTTGTACTTCATGTTTTCATTTTTGTTGTTTATATAATCTACGATGCTGTTGTTTGAATGTCTCCTTCAAAACTCATGTTGGGAACCAGCAGTTAGTGTAATGGCTATGTCGCTGGACTCCCACATAGTCGACCGCGGTTCGCGTCCCAGACCCGGTGGCTTGAAACTCACGCCGGACACGTGTGCGTGCGTGCCCAAGATCCCAAGAGGAGAATGGAGGAGAAGGGATTGTGGTGTGGCCATCCCCCCTGGGGGGTGATTTCTTGCTTTCTGTCTCTATGTCTCTCTCTGTCTGTCTGGCAAGCGCACGCACCCTATAGCGGGAAAAAAAAAAAAAAAAAAAACCTCTCCAAAAAAAAAAAAAACTCATCTTGAAATTTAATTGTCATTTTAACATTGAGAGGTGAGATCTTTAAGAGGTGATTAGACCATGAGATCTCTGCCCCTCATGAATGGATTAATGCCAGTTTTTTGGAAGTGGGTTAGTTACTGCAGGAATGGGTTAGTTATCATGGGAGTCGGCCCTCTCTTTCTCCCTTGTGTGTTCAGCCTCTCTTATGCTTTCTTGCTGTGTGAATGATATATTCTGCCATGTTGTGATGCAATAAACAGGTCCTTGCCATTTGCAGCCCCTCAATTTTGGACTTCCCAGCCTCCAGAACCGTGAGCCAAATAAGCTTCTATTGTTTATAAATTACCCAGTCTCCAGTACTCTGTTATAGCAGCAAAAAAAAAAACAAGAAAACAAAAAATAAACCAAGACATATGGCATATGTAATCATTACATTGCAAGCTCCCCTAGCTAGACTGCTTTGTGTTCACTCCCTGGTAAGTGCTTATAACAAATATTTGCTGAATGAGTGCTAAAATGGGGCTCTTTAGCACTGAAACAGGCTTATTAAACCCTTCACCCCTCCGCTCTCATTCTGGAACATTCTTTTCATTTGGTTACTGCATTTCCTCTCAAACAATCTAAACCTTTGCCTAATCACTACCTATATTCTGAACACAATTTCTACTCCCATCATCCTTGGCTTAAAGAAAGGAAGAAAAGGAGTGGGTAGCTGCAAGTGTTAACTTTAGATGCCTCTGAATTGCTAACAAGTTGTAGGAGAATTCTGTCCCTTTAGAAATATGGCATGATTCGAGAGAGTGCTTTTATTCGCACCTCCTCCCTGAGTGGGCTCCTGGGTAGTTTAGTAATTTAGCGAGTGTGTGAGGGAGCCAGCAGAAAGGCTTTTGAAATTCAAGTGTGTCTTGATGCTGCATGAAAACAATGATAAAATGCAATCTGGGAGAATGCAGAGCAAGGCCAAAATCCAGAGCTTACCTCCAACCCAGGAAGATGCGAAAGGCAGCCCTCTTTGACTACAGACTGCTGGGCACAGGCTGAAGGGAGCATCTTGGGTGTTCTCCCATGGGTGTTCTCCCACGTAGTGGTGGCTGGGAGTGCCAGGGGCCAGTGCTTTTGACTGCATCTGCAACTGCAATCCAGCCAGATTGCAGTTCCCAAAGTAGCCATTAGTGTGCAGGGTTCTGTGGGCAGGGGACTGTCACAAAGCCAGAGAAGACCCACAGTCCTGCAAGGGGGTTTGGAGATGAGGAACTAGGACCCAAGTTCTTCAAAATGGAAGTGTCTGCTTCATGTGTTCTTCAAACCTTTGTTTTCTGAATCTTAGCTTAAATGTTTAACAAAATCACCTGGGGTGCTTCTGAAAATGCAGATTCCTGGCCATCTCAGGAATCTGAGGTGGAAATCAGAAATCTGCATTTTCCCCTCAAGTGCCCTAGGTGATTATAGTGTAGGTGACTGGTGGACTCTATTTTGAGAATCAGTGCTGAGTTGCCACTTGTCAAACTTGAACATGCATATAAATCACCTGGAGATCTTGTTAAAAATAAAGGTTCTGATATAGAAGTTCTGGAATGGGGTCAAAATCATACATTTCTACCACAATTTTCAAGTGATGTTTGTTCCAGGACCAGACTTAGAGGAGCAAGTGGTTTACCTGAACACTTGTGAGAAAGACAGACTCATGGGCTCATTTATATGTACTGAATCTGGAATTTAGGGTGGAGCCTAGTGATTTTGTTTTCCTCTTTTTGGGGGGGGAGAGTGTTTATTTATTTATTAATTAATTTATTTATTTTTTTGCTATAGGGCCCATGCGCTCATTAGAAAGACAGAGAGAGACAGAGAGACAGAAAGCGAGAAATCACCCCTCCCCCCAGAGGAGATGGCCATGCCTTGATCCCTTCTCCTCCATTCTCCTCTTGGGATTTCGGGCACGCATGCACACGCGTCCTGTGTGAGCTTAAGCCACCATGTCCAGAACTCGAACCACAGTCGACTATCCAAAAAAAAAAAAAAAATTTCCTGTACAAAATAAACAATGCCTTCCTTGTACATAGCAGGTGTCTGAATTAACTCGACTTGTCAACAATCCTCCCTCGGGTTATCTTTAAGCACTCCACCCAAGTTCTCATTCCCAAATTAAAACTAAGAATTCTCTTTCTGTTTTTACCAGCTTCAGAAAAGGAAGCAATCAAGTAAGATAAATGCCTACGACAGACATTATCACAATTTTGCAGAAGAGGAAATACTGGCTGGATTCTTCACCCAAGTTTGTCTGAAGTAACTTTCATCTTCATATTAAATAACATGCTGTCTCAAGTTTAATAATACAAGATTGAAATTTTAATGAAGGGTGATTTTTGTTTTTTTTTTGGAGAGGTTTTTTTGCTATAGGGCGTGTGCGCTCGCCAGACAGGCAGAGAGAGACAGACAGAGAGAAAGCAAGAAATCACCCCCCCGGGGGGAAGGCCACACAGCAATCCCTTCTCCTCCATTCTCCTCTTGGGATCTTGGGCACGCACGCACATGCCCCCAGCGTGAGTTTTAAGCCACCGGGTCCGGGACTCGAACTGCGGTCAACTACGTGGGAGTCCAGCGACATAGCCATTACGCTAACTGCTGGTCCCTGAAAGGTGATTTTGACTGATGAAAATAGGTCACAAAAGTTTTCTCACTGTTTTTACATACATAAAGTCTTTAACAGGTATCACTAATGATGAAAATTTTTTAAAAAGTGGTCATTATATATTTATAGTTTAGCTTTGTAATATTTACTAAGATTATATACCTTTCAGTTTTCAATATAAAGGTCAAAACCAAAGATGTTAAAACTATAAAATGACCACAGAAAAGGAAATGAAAAATTATTCTTTATCTATTTGAAATTGAGTAATCAGTTCCTGAATAAGTATCTATTCAATATATCTGGGTATTTTTTTTTTCTTTCTGGTATAAAACCAAGTGTCAAATTTCTTATAGGCTTACTAAAGAATTTTTTAAAACTAGATTAAATTTTTGACTTATTTAAAATCATATATATATAATTCACACCACCTGTTAAGAATAGAATAAACTTGGATATATCAATAGAGTCTGTCCAACTACTGAATATCGATCTGAAAACATTTATTCACAGAAATAATAAATTTCTGGCCCATCAGCACATCATATAGAACACATCTAAAACCAATGCTGAAATGTTATTTGTAGACATCATCGTACCCAACGTACTAATGAAAGCACAGAATGGGAGAGGCATGTTGCTATTTTTAATTTTAATGAGGATATACAACTTCTAAAGCAAAACATGGGTACCTTTTATCCTGACAGGTGACTAACATGACTGAAATCTGCTGACTGGGAAATTAAATTTGGCTTGCCTTGAAGTCTTACATTGCTTCCAACCAGTTTAGAAACAGTCCTAGTTGTAAACCTCTTTCCATTCTAAGTGGCTCAAGGTGGGGATAAGTGCAATTAAACACACACATATCCTCTAAAACAATGGCTCGTAGGGACGATGGACATCAGACTGCCCTCCGACCTGATCAAACATCAAAGCTGCTCCTTCCTTCAAGGCCCCGCCCCAGCACACAGGGCAGCCATGGTTGCAGAATCTCGTGAGCTACGGGCCATGCAGAGTTAGTTTAAGAAGCTGAGAGGTGCTGCTGATGCATCTCTGATGGAGAACTACTACCAGACAGGACTCCATAAGTGCATGTACTAGAAATAAATTTCTTACAAATGCAAATTGTCACCTTACTGGGGAAAAAAAAAAAAAAAAAAACCTCTCCAAAAAAAAAAAAAACTCATCTTGAAATTTAATTGTCATTTTAACATTGAGAGGTGAGATCTTTAAGAGGTGATTAGACCATGAGATCTCTGCCCCTCATGAATGGATTAATGCCAGTTTTTTGGAAGTGGGTTAGTTACTGCAGGAATGGGTTAGTTATCATGGGAGTCGGCCCTCTCTTTCTCCCTTGTGTGTTCAGCCTCTCTTATGCTTTCTTGCTGTGTGAATGATATATTCTGCCATGTTGTGATGCAATAAACAGGTCCTTGCCATTTGCAGCCCCTCAATTTTGGACTTCCCAGCCTCCAGAACCGTGAGCCAAATAAGCTTCTATTGTTTATAAATTACCCAGTCTCCAGTACTCTGTTATAGCAGCAAAAAAAAAAACAAGAAAACAAAAAATAAACCAAGACATATGGCATATGTAATCATTACATTGCAAGCTCCCCTAGCTAGACTGCTTTGTGTTCACTCCCTGGTAAGTGCTTATAACAAATATTTGCTGAATGAGTGCTAAAATGGGGCTCTTTAGCACTGAAACAGGCTTATTAAACCCTTCACCCCTCCGCTCTCATTCTGGAACATTCTTTTCATTTGGTTACTGCATTTCCTCTCAAACAATCTAAACCTTTGCCTAATCACTACCTATATTCTGAACACAATTTCTACTCCCATCATCCTTGGCTTAAAGAAAGGAAGAAAAGGAGTGGGTAGCTGCAAGTGTTAACTTTAGATGCCTCTGAATTGCTAACAAGTTGTAGGAGAATTCTGTCCCTTTAGAAATATGGCATGATTCGAGAGAGTGCTTTTATTCGCACCTCCTCCCTGAGTGGGCTCCTGGGTAGTTTAGTAATTTAGCGAGTGTGTGAGGGAGCCAGCAGAAAGGCTTTTGAAATTCAAGTGTGTCTTGATGCTGCATGAAAACAATGATAAAATGCAATCTGGGAGAATGCAGAGCAAGGCCAAAATCCAGAGCTTACCTCCAACCCAGGAAGATGCGAAAGGCAGCCCTCTTTGACTACAGACTGCTGGGCACAGGCTGAAGGGAGCATCTTGGGTGTTCTCCCATGGGTGTTCTCCCACGTAGTGGTGGCTGGGAGTGCCAGGGGCCAGTGCTTTTGACTGCATCTGCAACTGCAATCCAGCCAGATTGCAGTTCCCAAAGTAGCCATTAGTGTGCAGGGTTCTGTGGGCAGGGGACTGTCACAAAGCCAGAGAAGACCCACAGTCCTGCAAGGGGGTTTGGAGATGAGGAACTAGGACCCAAGTTCTTCAAAATGGAAGTGTCTGCTTCATGTGTTCTTCAAACCTTTGTTTTCTGAATCTTAGCTTAAATGTTTAACAAAATCACCTGGGGTGCTTCTGAAAATGCAGATTCCTGGCCATCTCAGGAATCTGAGGTGGAAATCAGAAATCTGCATTTTCCCCTCAAGTGCCCTAGGTGATTATAGTGTAGGTGACTGGTGGACTCTATTTTGAGAATCAGTGCTGAGTTGCCACTTGTCAAACTTGAACATGCATATAAATCACCTGGAGATCTTGTTAAAAATAAAGGTTCTGATATAGAAGTTCTGGAATGGGGTCAAAATCATACATTTCTACCACAATTTTCAAGTGATGTTTGTTCCAGGACCAGACTTAGAGGAGCAAGTGGTTTACCTGAACACTTGTGAGAAAGACAGACTCATGGGCTCATTTATATGTACTGAATCTGGAATTTAGGGTGGAGCCTAGTGATTTTGTTTTCCTCTTTTTGGGGGGGGAGAGTGTTTATTTATTTATTAATTAATTTATTTATTTTTTTGCTTAGGGCCCATGCGCTCATTAGAAAGACAGAGAGAGACAGAGAGACAGAAAGCGAGAAATCACCCCTCCCCCCAGAGGAGATGGCCATGCCTTGATCCCTTCTCCTCCATTCTCCTCTTGGGATTTCGGGCACGCATGCACACGCGTCCTGTGTGAGCTTAAGCCACCATGTCCAGAACTCGAACCACAGTCGACTACATGGGAGTCCAGCGACACAGCCATTAAGCTAACTGCTGGTCCCTTTTTTTTTTTTTAATTTGTCAGAGGTTATACTACCTTGGGGCAGAGGCAGGGTATGTGGCCATCCTGCAATCCCTTCTTCTCCATCTTTGTAGGGATTTTGGGCATACTCACACACATGCCCAGTGTATTTTCTAAGCTGGGACTTGAATCATGCAGTCGGCCATGTGGGATCCAGTAGCCTTAACCACACACCACTGACTGACCCACCAGTGATCTGTTTTAACAAAACCTCCAGGTGACCCTGAAGTACTAACATCTGAGAACTACTGCTAGATGATGGTGAAGGTTAAAGAAATGGGCTGGAGAGGTGGTCAGGCGAGAGTGTCAGGGCTAGAGAGTCATGGGCTAGGCCCACCTGGCCACCTGTTTCTTCATTGGCAAAATGACTGAGACCTTGTGGATTCAGTTGGAAGGAAACTTCTTCCTCATGGCATTATTCACATATACTTTTCCTCTTGGATCAAAGCATCCTCAATGGATGGCCTGGGATAACTGCAATTTATGCAAGATAGTGGGTAACCCCAGAGCATGGCACAGATGGTGGTGAGAGCCCCAAGGGAAATGACAGTGGGACTAGAGGTGCTGGCTAGTCAGGGTCATCTCCAAGGCACAGCGAGGGCAGGAGGGGTCAGACAGCACTGGGATTCCAGGCAGAGAAGGGTGAGGGGCCTCAGTGGGTAGTGAGGGCAGCATGTGTGACAGATGGGGCTGATCTGTCAGTGCACAGTTGAATCCCCACGGGGGCTGCTGGGCCAAGTTCACGTACTAGGTGCCTGGAGCAGTGGGCAGTGAGAAATGTTATTATAGTTTGCTACTCATCTTCTCTTTCTTGGCCTTTTCCTTTCCTTGATGCTTTCTCTTCATGCAGAGGTGGGCATGAGTCCAAGGGGGTGCTAAGAGTCCAAGGGGGTGCTAAGAAGTCACAGGAACTTCCACAGTGTGGATTAAATGTGCTCTAGGAGAGTGGGTGGAGGAAAGAGGGTCACAGATGGTCCCACAGGGTTGGAAAGTGGGTGGCCTGGAGAGGGAGCCCCTATGGGGCTGGAAACAACATCCAAGGACTCCCCTGTCCAACCTCTGTGCCTGCAACAACACTGGGCTTCCCCAGGCCAAAAGGAGAATTCTTCTGTCTTCAGGTCCTGGATCACTTGGGCAGGTAACTCCTTCTCTTGATTTCTCCACTTTGTTTTCCCTTGTGCTCTTGGTGCACAGAATCAGGCCCCTGGGGAGAATGATCTGCTGCTGGTTTCCCTTGAAGCCTGGTCCAAACCCCCTAAAGTAAGCCATGAGGGTCTGATGCTGACCATGATTGGAAAAGTCAAAGCAGTACTTAGGGGGGCCAGCAGGTGGCATGGTGGTTGAGGAGTTGGACTCCCACATGGCCAACTGAGGTTCAAGTCCTGGTCTTGGCAGCTTGCTTTCTCACTTCCCCTTTCTCTCTCTCTCTCTGGTAACATTAATAATAACGATGATGATGATAACAAAATTAAATAAATAATTCTTTTTAAAAAGAAAGAAAAAAGCAGTACTTGTTCCAGGCATTCGGGAGAGCAGCTGGCAGTGGAAGGTCATACCCGCAGTTCCTGGTATAATATAAAATCGGCAGGTATCCTATTAATTTTTAAATAATCATTCCAGACTAGGTAATTCTGTGCTAAGTTGTTTAGATACCAGAGTTTTCAGGTCACCATTCAAAACTATTTGATAAATCTGGTACAAATTCCAGAAAGTTAAATACTTTGAAATGCCAGCCAGCATCATAAAGCAGGTCACCCTCAAGTTGACTCAACCCCAGGCCCTGACTACTGGCATATTCCTGACTTAGTGTGCCATCTGAGGTTGAGATGTCGGTCCTGACGTGGCAGGGCTGCAGGGCCTGGGCCGCTCTAAGGGACTGGGTACCTAGGTACAGGCTTTCCAAGGTGCCTTCTGCCCAGAATAATGAAAAAGAAGGTGGCCTTTTCAGAGCAGAGGGACTCCGAATGGGATTCTCTGACAGTGCTTGGAGATGCTTTCCTCATAGTCTTGCAGTTCAGCAAAATCCCAGGTTTCTGAGCAATGCTATCCTTTCCTCTTCTCCCTGCCATCCCCTCGCGCCAACGTAGATTGACCAAGGGATGACTGTGTGCTGTGTCTCAGGCACAGGTATTCATTTGGAAACAAATGGAGAACAGATCTCGATGTTGCACACTTATGAGAACATCGATTGCCTTGTCCATCCCAGAAAGGAGCCTCTGGGTTTTTTTTAAAGAATTATTTATTATGTATTTATTTATTCATTTATTTATTTAATTTGATGACAGAAAGAGAGAGAGAGAAAGTTACCAGGCCTGGGACTAGAACCATAGTCAGCCATGTGGGTGTGTCCAGGACCTTAACCACCACACCACCTACTGGTCCCAAGGAGCCTCTGTTTTAACACCAGTGTACCATGGGCTGGAGACCAAATAAAAGAGACATTATTCTTTTTTTTTTTTTTCCTTTGCACTCATTGGATCTGATGGCAGATAAACCCCAGGGCAGACACACAGAGTACTGGGTGATTGTTGAAAACAGGCAAGGACTGGGGATTTTATGGCTTGAGAGGCAGGCTATTTAGAAAACTCTTGGTTTCTCCTTCCTTTGGGAGAAGCTGAAGTTTGGTTTAGCCATTAGGGTCAAGAGGAGACAGCAGGTCACATTGTGGTTAAGGTGCTGGACTCCCACATGACTGATCATGGTTCAAGTCCCAGATATAGCAGCTTGAAAATGAAGCCAGGTACCTGTGTATGTGTGCCCAAAATCCCAGGAGTAGAATAGAGGAGAAGGGATTGTGGTGTGGCCATCCCCCATGGAGGATCATTTCTCACTTTTACCTCTCACTGTCTCTCTCTGTCTTTCTCTCTGGCAAGCATACATGCCCTATAGCAAGAATCCTTTAAAAAAAAAGGGGGGGGGAGATTGGATTGAGAATCAGAAAAGCAAATTTTGTTCTGGGTCATTTCATTGACTTTGAGGGTAAGAGTGACAACTTACCCAACTGAGAATGGTAGTTATTATTAACAACAATAATCACATTCATCACAAGAATGTTCCTTTGTTCCTTGCTTGTTCACCTATGCAAACACCATCATTCACAGTACATCCCGTGTCCCTTGCTGTTGGTGTAGCATTTTACAGTTGAAGAAAAGAAGGTTCGGTGTGATTAGTGGCTTTTCTCAGTATCACACAGTTGACCATTATGTAACTGGTAGGAATTTATATAAAGCTTTGAGAGATTGGCTAGTACTTTTATCCCAGTGTAATTACAACTGTAAAAATTGTTTTCTGAATTGACAGGGTCCATTTGGAGATGGGTGTATACTCTGAGTCTTACAACTCTCTTCAAGCTAAACTCAGTGCCCGGATCTTCCATCATGATTTTTGTGACTGTGGCTCTTAGTGTGTTTGGTCCCTGGCATGCTTACACCAGCCCCTCAGAAATCCCATCCCCTGGGTACATGGTGGGAGTCAGGAGCAGATAGATTCCCCAATACTAGGCATACTTGCTGCCTCTCCATCCTTTCCTTCTTTCCCCTCTCCTAGTCTTGGAGACTCACCTTTCTCGCTCAGGGAGCATTAATCTTTTGCTTCAACTCCGGCACCCCTCTCTATTTCCTCTTCCACTAGGGTAAGAAGAGACTTTTCCCCCATGGGTGCCAGCAGATGGCATAGTGGTTACATGCCAACTGCAGTTCGAGTCCCAGACCCAGTGACTTGAAAATCACACTGGGATGTGTACATGCATGCTCAAAATCAAGATCCCAGGAAGAGAATGAAGGAGAAGGGATTGCGGTGTGGCTATCCCTACTGGGTGGGTGATTTCTTACTTTCCTTTTCATTGCCTCTCCCTCTCTGGTGAGCACATGCATCCTATGACCAAAACCTCTTTAAATAAAAGAGAGAGAGAGAGAGACTCGTCTCCATTCTTGACACTCCTCTCCACTACAGCAGTGAAAATAAGACCCAAGAAACTGACACATCATTCATGATTCTCCTGCAATGTATGATGGTTACCAGTCAGTTGCAAATCATGTGTGGGATAAAGCAGCAAGCGAATGAATGGGAGGATGCATAAACAGACATAAAACATTTGAACACAAATAAATAAAATAACTTAAACTTCCTGGAGGTTGTAGGTGAAGGCTTAGAGTTGAGTGAACATGGCATATACAAAGGAGAGAAGGTTGCTGCTCTGTTGATGGAGGGAGAAAATTGCTGGAAGGTTCTTGCACCAACCATTGGAAGAGGCACTGCTCAATCTGGGGCAGTAGGGATAAAAAGGAAGGGACAAATGCAAGTGGCTGTGAAGAAGCAATGGTAGGACTTAGACTCATTGGAAAGAGGAGTCAGATGGCTGTTGTTAGCAGAAATGGGAGATTTAGGAGATAAAGTTTGCAAGTATTAGGAAGAAGGCAGGTTTTTAGTACAAAGCAGTTGTGGAGTATCCAGATGGAAATGCTTGCTAGTGAATGGAAACCGACTACTAGAATTTGGGCAGGAAGTCAGGGTAGGTGGCATAAAATGAGCAAAAATTAGGCCTTATCCAGTATCAGGCTTGGCTCAGTGCCATTCCATACGTGGACTTTGTCACCCCAGGCCAATGACTTCTATCTCTGCTTTTGCTGTGACTGTTCCACTCCTGGCATGTTGGCTTCTGGTTTCTCACATGATCAGGTTTTACCCTTCCAATTTGCCTTGATTCCTCCCCAATCATGAATCCTTTCATGATTCCTCTGGTTAGAATGAAATGCAGTCTTTTCAGCAATCCCACGATACCTAGATTGAGACCACTTGTTTATAATGATAGACAAAAGGGATTTTATCATCAATAAGAGTGATTTCAATAGACTGTGGCCTGCTTGAAACATTTTCTCTGTTAAATAAAAGGATGAGTTTGGCACCACGCAGCAACTTCTGTTATGAAAAAATAAACAAAACAATAAAACAGTGTTTTTCAATGCCACAGGATGACTCAGGGTCATGGGGCTGTCATCAGAACTTTAATGAGCATTTCTATGTTTTGCCTGGTAGATTCAGGGGTGGGCTTTATGTAGTAGATACTCTCAGAGTTTGGGGGACAGTCTAGCCTGATTACTCCCCATTCAACTAAACTTTAAGTCTGTTTGGTGATCATTTGGCCCCTGCCCAAGCATGTCTAGTGACAGGAGCCCATGTCATGCCAGTCTCAATGGCTTGGTGGAGAAAAGGCTGGATGGATGGCCAGGGGGAGGATAAAGAAGGAAGAATACGATTTTGGTTTTCCCATAGATCATTTATTCTGGGGTTTAATGACAGTATCAGACAAGATAGGTTAAGTTATGCAATGGTAAGAAACAATGCTTAAGGGACTAGCAGATTGTGTAATGGTTACATGGCTGGACTTCCATGTAGTTGACTGTGGTTTGAGTCCTGGGCCTAGTGGCTTAAAAAGCTCATGCCGGGTGCATATGTATGTGTGCCCAAAATCCCTAGAGGAGAATGGAAGAGAAGGGATTGCAGCCTGGCCATCTCCCCGGGGTGGGGAGTGAAGTGGGGTAGGGGTGGTGAGTTCTTGCTTTCTGTCTTTCTGTCTCTCTCTGGCAAGCACACATGTCCTACAGCAAAAATCTCTCCCCCCCCCAAAAAAAAAAGAGAAAAAAAAGAAACAATGCTCAGGGGCCAGCATGTGACATAGTGGTTAAGGTGCTGGACTCCCACATGGCTGACCATGGTTCGAGTCCCGGATTCTGTGGCTTCAAAATCATACCAGGTGTGTGTAAGTGTGTGCCCCAAATCCTGAGAGCGGAGTGGAAGTGAGGGATTACAGTATGGCCATCCCCAGGAGAGTGATTTTTCACTTTCTCTCTCTCTGTCAAGTGCACATGCCCTAGGGCAAAAACTATTAAAAAAAATAAAAAGGAAAAGAAACAGTGCTCAACTCTTAGCTTAAAATGACAAGTTTCTTTTTTGTCCATGCTGTAAGTTCATCATAAGTCGCTTCTCTACACAGAATGGAACTACTTACCCCCCTGCCCTAAATGTTTTTTGCTATGTCAGTGGGAAAGAAAAAGACTCTGGGGCATTTTATCCTGGCTATAGATCGCTCCAGCCTTCTCTTCACATTTCTGCTCACAGCCCATTGGCCCCACCCAACAACTGCAGTCTGGGAAATGCAGTCTCACAAGGCTGAGTACTGCAAGTCGGTGGTGAGTGACAGTAAAGCCATGTGCAGGCTGTGTGCAAACGGCCTGACAGATTTCTACCCTCTCTAGAAGCAATGGGTTCCCTAAACCTTCCATATCATCTTGACAAGAAGCACCTGGGGAAGTAGCAAGGGACAATGTGTATGTGAAAAGGGCATTGTCAGGATCAACAGATGGCATAATGGTTATGTTGCTGGACTCCTACATAGTCGACTATGGTTCAAGTCCTGGACCCAAGGGCTTAAAACATGCCATGTGCATGTCCAAAATTCTGAGAGGAGAATGGAGGAGATGGGATTGTGGCGTGGCCATCTCCCCGCCAGGTGCAATTTCTCGCTTTATGTCTCTCTTTCTCTGTCTCTCCAGCAAACACATGGAGCAAAATCTCTCTAAAAAAACTTAAAACAAAGTTTATTTAAAAAAAAAAAGAAATAAAAAGGCATTATTACCCCTAAAAGTCTCCTTGGATTAATTAAAGGAGCCTCTCCCACTTGTAAGGGTCCTGTTTAGTGTTTTAGTTAGTCAGAGGCAATTGAGAGAGGACACCCAGATGGCAGATGAATTCTTTAGTTTTTCCCCACACCCAGGAGGCAGGACACCTCTGGGACCAGCTGGCCTACATTAAGAGTTTTCCTTAGCATAGGGACAGTGATGAATCCTCCCTGTTTGGAAGGTTGCAACTTCCACTATAAATCAAGCTCCGAGGAGAGAAGAAGTGGTAGTGATTAATGGTGGAACCTGAAATTCACACTGTAATCAGCCAGGGATTTGTCACTGGAGTTGAAGACGAGGATGGAGCTCTAATGAATGATTCAGGCTCAAGAGTGGCTGTCTCTAAACATGTTAATTACCTCAGCCTAAGTGGCTGAAACTGATGATTAAAAAATGTAGAGATGTGCATAGCAGAACTCACAGCCACTGTCTCCTGGGGCTGGCACACCCAGCTCTGAGACATGGGCTTTCTCTCTGAACAGGAGAGGCAGGGTGGTGCATTGGCAGGGTACAGATGGGGCTGGTAAACAAAGCTCTGAGGTCTTATAAGGAGAAATGATAGGGACAGACCCCTGCCCACCAGGTGGTGGAGGTTCATAGGGGCTGGCTGTGCCTGGCCCACCTACTGAGGGGTACCACCTCTGGGATAATGATCCTTTTGCTTTGATCTCTGGGTTACTGTCTAAGAGGTCTAAGGTGTAGGTTATTGCAATTCATTATACGGTGGACTTGGAGAATAAAGATGACCCTGGTTACAAAATGCATTTCTTACATGTGTGTCTGTGCATGTATTTTTAATGTGTGCATATGTGTTTCTCCCTCTGTATCTGCCATCTGGAGTGGTTAGCTCATCTGACTAAAGTAAGAGATCAAAGCCATGTTCCATACCCAAGTGGGTCAGTTTGTTCCCTCCCCAGAGAAACTGTGTTTGGTGACCATAGGTTGTGTCCCTAATGCCAGTCAGACATGCTGCAGATGTACACACTTGGTCACTTTTATTCATGTGCTCAAATATTTGTTAAGTCTCAGGACCAGCAGTTAGTGTAATGGCTATGTTGCTGGACTCCCACGTAGTCAACTGTGGTTCGAGTCCCGGACCCAGTGGCTTAAAACTCACGCCGGGTGCGTGTGCGTGTGTGCCCAAGATCCCGAGAGGAGAATGGAGGAGAAGGGATTGCAGCGTGGCCATCCCCCCTAGGGGGTGATTTCTCACTTTTTGTCTCTCTGTCTGTCTGGCGAGCGCACGCACCCTATGGCAAAAAACCTCTCCAAAAAAAGGAAAAAAAATATATATTTGTTAAGTCTCTACTAAATGTCAGGCACCATGCAAACACTTTGCAGATGGAGATGAGAAAACAGTAGACGCTGGAGGGTTACAAGATACTATAGTATTGGGTCATTAGAAAAGTCACGATGTATTTTCATAGAAAAATACATCGTGACTTTTCATAGAAAGATACATCGTGACTTTTCTGATGACTCTATAATATATCCATGTGTGTTGGGAGGTGGGGATAGGTTAAAGACTTCATAATGGGTAGATTATGGAAAATCCTCCTAGGACAGGGCTAGAAAGCAGCTGTGGGGCCCAGAGGTACAAGGTAGGCAGAGCTTCCATTAGAAAGTGGCATTTGAGCTGGACTTTGAAGGGTGGTTGGGGGGATTTTGATGTGATGACCTATGCATTTATGATGGTTTGAACAACACGAGCCAATGTACATACAGTTGTCCCTTGGAATCCCCAGGGGATTAGTTCTAGAACTCCTCCAACCAGATACCAAATTTGTGTATGTTCAAGTCCCTGAACATACACAAATGAATATTAAAATGAACTAATGTCTTCAGGTGAGCTGGTGACACCCTCCCATATATTTTAAATTCTCTCTAGATAGCTTACACACCAGTGCAATGCCTGCTCAGCACTTCATTTGTGTGGACTCATCATGGTACTTGGCATGTGGCAAGTTTCAGTTTTGCCTTGTGGAATTTAATTTTTTAAAGAATATTTTCCATCATAGTTGGTTGAATCAATGGATTTGGAATCCATGGAGGGCTGACTCTAAATGTCATATCTCATATATATATATATATATATATATATATACATACATACACACATATAAATCATGTATACACATACACACATACATAATGCACACAATATACATTTAGCTCTCTATATCTGGATAAATACACACACACACACACATACACACACACATAAAATATATGTCTTCCTGTATAACTATGTAAGGTGGTGCATCTGCTTCACTATCTACAGCATTCCTTATTAGTAGCCTACAGATCAAATTTCTCTCTTACAGTTGCTGTTTAGATTACAGCTCTGATTTCTTTTTTTAAAGCTTTATTATTTATTTCATTCATGATAGTGTGTACACACACACAAGAGAGAGAGAGAGAGATACACCTGCGACAGGTTCTCATTATGCTGCTATCTTCCTTCCTCAGCCCTCCAGCTTGTCAAGATCTTGGATACTCTCACATGTGCCTGCTGCATTTTTCAGGCCAATTCAAGGATCTAAGCCTTGGCTATGTGGCTTCCAGCACTGAAATGGTACTGGCTATGACACCAGACTTAGGCCACAGCTTTGATTTCTATTTTTTTTTTTTTTTTGGAGAGGTTTTTGCTATAGGGCGCGTGCGCTCGCCAGACAGAGAGAGACATAGAGACAGAAAGCGAGAAATCACTCCCCAGGGGGGATGGTCACGCCACAATCCCTTCTCCTCCATTCTCCTCTCGGGATCTTGGGCACACATGCACACGCGCCCAGTGTGAGTTTTAAGCCACCGGGTCCAGGACGTGAACCGCGGTCGACTACATGGAAGTCCAGTGACATAGCCATTACGCTAACTGCTGGTTCCCAGCTTTGATTTCTGTTAACATTTCTGGGAGGGAGTTCTCAACCATTTTAAGCTCTTTTGGCCCAATTCTGCTGAGTGGCTGGCTTGGGGTGGGGGAACTAAGTCTTCTTGCTGGTCACCTCCCATCATTTGGCTCTTCTTGGTCTGAACTGCTTTCTTCCCCTTTTCCTTTCCCTCTTCCCTCAGAGGCTACCTTATTCCTCTTTCTATCATTGCTTGTTTTTTCTCTTGATTCACACACTGCAAAGCAAAATGCTATTTCTCAATATTGTCCTAGTCTTCCTAAATTTGAAATAAATGTCCATCTTTGCTCTAGGTTTGTGAGTTACTATAGGAGGACACACAGGTATTAGAAAAACAAGAGCAGAACAGTTATAGAATCACTGGAAACCCTATCAGTATTTCTCCTAGAACTCTTGTCTTAGGTCAGACCTCAAAGTGGTGATTCCCAGGAAAAAGTACAGTATTCTAGTAAGACCTGTGCCAGTCTGGGATTGGGTATAAAAGCACTCTGAAATCATAATGAGGAGAGCATTACCAGGAATGGGTGTCAGTATTGGGGCCCTAGAGGGAGTGTATGTGGGGAACGGGATGACACTATGCTACTGCCGAGGGGGTCCTTGGTGTCACCATATGTGAGAAGCAGCGTCCAGGCAGATATTGGCTGCCATAGAAGTGGAGAGGCTCTTCCTCTAACCCAGGCCTGTGTCTCTGCTCTCTCTTCAGCTTGTGCTGCCAGAATACTCCATTCACAGCCTCTTCTGCATCATGTTCCTGTGTGCTCAAGAGTGGCTCACCCTGGGGCTGAATGTCCCTCTACTTTTCTATCACTTCTGGAGGTAAGTCTACCTGGACTGGATGGTCCTTCCTCCTTTGTGCCTTAGAAGCCTGTGGTCTAGTGACTATCTCCCTCAAGTAGATCCGCCACCTCATATCTTCCTCTCCTCCCATCTTGTTGCGGACCTTCTCTCCAAAGCCCCCAAATCTGACAAGGGGAGGCCCTTCTCTGCTCCTTTAACTATAACCTAACTCTTGTTGGTCAGTGTTAAAAGCAGCCACATTATTCACAATAACCCTAAGGTGGAAGCATCCCAAATGCCCATCAACTGATGGATGTATAAATAAAATATCGTGTATCCATACAATGGAACATTATTTGGCAATAAAAAGAAAGAGAGTACTGATACATGCAAACAACATGGGTGAACACAAGAGAAAATATAAGTGAACAAAACCAGGCATAAAAGGTCACAGCGTTGTATGATTGCATGGATGTGAAATGTTCATAATAGAAAAATCTGTAGGGACAGGAAGTAAGTTAGTAGTTGCCAAGGGCTGGGAGGGAGTTTATGTGGGGAATGATGCTAATGGGAATAGGGCTTTCTTTTAGGATGATGAAAATGTTCTGAAATTAGATAGTGGTGATTGCACAACTCTATGAATATACTAAAAACCACTGAATTGTATACTTTAAAAGAGTGAATTTTATGGTATGTAAATTATATCTTAACCAAAAAAAAAAAAAAAAACCCCACCTACCAGATGGGACGGATTTTTCTGGGACAGTTCTGATTTCAGATATTCTATTCCCTGCTCAGACCATGTGTTGGATCATGTGTTTTGGGCTTTTCATAAAATTTAGTCACCATATGGATACAGGAGGCAGGGGCGGGAGAATGCCAAAGTAGTGGAGAATGTAATTGTGCAGATAAATTGCCTACCTTTGACCCCTTGTTCTCAGAACTGTGGCCCCTCAAAATGTTTTTTGTTTGTTTGTTTGTTTTTTGAGAGGTTTTTGCTATAGGGGGCATGTGCTCGCCAGACAGACAGAGAGAGACAGAGAGACAGAAAGCGAGCAATCACCCCCCGGGGGGATGGCCATGCCGCGATCCCTTCTCCATTCTCCTCTTGGGATCTTGGGCACGCACGCACATGCGTCTGGCGTGAGTTTTAAGCCACCGGGTCTGGGACGCAAACTGAGGTCGACTACAGGGGAGTCCAGCGACATAGCCATTATGCTAACTGCTGATCCCTTCAAAATGTTTTATCATTGTCATTTACCATAAAATATAGCCTGTATTTAGTCTCATTTGATCATTCACTTCTTCATTTAGCAAACATACAGCACACATACCATGTGCTAGGCATTGTGGGGAATTCCAAGATAAATGTAAAATATAATCCTTACCCTCAATTATATTCATCTTAATAATCGAGGGAAATATATACATATTTTAAAATTTTGGCTTCTTTTGGAAAGTCTTTACATTTATTTATTTATGTTTATTTATTTATTTAAATAGCCAGAGGATATGTGTACTTACCAGAGAGAATGGAGAGAAAGAGAGGGAGGGAGAAAGCAACCCCTAATGGAGCATGATCATGCTCAATCCCTTCTCCTCCATATCTTCACCCTGTTGGGATTTTGGGCATGCACACACACAAATGCCCAGCATGGTTTTTAAGCCATTAGGGCCAGGATTCAGATCACTATTGGCCACAAGGGACGCGGTTCTTGCCAGCTGTAGGGTTGGCCCAAGAAATATATTAATAGACATATGAGAAATATTTGCAAGAGCCTAGAGAAAGAAGCACTTAAATTATACTGAAGATGAGCCCAGCAGATGGCATAATGGTTACACTGCTGGACTCCTAAGTAATCGACTGTGGTTTGAGTCCTGGACCAGGCAGCTTAAAACTCACACCAGGTACATGTGTGTTTGTGTGCCCCAAATCCCAGGAGGAAAATGGAGGAGAAGGGATTGTAGCTTGGCCATCCCCGTGGGGGTGACTTCTTTCTCTCTCTCTCTCTCTGGTGAGCGCACATTCCTTATAGCAAAAATCTCTCTTAAAAAATGAGACTAAAGAGTGAATTGAGCAATCTAGAGGAGCACGTTCCATGTTGAAGGACTAACGTAGCTGAAGGCTCAGGGCTCAGAGAGCACTAAATGTGTCTGGGAAGCAGCAGATGTTCAGTGCTGAGTATAGGGCTCTTGGAGGGAAGTTAGAAGAGACAAGTTGACAGACAGCTGGGAATCTGCTATGTCATGTCTGAAACAGTTTCATGAGAAAGGTGGAGTTATTTTATTCTGTAGGGAGTGGAAAGCTATCAGAAGCTTTGGAGGAACAAGCAGCATTTCCTGATCTGATTTGTAGGAAGGTGACTGTGGTGGCAGTGTAAAGGTTATGTTGGAGGAAGAAGTATTGAAGATGAAATTCATTTAGGGAGAGGGTTGAAATTCCAGGTTGAAGAGATGAGGGAGACTTGAGCAGTAGTGGAAGTCAGAGTGTTGAGAATGAGAGAACCCATGGAGGTAAACTGGACAGGCCTGGCCTGAGTGTAGGGGGTGAGGGAGAGAGCGCCTCTGTGCTGGGTGACCGGAAGGTAAAGGCCACTGACCATGAGGAGGACAGAAGAAATCATGGGCTTAGTAAGGAAGGAAAATGATTTGCTTACATAGGGAAGTCATACTTTCTAAAATCTGAATTCAGAGAGACATTATTAGGAGAATTACAGTGTAGAAAAGTATGGAGTCTCCATTGGGAACTTGCCATGCTTTGTCAAGAATCCGCAACAGGGAACCAGCAGTTAGTGTAATGGCTCTGTCGCTGGACTCCCACGTAGTCAACCATGGTTCACGTCCCGGACCCGGTGGCTTAAAACTCACGCCGGGCACGTGTGCATGCGTGCCCAAGATCCCGAGAGGAGAATGGAGGAGAAGGGATTGCGGCATGACCATCCCCCCTGGGGAGAGATTTCTCGCTTTCTGTCTCTATGTCTCTCTCTGTCTGTCTGGCGAGTGCACACGCCCTATAGCGAAAACCTCTCCAAAAAAAAAAAAGAATCTGCAACACACAGAGACACACAAAGTTTAGGTCAGCAGCCTGGAGTTACTCAGCACTTATGTGGCAGTCCACGGTGTTGCCTCTTCAGTTGCTGCTTTGGGACTGACTCTTCTCCCTAGAAAAGGAATGTATCTCATGGTCCTTTGTGTAAGGAGCTATCAGTTGGTGGAAAGATGGGTTATTTATATATCTTTGAGTGGTGCACTGGTTCTTAGGGCTGGAGTTGAGCAAGTGTGCTTCATCAGCCTCTCTCCTCCCTCCCCTCCCCTCACTGTTCTTTCACTTACCCACTTCTCTCTGGGCTACTTTTTTTCCCACAGATGGCCAATGTTGTTTTTGCTGTTCTAGATCCTTCTATCAAGAAGAAAAGTACCTGAAAAATCCCTCACATTCAAATGGGAATATGCTGTCCTTCCCAGAGTATTCAGGATTTTAAATGAGGGTCCGGGTAGAAGACAATTCTTAAACTGCAGTAATTACTTACTATTTTTTTTAGAGAGAGATTTTTGCTTTAGGGTACAAGAGACAGAGAGAGAGAAAGTAAGAAATCAGCTTCCAGGGAGGTTGGCCATGCCATAATCCCTTCTCCTCCATTCTCCTCTCGGAATTTTGGGCATGCATGCACATGTGTCTGGTGTGAGTTTCAAGCTGTCGGGTCTGAAACTTGAACCATGGTCAACCAGGTTGGAGTTCAGCACCTCAACTATTACACCACTTCCTTTCAAAGGTAGATTGTGGGTACAGTGGAGAGTGGAGTGGCTGTGTACTGTGTCATCTGCCACATCCAAACCCATACTGCAGAGAGGCTCTTGCTGGTACTGCCCAGGTAGCCCAGGTGACATACTTTTCCACAGGAGCTTTGTATATGTGCAAAATCACCATGATGCCAGTGGACCTGGCATCAGGGGACTCTCTGCCTGCTAGAAGTTGGTGGCTGGTCACTCTTGAGCAATGCTTGAACTGGGACTTGGGCAGAAGGAGACCACTGCTTGACAGGGATTGCTTGAGTGAAGTCCTGCATCCAGAGGCTGGGCCCAGGTGGCTGGAAGTCCCACGGCCTCAGGGCCAATGATGCTGTGTCCTTTTTCCCTGCAGGTATTTCCACTGCCCAGCAGATAGTTCAGAACTAGCCTATGACCCACCAGTGGTCATGAACGCAGATACCTTGAGTTACTGTCAGAAGGAGGCCTGGTGTAAGCTGGCCTTCTATCTCCTCTCCTTCTTCTACTACCTTTACTGGTGAGTTTCTGCCCCTCCTGGTGGGTTGGACTCTTGTAGCAAAGGAAGGGAATTTCAGGCTGGCCTTTGGGAGGTGGTCTGTGAGCAGGGAATCATGTCCAGTCACAGCTGTCTGACTCTGGTGCGGGAGCAAAGGCCTCTGTATGTGGAGTCTTGGGTGAAAGGTCTCACAGGAGGCTTGTCGGCTCATAGGTTAATTCTTAGAGCCATACAATGAAAGCACATTCTGCCAGCCTGCGTCTTAGGAGTTAAACCCCAATTCAGCTTCCCGCATCTTCAGTTCTGCAGCTCAGCTTGTCAGGCTACCTGTGGTCCTAGGTGCATAATCTCATTGCTCCTCGTCACCTCCTAGCCTTGAGTAAGGATTCTTAGGTACCATAACAGACACCACCCCTCCTTCCAGCCCCACAGTGGCAGTCATGCTTCACATAGTGGCATGTTGCTTACAGTTACAATGCTTACAATATTATATAACACCATTCTAATTAAGCAAAACCTGCTGACTCTGCAATTGCCTGTCAGGAATCTCCTTTCCTTTCACATCTTCACCCAGAACACCCTAGCTAAGCAGTAGCTATAAACAGACTGTCTTTTGGTTCGATACGCCAGAGAGTGCCTTCTCTGAAAACTCCTTCTTTCTGTTCCTCTTTGGGGTCATCTCTAGGGATTTTCACCTGTCAGGTTGATATCCCATCACTCCCTGCGGGAGGGCCAGGGGCCTTCCTAACATCCCAAAGCTGTTTCCAAAGGGGGCAATGACCAGTAACCAGGCGAGAATGAGGAGGGGTGGGGTTGTCAGACTCCCTTGCTATCTCTGGGTTCATATTGGGCTTTGAGGGTCTGGGAAGCAACTGCATTTGTCCAGTATTTAAAAATGAGCCAGGTTTGGACTAAGAGTTTTATATGCATTGCTCCCTATATGAGATACCTACTATCTTTACCCACACTTTAAAGATGAGGAAACAGAATCAGAGAAGTTAGAAAATTTTCCCAGAGTCACAATTAATAGTGTCACTGCTGTAGTCCATCTCAAGTCTGATGCCAGTTGTTAACTGTTATATAACATTGGGAGAATCACAACTCAGCTCTTAGCTGCTATCTTAGGAAGCTTCTAGAGCAATTTTTTATCAACGTGACAAAGAGTAAGGAAAGTTAATTCTCTTATGTTTATTTTTACTGCCAAGGGCACATGTGCTTGTCAGACAGACATACAGAAG
>NW_006160045.1:9558373-9593295 GCF_000334495.1 Tupaia belangeri chinensis
CATGTGCTTGTCAGACAGACATACAGACGGGAAAGAGAGGGAGAAAGTCCCTCCCCAAGGGGGCTCTGTTATGATACGATCCCATCTCCTCCATTCTCTATCCTGTCAGGAGTTTGGGCATGCACACACATGTACACAGCCTGTTTTTCAAGCTGCTAGGGCTGGGACTTGAACAGTTGTAGGCCATGTGAGAGTCAGCTCCCTTAACCACTAGGCCATAATGCAGCCCAGGAGGTATGGGTCTTTAAAATGCAGATTACTGGGCTTACAGCTACTAATTCAGACTTTCTGGGGCTTGACATCTTCATTTTGAGCTTTTTGGACAGTTCTGAAGCACACGGTTCTTACTTTAGGGTAAGACTAGCTGCTTGTAGGAATCTGTGGGTTCTCCTTCCCTCTCTCTATGTCTTCAGAGTTTGCAGACTCAGAGGCCTGGGGGGTGTAGCTTTCCCCAAAATGCCTCAGCTAGGCAGGGGATTTGTAATGACTCTACCATATTCTTGGAATTCAAGGTTGGTCTGGGCTCAGGGCAATGTCTTCAGTAAAATGCCAGGGACTTTTCCTGTTCCAACTTGTGGAGAGCCTGAGGGTCTCTGAAGCTCTCTGGAGATTTCCAAGATGCTTAGCGGATTCATGCACGTCATTCTGGATCCATGTCTAAACTCTTCAACCACTAAAGGTTCATCACACTGATTCCTGTCTGAAGAAACCTGGACAGGGTGGACAAAGCCCTTGTAGGCTTATGGGCTCGACGGTTTGGAGTTTGGGTTTCTTCTTGGTGTGTGCACAACCTCACTTCATGGGGCTGCAGCCTGCCCCTTCTGCAGGGTCAGAGGCTGAATGGTCTGCCCCCAGAGATACCATTGTTCCTCCTTGAGGTCAGCAGAACAAGGCCAGGTTTTCCCTGGCTCCTCCTCTCAGCCTGGGATCCATGTTAGACCATGTGGAGACTGAGACAGGCCAAGCCCCCTCAGGTCAGTTTTGATGTTGTAACTGCGGGCACCCCAGTTGTTAAGGGGAAGAGGGCAAATGAATTCACAGTGAGCAAAGAGGGTGCGTATCAGAGAGGCTGTGGGGAAGGAGGGGGTGTCGTGGGGTGGTTGGCGGCTCCCTGCCTGTTGGATGTACTCACTCTGTAACTATGTTCCAGACCTTCTGTTTAACTGTCTGTCCTCCAGTCCGTTACTCCAGCTTGACGCTGCCTTCAGGTTACATTTATTAATAACTTCATTTCCAAAACAAAATAGAAAACAGCCACTCCTCCTGCTCAGGATGTCCATTCTTTGCTGAACTTGACCTCTTAGTACTTTTCGGGGCTCCTTGAAGACTCCGTTTCTCCACCTGAGTACTCCCAGTCTCCTACATCTGGGCTGACAGAGGACCCTGAACCATGAGTCTTGGCCACATTGGAGGGTCAAAAGGGGACCTAGGTGCTTGGAGAGCTGCCTCTGAGCTGAGTACAGGTCTAAAGACTCATGGAACAGCAGCTGAGAACCACATGGTTTAGTTTGAGGTTGCTGAGTTGCCCTAGGACCTCAGAGAGGTTGAGGAGTGTGCCTAAGGCCCTAAATAGAAACCAGCAATTTCTCCTGCTCCAGAGTTTATGCTCCTTCCACTATGATGTTGTGTAAACCACTGCTACCTCCTTTCCCAGCATGCTTTGTGAGCCAGGTGACATGTGTGGGTTACACGGGATGGGGATGAGCTAATGCTAAGACTGATGAAAACTAATACTCATACTAGCTAGTGGGTCCATTGTGAACACCATGCCTGCTCAGTAGAAACTTCTTTTCAAGCCAAGAGTGTAAGCAGGCCTTTGTGATCTACCTGAAGTAGCATTCACCTTCCCGTCCGCTTAGTCTGGATCACGCCTGCCTGGCCTCAGGTTTGTTTCTCTCAGCTCTGTGATTTATGGTTTACTTGTGCCTGGAGGGCAGAGATCTCATCTGTTTTGCTCACTTCTCAATCTCCAGTGCCCGGCATGCAGTAGATGCTCATTGAATTCTTGTCACTTGTCACAACTTGGCTGTATGCTTCTTCAAATGAGGGATTAGGATGGCACACTCACCATTGCATCCTAGCACCAAAAATCGTAGGCACTCAATACATTTTGAATGAAAGATTGAATAAAAGTGCATAAACGAAGGCGTCCACAGTGAGGCTCAGTGTTAAAATGGAGACTGGCTTTGCAATGAAGAGGTGGCTTCTCACCTTGATATCGGCAGCTGTGTGACTAAGCAATCCTTATCTTACCTGACCCTTGACTTCCCCTGTTCCAGGCCTGACTAGTGGTGCTCTGTGGACATGAGGGTGTTTCAGGTTCCAGAAAGTGGAACTTCACCTACTTAGAAGAACTCATTGGGCTTTCACAGATGCGTAGGGTTAGAGTAAAACATTTTCATTTTTAAGATGTGATTTTGCTTCTTAGACTATCTTTTCTCCTTTTTATAATACATCAATAGAAAAGTTGCTGGCTCTTTTTTTCCCTAGACTGTAAAAAAGTAGCTGTTTCTGATGTATAGACAAAGTGATATGTTTGGGTATAGCTTATTCCTCAGCCTTGCAGAATTTACTTGCAGCCTTTTCTAAGAGCACAGGGTTACTCGCTCCTCCTCCTTGGAAGTGTCAGGGCACCACCTTAGAACACTTGCTCTTACTGCAGGTTTAATGCTTGGAGTCCATTGAAAACAAGAGGGTCAGGGACTTAGCCAATTAAGAACTCATTGAATTCCTGTGCCCAGAGGGCTTCTGTTCACACATCAGCCCCAGAATAGGGATGACATCTTTTCCCCAGCATTAACATACTATCCAGTGTCATCTGGAAACCTCTGGACACAGCAGATCACAGCTGGTGACATCAGAATCTGTTGCACCTCCCTGCTTCCTGCCACAGAGACCTGCCCTGCAATTGAAGGAAAGGAAACAGCAACCATAATAATCATCCTGGTGAGAATAATATAGACCCTTAGAACAATCACATCTTTTATCCCAGGGACGCAACATGCTGTCCTAGCAAATGTTTAGTCCAGCATGTGGGTGGTAGTGAGGGGCCAGTTGGAGTGGATGGGATGCTCTAGTGACAAGATGAAGGAGAAGCCAAGCGGTCCAACCTTTGGAGCCCTCCACGGGCTCTGATTAACACCTTCTTTTCTTTTCCTTTTTGCATTCAGCATGATCTACACTTTAGTGAGCTCCTAAAGACCACACACATCATCAGAGACTGTGAGATGGGAGAGGCCTGAGGCCTTCGAGAAGTCCATTTCTGCTGGTGATCGGAGGAGGAGCATGTGAGAAGGAGAACCACGGGCAGACCAACTGAACAGGAATGGAACCATGCAGCAGTGGTGGGGGGCTGGGCTCTTTGAGTGTGTCTATTGTCACCCTGTGTACTACAATCTTTGGCATTTGAATCCCAACATGGTTGCCCTTCTGAGCATGGGAGGCATGGGGAGAGTACATGACAAAACACTAACCCTCTCCTGAGATAGAACTGCTGCTTCCCAAAATCCACTGCATTGAACAGCGCCTTGGAAATTCACACTGAGCTGCTGGTCCTGAGTGGAGGCCAGAAGTTTGGAAAGTGCCTGCCAAGCTCTGGAATGATCCAAAGTCAAGGTCCTGAAGGCCTCACAGATGTCCAGGTTACCCAAGACTCTTGTTACGTTCCTCCCGAGCCATGGCTATGTCCTTCCCCTAAAATGGGAAGGGCTGAAAGGTGTGCAGGCTTGACCTCTGGGTTTAACCAGCCTTGAACCTGCAGGGTCATCTGTTTTCGTGCTCTGCTTTGTGAAAGCCCAGCATGGTGACATCATAAGCTGGATTTGGGGCAATATATTGGCAATGAGTTATGTCCAAAGACATGGGGGTGACCTGGGGAGAGCGAAACACGGGGAAAGTGGATTTTAAAAAATGTTTGCAACATCTTCAAAGTATTCTTTACCAAGTTGTATTTTTCTGTTGCTACCTGAGACCATCCACATCCTTTAATGCAAATCAGTTGCTCAACTGTAGTCTAAGCCACCTCATAAAGATCTCAAGCAGTTCTGAGCCCAGGAAATCCTGCCGAGTGGCTGCTCTGTAGTGTGGGCATCCGGCAGCCAGGAAGTGAGACAGCATAATTATAACTTCATTTTATGATGCTGCATCATTTGTACTGTTTAGTTCAACATGAGGACATCAGCTTATTTAAATTTCTCATTTGGCATTCTCTCCCTTTGGGTGGGAGTTGTACTGGGGGTTGTAAATAATGACAAGGCTGGGATTTTTATGATGTGTAAATTGGGCACAATGATTTTGACCTTATTCCTCAAACTTCCTTTCTTTTCTATGGGTTGACACACACAGGCTATTTATATATGTACTCATCTCCCATCCGAAACCTGTGACTCAGGTTTCTGAATGGTGTTTGTGTAACACGTTGTGTGCTATGTTTAAAATGCAACAACAACTTGAGTGTCTCACCTAACTGACTCTTTCATTTCAAACCCATTACAGGCTGGATTCTTCTCCATATGGTTGGCAAACTGGTAGGGAGAAAAAGCAAACTTTCAAAAAGGCATTTGCCTCTAAAAATTCCACAGACAACAACATGCAAACCTGCTCTGAGGCTAATGGAGAATTAGAGGGGGGTGTCTTGGGAGAAGGCTTCTCTGTGGCCAACACCCATTTCTTCAGGGTGGGCAAGTCACTGGGGTAGAGCATCACCTCCAGGATGGTTGGCTCTGGCTTTGGCTCCACTTCTGGGATGACTTGTCACCCTCATCTAGACAAACAAGCCCTGATTCCAGGCTACAGACAGCAAATTGAACCCCCAGCCATCTTGCAAATGCAACAGAATGACGAGGGTACACAGTCCCTGTTTCTTTCCACCAAGAAGCTGTGTATATGATAGGAGACACAAGTACGCAAAGACAGCTGAAATGGAAATAGGAAATCATAAAGGAGGAGGAAACAGAGGTATCAGCATCCTAAGACTCTCTAGTTATTGTGACTAAGTATTAGTTTTTAATTGCTAGAGGGCACCTACACTCCCCAAAGAGACAGAAAGAGAGAGAAAGAAATCCCCCCATCCACATAGGGAGTGATCACACCATGGTCCCATCTCCTCCATTTCTCCATCCTGTTGGGATTTTGGGCATGTATGCACATCTTTACATGCCCCGCATGTTTTTAAAGCCAGCGGACACTGGGGCTTGAACCGTGGCTTGGCCGTGTGGGATCCAGCTCCCTTAACCTCTATATTATAGGATAGTTCCAGCATTAAATTTGATATAATTTCTCTTAATAGTAAATAATGTATATAGTGCTTTATATCTTATAGATTGATTTCACATCTTCCCATTTGTCAGGATTGACCTTCTGGACAATCCTGTGAAGTTAATACTGTTCTTTGCCCTATTTCATAAATTAGGAATCTAAGACTCAGAGAGGGTAAGTACCTTGTCTGTAGTCCCAGATGTCTCAGACCTGCATTTGAACCCAGATCATTTGACTTGAAAAGCCCCAAGTCTGTTTCATCACACCTGAAACCTGGCAAAGTAGCTAAGGGTCCCCTTAAGGTCTGATTGATTGTACTGACTTTTTGAGAAAAGGAGATTTAAAAGGTAGAGCTTAAGAGGAAGTGCTTGGGTGGCCTGGTTTTCTTTTCTTTTGTATAGTAACCTCAGCTGTGCTTTATTGTGGAACTTCTCTAAGGTGGTCCTTTAAAAACTGCAAATTCCTTTTAGGCAGCTCTTCTGTTTATGAAAACAAAACATCCAAACAGTTCCCTCACACAAGTTGTGCCTGGGAAATAATTCCAGTCATTCTGTTGGGTATTTCAGTGAATTTTCAATTCCTTGGAGAAGCTCATGATGTAGAAAAAAAATCAGAGTAATTGGCACAGTTGTGTGCAGGCACTGTGTAAATTCACTGTTTACATTGTGATCTCGCCCAGCCCTCACGTGATCTTACAAAGCAGATTAGATACTCTTATTCCTTCACCAAGAGGGAGTTAGGGAGTCACAGGGAAGTTGAGTGAAACAAGGGTGAAACTAGCTTAGAACAAGAGCCCTGTGCTACCAGTAAGTGGTCAAATAATAGCAATAGTTAGAAATGGAGGTGTCAGGTATTGCTCCACAGGCTCCATGTGCCTTTTTCTTTTTTGAGAGATTTTTTTCTTCGCTATAGTGCGCGTGTACTTGCCAGACAGACAGAGAGAGAGAGAGACAGAAAGCGAGAAATCACCCCCCAGGGGGGGATGGTCACGCCGCAATCCCTTCTCCTCCATTCTCCTCTCGGGATCCTGCATGTGCCTTTTTCTGATCCTTATAACAACACCATGAGGTGGATAAGATCTGTTTTAGGGATGAGGACACTCTGAGAAAAGGAGTCATTTGGAGGGATCCACAGCTAGTATGGAATTTGTTCAGCCAAAGCTGGGATTTAGACTCAGATCTGTCTTTTCTTGCTTAATTTTGCTTGTCTGGATAACTCTCATTATTTATTCAAAAATTAAAATGACCAAAGAGAATAAAGGAGGAGGAACTCCTTCCCAGATCTCTTATCATTAAAAAGTGAATATTTCCCCAGAGCAAGGAGAGCACACCTTACCAAGTACAGGTGGAGAAGAGTTTCTTGAGGAGGGTGGTGCTGGTAAATTGGCTCCATTCTCTTAGAGAGGCTATGCTGCAAGCCTAACGTGGCTGTGCTCAGAGGACCAGAACCAAGTTGGGGTGGTCACTTAGCTAAGGTAGGAGAATAATATCAATAATACACTCCACCCTGGCCTGTTACAAAGACTAAATAAATTTGTATCTGCAAATAACTTAGAATAGTGGTAAGTGCTAGGTAACTTTATAGAGGGCAACTCATTGTGAATGACGGTAATCAGAAGGCTTTGGGTGACAGGATTTCGCGCAAAGGTCTCAACCTTTCTGAGACTCAGTTTCTCTACTGTAAAATGGGGAATAAAGCTTGCCTTTGAATATTGTGATAACTGAAGGAAACTATGTACTGAGAGCTTGTAGCAAAGAACCTGTCTCAGGGGAGCTCAACAAATTTGAGTTCACCTGCTCTACTTCATTTCTCCTCCCTCTGCAGAGTTGGAGAATTATGTAGATACAATGGGTAAAGTACTTCTCATAGCAGTGCATGGCAACAGTCAATGAATCTTATCTTCCTCTTCCTTCCTTTCCTACCTCAATCCTGGGGGCGGACCCTGGGGGTGGACTGTCTCAGGCATACCACATGGGTAATAGAACTCAGCTCTCTCAAGAAAATCTCCCTTTGCTTCCTATTTTTAGATTTGGTAATTGCACCAATGTTGAATAAAGTTGTCATCGTTATGAGAGTTTTGTTCTCTTACATAGGAGATGAATGCAGCCAGCAAAATGCTTTGACAACAAAATTAATTGCACTCATGCTGTGTCATTATACAGATCCATTTCATAACCCTTCTTTTCTTCGGCTTGGCCTGCTCTGCTCCAAACTGTGCTCTTTTGGCAGAGCCTTCTCCAGTCCTCAGAGCTCCCAGGCCAAACTGGGCATCTGCTCAGGGCGGGGCTGCTGCTGCTCCCAAGGCTCAGGTTGTCATCACCGTGGGTGTTTGAGGAGTCACTCTAGATCCTGTCCTGAGACTTGGCTCGTTCCAGCAGAGGAGAGAAGGAGCTGAGAGGAGGAATGTTTCTCCAGGACATAAACTAGGCATGTTTAGGGGAAAATGGAGTCAAGGTTTAGCTTTGTCCTAGTTTAGGAGCAGGGAGCTCCTTTTCTCGTGGGGAGCTGCCTGTGAGGGAAAGATAGTGCACAGCTACATTTGTAGCAGACCTCAGTGCCCACACCTGGTATTGGGTTTCAACTGCTGCTCATGCTCCAGAAATAGAAACAGGGTCAAAAGACCCACAACAAGATAGTAGCTTTCAGGCCTTGCTTCCACTCACTCTGTGGTCATTTCTGCGCCATTAAAAAATGTCCAGGTAGCTCTGGATGCCCCAGGAGTATCTTCCTATGATATGACCTTGTTCTCTCAACTGCCACGGGATGCTCACGCCTTCTTCCTTCCCAACTAGTGGTCTCTAAGATCCAGGTGTTCTGTTTTGTGAGAGCCGGTCATTCCTTTTTTTTAGGGATTTTTGCTAAACAGTTGTTAAACCCAGCCATTATCAAAACTGAAGTTATGTAAACTTACAATTAAATAAATTGTATCAAAAACAAAGGTCAGATGTAGTCAGAACTTGCCACTTTCTATTCATTTCACTGTTATCTGTGCTCTTGAGGATATACCTACTGTATTGGGGTGGGAATGCCGTGTAATGGTAGGTTACTGTTCCATCCTCATGTTCTCTGATGACCTGTTAGCTTGAAGTCAGCCATGGTGGGAGTATTTGCACAATGAGTCCTTCCCCCTCGTCAGCCTTAAGGCCACTGCTCTTCTATACGCTTTGTCTCCTCAGAAAGGCCAGTCTCCCCACTGGACCCCAGGTTCCTCAGGGGTCAGACACATACCTTTAAGGAAGCAACAGTCCAAAGAGATGTTTTGTATGCTGGAGTTTGACAGCCAGCAAAGATGCCACTGCAGTGTATTTGTTCAAACATCAGTAAACCCTGTCCTTTTCAGAAATGCTTGACATCAATTTCACCTTTCTGGCAGGAATATATTTTTGATATTCCAGAACAAAGAAAGTAGGGAAAATGAGAGTCCGTTTAAATACCAGTCTCCACATTAAATTATAATGAAGCATATCCATCAGGCCCCCATGCCTGGGACAGTCTGTTTCAATAGCAGCAATGAAAACAGCAGTGCAGTGTTAGAGGCTTTGGGGGAAATTTTATCTGTTGGTGGCATCACAGGCTGGGTCTCCTGATGCCATTCTCTTTCCCGTAGCTAAATTGAAGGCAAGCTTGATGTCAAGTTAACTTGTACACGCTGCAAAGTATCTCACTTCCTCTCAGCAAGACAGAGATGCCCAGCAGATGGGCCAGGTGCCCAGAGGGTGGCTTGGAACACTTCACCCTAGGCAACTGGTTTTTAAAGCCACCAATACTCTGTTCTTCAGTCATATTTCATGATTAGTACCATACCCCTAGATCTGAACCATGTAATGGATACAGTGGAAAAATTAGTCAAAAGAACCCAGCAAGAGCTCTAGCTGTAACCACTTCTACATAAAAATAAGAAAATGAGGCCAGGTCACATTCTTTAGCTAAGACACATGCTACCTATGTCTCCTAGGTTACTGGGAAACCCCAACATCATCTTCAGCCTCACAGTTTGGGGAAGCTCAGTCCAGATGTCCAACACCAGGTGAATGATGGTACTTTCTGGGGAGCTATGTAGTAGTAACCCAAGAGTCCTGGTTCATGGGTCAGCAGCAACCTGGGAGATGGAAGGTTGTCCTAAATGGGTGCCATGGGCTCTTTACTTCATTCTGATTCATTCACCATTTAACATCAGTGACTTTCATATGAAGGCCCTGATCAATTCTGGAATGACACAAAACTGAACATGATTAAATCAGGAAGGAAGAGATTTTTGAAAGAATATCACAAGCTCAGACTCACTAGAGGAAGTATAGGCACATATAGGTCTTACTATTGGATCAAAAAATTCAGTAGCAAAATACAGAAGGAGTGAGAGTTAAAGAGGTGACCGGTAGTGGGTGACGGGCTTTAATGGACTCTAAACATATGTTAACAGTGTGATCTGCCTGCCAATGAGAGTTAGTCTCATTATAAAACGTCCTGAATGAAGTGATAGAAGGGGCCCTGGTGTCCTTGGCCCTCCACAGCTCACCATGAAGACCATTGTTTGGCTTACAGTCATTTGCTTAAAGAGGAAGGTTGAGAAATTTGAGGCCACCTAGAGCAGAACATCTAGAGTCCATTTTAGAGGACTGGGTAGAGAAGCTTCCAGAACATTGTCTTCAAGGAATTGAAGGCTCCAAGAGGGAAGAGGGTGGGGACTGGGTTAAAGCAGCCCTCCTTACTCCTTCCTCTCCGTATGGTGTTGGAACCATTGCTTCCCAATGAAGTTTCTGAAGAAGAAGTAGGCAGAGGAGCTTTCTGTGGTCAAGTATGTGGGGGAGCTTTTGGGCTAGACACACAGAAGTCTTTCCCATTCAATCTCCGCAGGAACCTCTAGTCGAAAGAGCAGGAACCTCTAGTCGCAAGCATCAAGAGGACCAATGGTTTGCAGAGCACTTTCTGTCAAATGTAAGAACAGAAATGACAGAGAGAGGCCTGAAGCAGGGCTTTCTAGCTGATGGTAGATGAGGGATGAGTGTGCACTGTGGAATGGAATGGGTTTCACATATGGAACCGTGTCAGAAGTATTGTGAGGAAGTAGGTCTTAGCCCAAATTGGACAACAGCACTTACAATAATCCACGGAGGCCAGCAGTTAGCATAAAGGCTATGTTGCTGGACTCCCACATAGTCGACCATGGTTCGAGTCCCCGACCCGGTGGCTTAAACTCACACCGGGTGCGTGTGCGTGTGTGCCCAAGATCCCGAGAGGGGAATGAAGGAGAAGGGATTGCGGCGTGGCCATCCCCTCTAGGGGGTGATTTCTTGTTTTCTGTCTCCCTATCTCTCTCTGTCTTTCTGGTGAGTGCACATGTCCTATAGCAATAAAACTCTCAAAAAAAAATAATAATTAATCCACATAATTCAAATGCAGAAAACATAGGAAGGGCTAACTCGGAGTGCCATGGATTACAAGTCCTTTGAGGGTAGTATTTATTTAGAGAGCTCCAGAGCTGGGCTTTGTCCTTCTTAGGCCCATGGTGAATATATGTGAATTTAGCAGGATTTTG
Source organism: Tupaia belangeri chinensis (assembly GCF_000334495.1). Classification (NCBI taxonomy): domain Eukaryota; kingdom Metazoa; phylum Chordata; class Mammalia; order Scandentia; family Tupaiidae; genus Tupaia; species Tupaia belangeri. The sequence goes on from NW_006160045.1 coordinate 9,569,166, forward strand.
GATAGCTTTTGGAATCAGTGGGAGGCAGAGAGAACCCGTATAGTCAGTAAGAAGCAGTGTCCCAGGGAGGAGCGTGGGAGGGAAGACAGTGAAAGCAACGTGGATGCCTCATGCAGCCTGCATCCCAGAAACGTCTTGTCGGAGCCAGTAGCAGTAAAACAGGCACGTACGGGGCACTGGCGATTGTCATTTACCATTGCAATGACCACTCTGGACTCATTCTGCGCCGAAGCACTGAGACATACAACTCTTAGACCCAAAGAAGACAGGCTCTTCAGAGTCGCAGAGTAACATTAAACTCCATCACCTTTTATATACATAACAATTTAGAAAACCTCGACCATAAAATAAATTAATTAATTAAATTAAATAAAAGCTAATCCCTTGAATGCTGTCTACTGGCTTGAGAGAGTCTGACTCATGGTTGGGCATTAAGGAGTAATACATAGGAAATCCACATGCGGTTCCCCAGTAACCCTTCAGGTGATCTGAAGCTGATCATTGGTTTGGGTCTTGTGCAGTGATTCTGGCAGAACAGGGGCTCAGTAGTTCCCACTCTGTCCACAAACCCTTGCAAGTTCTTTACACTTGGGCCATGGAAGGGTTAAGGTGTGAACGAGAGCAGAGGCAATGAACAATGAGATCGGCTTTAATTCCAGTCACCTCTACAAGGTTTCCCTTTGCTCATGTCCAGCTTTTTGGGTGCAGGGGGAATGAATCAGCCTGGTCCCAAAGAGAAGCTGGAAAGAAGGCAGGATTGAGCTGGGTGAGGGCACCTGGCTTGAGCTCAGTTAAGACATCACATGCCCCCTTCAGCCCCACCTGCCCACTCTCCAGAGAGTCCAGGGGCCTACGATTAGGGAAGGAAGTATGAAAAGGTAGATGCTCTGAGAGGCTTAGAGTTGACTCCTGAGTCCAAGCTCATTTAGGTATGACTGGGAACTCTGGGCTTCATAATCTGCTCCTTTCCTGAGGTTTAGTTTCCAACTGGGCTATGATGTTACTCAGGCAATCAGTGAACTCTTGTATCATTAGTGAACCCTGGTCTTGGAGTTAGAAGGACCTAAACTGGAATTCTGATTTTACCTCTGTTGGTTGTATGATATTGGTCAAATTTCTTAACTTTTTCAAGTCTCGATTTATTCAGCTATGAGGTAAGAGCACTCATGAGTAATTTTGCAAGGATGATGTGAACATTAAGATTATTTACATAAAATCAGGGAATAAGCAGTTAGCGTAATGGCTATGTCACTGGACTCCCACGTAGTCGACCACGGTTCATGTCCCGGACCCAGTGGCTTAAAACTCACGCCGGGCGCGTGTGCGTGCGTGCCCAAGATTCTGAGAGGAGAATGGAGGAGAAGGGATTGCGGCATGACCATCCCCCCTGGGGGGTGATTTCTCATTTTCTGTCTCGATGTCTCTCTCTCTCTGTCTGGCGAGCACACGCGCCCTATAGCAAAACCCTCTCCAAAAAAAAAAAAAAGATGATTTACATAAAATCAATTTCTAATATGAAAATGCAATATAGACATGAGGGATTAGTACTATTACAGTCACAGAGGAGTTGACTTCCCTCCTACTTTAAGTGTATTTTTAAAATAACTGCCGTATCTGAGATATTATTGGATAGAAGAGCTGAAAGAGTTGGCCTTAAGGACATGAGGGAAAAGAATTGTTGCCTAGCTCTGCTTTTGCCTTAAGAGGCTGTCCTTGGCTTAGCAGAATGTCACAGGCCTCCATAAAGGCAATTTTTAAAAAAGTTTATTAGAATGAGGAGAGAGACAAAGAGGCATCCTCAACAGGGCCTTCATGCCACAATCTACCCCCACCCTCCACCAGCTAGGATCACAGGCCTGTGCTTATATCCAGTATGTACACAGAGACCTTGGGACATGAATCTGGGACCTTCCCATGTGGCCTCAGCATCATGGAGCATCACATCCCTGCTGTGTCATCATGGCTATCCTGTAGAGCCTAGTGACTAGTGGGAGTATAGGATGTTTTTGGCACTACAGTTTTGACCTCCCTCCTACCGCCAGGCCAATTGTTTACTTCGTGTCTAAAAATACAACTATTTAGATGAGAACGGTATCACTCTTTGTAACTTTTCACTGAGGAAAGTAGTTCTAGAGTGAACTTTATTAGGCCAGTTTAATACCTTGAATAATTCTCTCTTTTCTGTGTTCGTTTTTTGTTTTTGCTATAGGATGTGTGCATTCACCAGAGAGATACAGAGAGTAAGTGAGAAATCATCCCCGGGGGGTTGGCCATGCCACAATCCCCTCTCCTCCAATCTCACCTTAGAATTCTAGGCACACATACGTGCACTTGTACCTGATGTGATTTATAAGCCACCAGATTTGAGACTTGAATTGCTTAGTTGGCCATGTGGGATCCAACACTTCAACCTCCATGCTACCTGCTGACCCCTTGGATAATTCTTAATATAGCATCATTAAACCATTTTCATTAAAATTTTTTCTCATTTCCTCTTTTATAAAATATTTTCCCTGAGATCAATTATCTTCTGTGTAAGTTTTATGACACAGATTAAATTTATTAGTCATTTAAAATAAAATTACAGCTTCTGCTGTTTTAACTTTCATATGGAGCCACTAATTTTCCCTATGGAGCCACTAATTTTCCCAAGTCCAAACTTCCCAAGTCAGATTTTGCAACCAGTGGTACAGTGATAAAATGCAACACTTTGCAAGGCTTCTTCACATGAGAAGGTTCTAAGTTTACATCTGGAGACTTCCCTGAGTATGCTGGGCACATGTGTGACCATGATTTGGGGCCCTCTGAGGCTTGAGATAGACTGTGGCATCAAGAGCCTTAGAGAGTGCTATCTCTGTCTCTCTCATTCAAGGGAGAAATGGATAAATAAACTGAAAAGACTATTTGTAGCACCATTTTTAATTTTTTTAAAAATTTTATTATTATTATTATTTGCTATAGAGCACATGCATTTGGCAGAGAGAGAGGGAAAGTGGAAAATCAGCCCTAGGGAGGGAGTGGCCACATCATAGTCTCTTCTCCTCCACTGTCCTCTCAGGATCTGGGGCACACACGCATGTGTGACAGGCATGTTTCTCCAGCTGCGGGGACAAGTCTTTAATCACGTAGTTGGCTCTACGGGATTCAGACGTCTCAACCACCACCCCACCTGGCTGGCCCCTGTTCTTACTTCTTAGCTAACTAATGTCTATGAATATTATTAGCACTTGCTTTTTAACTATTCTCAGTGGCTTCTTTGGCCAGGAATAACTGTTTCTTTGACTAATCCAGTTCTGCTGTGTCCTTTTTGGTGGAGGGGAGTAAAGAAGTCAACATAAAGAAAGGTCAGATGTGCTGGTTTGAATAAGTATTAAGAGAAAAGGAGAATCATGGTTATATCTGGGCTTTAGAAAGCCCACCCTGGCTGGGAACCAGCAGTTAGCGTAATGGCTATGTCGCTGGACTCCCACGTAGTCGACCGCGGTTCACATCCCAGACCTGGTGGCTTAGAACTCACGCCGGGTGCGTGTGCGTGCGTGCCCAAGATCCCGAGAGGAGAATGGAGGAGAAGGGATTGCGGCGTGACCATCCCCCCTGGGGGGTGATTTCTTGCTTTCTGTCTCTATGTCTCTCTCTGTCTGGCAAGCGCACGCGTCCTATAGCGAAAACCTCTCCAAAAAAAAAAGAAAGCCCACCCTGGCTTTGAGGTGGAAACTGGGTTAGAAAAAACAAAAATGGTTGGGAGATAGTTAAAAAAGACTACATCATCACAGATGAGAGAAAAATAGCCAACATTAAAATACCACTTACTATATTGACAAGAATTGTTTTTACATTTTAACTTCTGCTCATGCTCACATAAATTCCTTTACCACCCATGCTTCAGCCCTAATGCCCCACTGCACCACCGCATTCTTCTCTCTGGTTAGTCAACAGGTAAGGAAAGAGCAGGAAGGATCACATGGGTCAGGGGTAGAAATGGTCCACATCACTTCTCACTTTCCTTCTCTTAGAACTCAGGTGTGTGCGTGCCCACACCTGCCCACCCAGCCAGCTGGGAAATGTGCTTTAGGTGGATTCAGGAGAGGGTGTAGCAATCCCCACCACAGATATTTTGAGTTTAAATGTCAGTTGGTCATTGAGATAAAACACTTAGAAGGTAGTAGGATCAAAGGGTCTGAGGACAGAGTTTTGGGCTAGAGCAACACATTTATAAACCACTTTCTAGGTGACAAAAGGAAAAAAAGGAAATACAAGGAAAAGGAATAATTTTATTCTTAATGTCTTATTTGTTTAATTTTTTAAAAAGAGGTTTTTGCCTTCGAGTGTGTGTGCTCGTTGTTGATAGAGACAGAAACGGTGAGAGGGAAAGTGAGAAATCACTCCCCTGGGGGGATGGCCATACCACAATCCCTTCTCTTCCATTCTTCTCCCAGGATCTTGGGTATGCATGCACATGAGCCCAGTGTGATTTTCAAGCCACTGAGTCTGGGACTCGAACTGCGGTCAACCATATGGGAGTCCAGTGATGTAACCACTATGCCATCTGCTGGCTCCTTGTTTGTTTAATTTTTATGTTCAAAGATTGCTTTCTATAACTTTACTAGTGCTAGTAGGGTGGGTTGGGGGTGGGGTGAAGGTGGAAATTCAGCAGAAACATGTTAAATACCATTGCCTCTGAATCAGAATTAGCAACTTGTACAGACCCAACAGGACATACAGACACGTCCAAACACACACACACACACACACACACACACACACACTTTTTTTTTAAAAAATAATTTTATTTATTTATTTATTTATTTATTTTTATTTGACCAGAAAGGGTCAGAAAGAGAGGAATCAAGCTGCCAGGTCCTGGACTTAAACCGCAATCGGCCATGTGGGAATCCAGTGCCCTTAACCACCACAACACCTGCCAGTCCCAACACACACACACACACCTGCCAGTCCCAACACACACACACACTGTTGCGTCCCAGTCACAAAATTCCCAAAAGACCACCAAGGAGCTGATTCCAATGTCAGCACATAAGGATCGCTTTTATTTGGGCTCCAGCCAGGACTCTCAATTGTCACCGACACAGCGGGTCAGAGTCGAGAGCCCCAGTGTTAGTTGGGCTGGGTTTTTATTTGGCTGTTGGTGGGTAGGTTGGGGGTGCTGAGGAAGGTACTCAGGCGGTTATACATTGGCTGTAGATTTCAAGAAACATAGTTGTCTTTTACTGATTGGCAAGAAAGTTACTTTAGGTCTCTGGTATTTCCTTTGTTTTTTATCATTGGCCAGCCCTGGTGGGATGATGGTCTTATGACCTTCTCCTACATGATCGACTCACCTCCTTGAAATGGCACCAATTCTCAGCAAGGGGGGTTTAACAAAATGGAGTCACCCCATAAAAAAATGGAGTCACTCTGGTCTCTCAACACTTTTAAAAAACCATCTGGTCTCCAGTTTCTTGCCCTTCTAGCCTTTAATGAGAAGAAAAAGGACATAGTAGACTAATTGGAGAGCAGAATGAAGGCGTGGTAGACTGGGGAGAGAGGGAATCAGTGTACTATTTTAAAGACATGAAAGTCTTCTCATAAACCACTAGGTCTCCTTGCCAGTTAATTTCATTTTGAATGACGTTGAAAGGTAATCTGATAGGTTTCATTATTTCTGCAAATAATTCATAAATTCAAATGAACTCAGAAGTATGACATAGAATATAGGAGGATTTCAAGGTCTGACAAGGTGATAATTACCAAGACTGCACTGGAACTGACCACTGGTATTGGTATGATCTCCTTTGTATTGAAGTTCTCTGTGTGATTAGGGGAAAAGACAGTTAAATTGAAGTAATCTGCTGTGGCCAGCAGATCCTCAGACCTCCAGGGCAGGCCAATGTAGGGGTATGTATGGAAATGACAGAGTCTTTGTGGCCAACAGAACTTGAGAGGCAGAGAACGCTCACATCTCACCAAAGACAAGAGCTGTTCAGATATGCGGAGAAAAATGGCATGTTCGATACCAAAGTTCTGGGGCAATCCTTAGAAAGGGAATCTAAATACTTTCATAGAAGGAGCAGGCTCATTTGTAGAAGCTCCTGCTTTGCTTGAGCTGGAGACACATCAATGCATAAGCTGGTTATGGCCATTCTGTAGGTTCCTCCTCTCCCCCACTGCCCCATGATGGCACGAAGTGAGGGTAATATAAATGTTGGTCTGGTGGATAAGAGGGAAAGATTACATCCTTCGTATGCAGTAAAACATTGCTTTATGATAAGGATACTTAAACAGAGTGCTATCTTCTATGACCCTGAAATACATGTAAATTCATGAAATAAGCTCAAAAGTTTATGACCACAGTAATGAATAGAGTGCACATATTAGAAGATCAGTAATTACAAATTAATTAATCTACTTATTCATTAATGTATTGTTTATTCGCTCATTCATTTGTTCCATAAAAGTTTACACAACTTTGTCACACAGCATCAAATGTACAAACATGAATAAAATGAGGCTGCTGTTCCCAGCCCTCAAGTAGCTCATACCTATTTCCCTACCTCTGTTTCTATCCATTCATCTAAGAGGCCTCAGTGGATCTCAGTGGATATCAGAGGCTCAGCTGAGCTTCAAATCCTCATATTGCATCTCCATGAAACCCCATAGCTCTCCCCATGGTTTCTGTGTGCCTCAGGTTGGTTCTTGCTCCTGCTCTTGGCCTCTGTGTTTTGGGTCTACCTGGACAGCCTTATTCCAATATAGCAGCATGGACACAAAGGCTTACACCTTTGCTGGCCACTTCTTCAATTAATGTGCTTCGACTATTGTATATTGTGAGTTTAGTGATTTATTTCAGATGGTGGTGGAGGGGAGCAAAAGGCAGAGTCATATCATGGACACTTTGACATTCACCTCTTCTCCCTTTGTCTCCTTCTTCTATTTCTTTTCCAGATACACAAATGAACACATGTGTTCATGTGTTCCTTTTACTCTTTGTCAGTTAGTTGAAACAATTTTCTGAAAAAAACCTTCTCAAATGGAATGCTAGAAAGAAAGGATAAAGAATACATTTATTTTTTTTTTTTTGGAGAGGTTTTTGCTATAGGGCGTGTGCACTTGCCAGAGAGACAGAAAGTGAGAAATCACCCTGCAGGGGGAATGGTCACCCCACAATCCCTTCTCTTCCATTCTCCTCTCGGGATCTTGGGCATGCATGCATATGCACCCAGCACGAGTTTAAATCACCGGGACTGGTACTTGAACCACGGTCAGCTTCATGGGATTCCAGCGACATAGCCATTATGCTAACTGCTGGCCCCAAGAATACATATATTCTTTATCAAGATAACGTCTATCTTAAAACTTCAGTGTTGTGGCTTGCAGATGGCATTGTGGTTAAGGCACTGGACTCCCACATGGCCAATTGCAGTTTGGGCCCAGACATGGTGGCTTGCTTTCAAGCTTTCCCTTTCTCTCTCTCTGGTCAAATTAAATAATAATAATAATAATAATAAATGGAATTAAATTAATAAATAATTATTTTTTAAAAGAAGAAACCTCGGTCTTAAGATATGGCATGAATAGATGAGTGAGTATGACAGAAGATAGATGACTGATAAGATAGTCTATCTTAAAACTGGGGTCAGTTTCCATTTAACTCGGAAAAAGAAAATGAAATCTTGAACAATCATAGCTTTATTTGCATTTCTATTTCTTCAGCTAATGTTTTAAAATTATTTTGGCTTCAGATCATGGGTTGCAAGGTATAGATATGCATTCAATCAAGTGTAAGCCAGGGGACATGTTTTCGTTATCTAATGCTATGGAACAAATTACCCAAAAGTTAATTTGTTACTTAACTTGCATGAAATAACAAACATTTGTTATCTCAGAGATTTTGAGGACTAGGAATCTGAGAGCAGTTTAGTTAGGTGGTTGTGGCTCAGGGTCTCATGTGAGGTTCAGTGTTGCCCAGGGTTTCAGTCGCTGAAGGCTTGGCTATGATGGAGGATTTGCTTCTGAGATGAGTCCCTCACAGGGCTGTGAGCAGGAGGCCTCAGTTCCTTATAATGTTGGCCTCTTTTCATAACAGTTACATGGCTTCCACTAGAATAATCTGAAAGAGAGAGGAATAAATCACAATATATTTTATGTCCTAGCCTTGGAGGTGAAGAGGCCTGTACATGGGCATGAATACTAGGAGATAGCTACTGCCTCCACAGGGCAGTTACTTATGAGCAATAGAGCCAATTTTAGACACATCTGAGAGAAAAAAAAATAGTGGAAACAGGGTTAGGAAAATAGAAACTTGTGATCTCTTTAATTATTTAATTCCTGATTATTTTCCTAGATTTTTTTTAAAGAATTATTTTATTGAAATTTATTTATTTACTTATTTATTTTACAGAAAGAGAGAGAGAGAAAAAAGGCAAGAGGGAAAGCAAGCCACTAGGTCCAGGACTCAAACCATTGTTGGCCATGTGGGAGTTCAACACCCTTAACCACCATGCCACCTGCTGGCTCCCCTAGATACTTTTTTAGTGTCTAATATGGTCACTTAAGGATTCAACTTCACATACATTTCTTTCCTTTCTTTCTCTTTCCTCCCCTTCCTTTTTTCTTTCATCAGCAGGTTTATGTGCTTGAGTGAGTGAGAGAGAGAGAGAGAGAGAAAGAAAGAAATTCTCATGGGGCAGAGAGAGAGAGAGAGAAAGAAAGAAATTCCCATGAGGCATAGCCATGCCACAATCCTTTTTCCTCCATTTCTCTCTCTCTTCAGGATTTTGAGTACATGTGCACATGAGCCCAGTGTTTTTCAAGCCACCATGGCTGGGGTTTGAACTGCGATCAGCCATGAGGGGTCCTAGCTTTCTATGCAGGGATAATAGCCATGCTACAGGGTTGGCCCTTCACATCTTTTTCAATTCAGCATTAACAGCATCAATAATAATAATGAATTTTATAACACTCAATTTTATAATTATTATTTTTGCACCGGCTAACATATTTTGAGCAGTTATTGGTCTGTGCAGCATATTGTAAGTGATTTCATTTAATTCAAAATCATATGCCTCTTTTAGGAATGAGGAAACTGAGAATAAGTGATGCATCAGAGTTGACATGGCTAGAGTTTGTGTCACTTATTTCAAATTTCTTTAAATGGACTCTCGCTGGTTATTACCAACCAGGTTTTCACACGAGGCCAGGAAGATGGAGGTTATGATGCTGGAATTGCTCATTCAGAGACTCAACCTACTAAGCTGGATGGAAAAATCAAGCATGGCAGGAAAATTGATTAGCATACCTGCCAGAGTAAGCAATTGCTTCGTTAAGCCTAAGACTTTGCCTTAATTGCCACCATTAGCAAACAGAAATTCGCGTGTGCAGTGTGAAGGAGAGCAGCTAAAAGCATTAAAAGTAGTATGAAAATTTTTCACTTAATATGTCAGCAATTAAATGTATGCTACCTTTTAAAATTTTGTTAAATTTTGCCATCCTATGGCTTGCTTTTACAGCTTTTGAAGAAGCAAGGGGCTTATGAAAGGTGACAGAGTGAATAGCCCGTGGTGGACATGTTTTTGAAGTGTACATCCAGCTCCCTGTGCCAATGAATGAGAGGACAAGAAATCAGATTTTACATATAAAAGGTAGAAAAATCATGTAAATACCAAGCACTTTATCCCACCCTATTATATTTTTGTCTTGTTCCATTTTTTGTATTTTTATTCCATTTCTCAGAAAACCAGACTGGTGAATAAGAGAAATGTAGATAAGTAGGAGACTGAGGAGTGTTCATTTACTCATTCAACAGACACTTGTTGGGCTTTGGTGTATAAGGTGTCATGCTGGGTGATGGTATGTTCGAAATTTATTCACTATCCTCTGACAGTATTTACTGAGTATATTTTTAGCTATCTGACACCTTAATAGTCGCCATGATCCTTTTTATATTTTTTATTTTTAAGAGGTTTTTGCCCTAGGGTGTGTGCATTCACCAGAGAGAAAGACAGGGACAGTGAGAGTGTAAATGAGAAATCATTCCCCAGGGCAGATGGCCATGCCCAACCCCTTCTCCTCCATTCTCCTCCCAAGATCTTGGGTATGCATGCACAGGCGCTGGCATGAGTTTCAAGCCATTGGGTCTGGGAGTTGAACCACAGTCGGCCATGTGAGAGTCCAGCGATATAACTGCTATGGCATCTACTGGTCCCAACCATGAAGATTTTTTTTTAAAAGTAGAATAAGTTAGATAAGCTTCTGATTTGATTCCTAAAAGATCTTGAAATATCAGATAGGACTAAAGAATTCAAATGAAACAATTAAGAAACAAAACAAGTTAATTGTTACGTGTAAAATTTTGTGGAACTATTTCTGAAAGCACCAGGTGCTTTTAGAAAGGGCTGATGAGGATGACAGGAAAACTAAAGAGGCTTCTTGGGGGAGGTTTCACTGGAGTGGAACTCTAGTAGTAGGTAGACCATGGAGCTGCTTTCAGGGGCTGCTTCAAAAAGGCCCCGAGCATGAGGCGGTGATAAATGTGAAGGGGGGCATTCTCAGGGCTGGGTAATGGTACGATTGTGCAACACTGTGAGGCTGAGCAACATGGGAAGGTTCTAGGTTCGCATCCAGAGACTGCCCTGAATATGCCGGGCACATCTGTGCCCATGACCTGTGGCCGGCCAAGGGCTGGATTGTTGCATGGGGATCCTTAGCCCAGGGTAGTTGGGGGAGGTTGCTGGTTGCCTGTCCTTCTGTCTCTTTGTCTCCATTTCTGTCTTTCTTGCTCATGGAAGAAATATATAAATATATTTAAATGAAAAAGAAGGGGGCACTCTGAAGAAAGTCCCAGCACTCTGACTTAATTTCTCCCCGAGTCAGACATTTTTATGCTGAACATGTTATCTTTCAATTTGCCTCAGTCTAACCCAGATGCTGGTGATGAACACTCAAGTCCAGCCGGGCTACGGTAGAACTTCAAAGGCCCTGGCACTGCAGCTGTGCTCTCCCCTAGATTCTACAGGTGAGAATTCAACTCAGAGGAGGGCCTAAATTCCTGGAGCCTTCGGTCCTCTGCTGGTTCTAAACTGAAGGGCCAGAGGATAGGGCTCAGAGGAGAGTGACAAAAAGATTATGGCATGTGGCACCATTAGAAGGCACTGGCATCATTCAATCTGGAGAAAACAAAAGAAATAAAAATGATCTTTAAGTACATCAAAGCTTTTCTATAGTAAGAAATTGGTGACTTGTGCTGTTTTCACTGAAGGCATCTAGAGAAATGAAAAGGCCTGTTATGACACAATGGAAGGTTTGGAGTTAGCACTGTCGGGCTATTACCGATTACCAACACAACCCAACACTCTGCACAGAGACCACCTAGGAGAGGGCCCAGGATTCCTCAAGGGTGGCCAACCATCCTGGTTTGCCCAGAACTTCAGTGCTAAAACTGGGTCACCAGGGGACCCAGAGTACCTCTGCTTAGGACTTACCACCTTGGCTCTGCTCCCACTCTGCCCAGACAAGGGGACTACATGGGACCATGCCTCCCTACTGCCACCCCTGCCCCAGGTGGGAGCATGCAGTTCCTGGGAGGAGTTAAGCTGAGAGACAGTGTTCCCAAGACCACCTGACCCAGTCAGTCAGAAGGGAGTCTAATCATAGCTAGCTAGAGCCACTGTGTTATGCACGAGGCCTAGAGGGCACCATGAGATCTGGAGACAAGAAAGGAGCAAGGTCCAAAGCCAGGAGTGTTGAGCACGAGGGAGATGATAGTGCAGAAGGGAGCCACTTTCATGTTCACTTGTCCCATGAGGGAAATCAGCTCCTGACAAACTGAGCGGAGACACCAGCCTTCTTTCTCATCCTCACCCAAGCGGACTTATCTACAAATTCTTGGGCTTCTGCAAAACCTGTCGGGCACAATTTCTGACAGTGAACAAAGATGATTCTCTGCTGCCAGAGTTTACTTTTTAAGGGGCAAACTCTTCAGAATAATTTTAATTACACCTTAAATAGGAACAATATATTTTGTAAAAAAGTGGAATTTTTAAAAAAGAATTTTTAAATTTTATTTATTACCATTATTTTTAAAATTTGACCAGAGAGAGGGGGAAAGTGAGAAAGCAAGCCATCAGGTCCAGGACTCCAGGTCTGGGACTCGAACTTCAGTCAACCATATGGGAGTCCAGTGTCTTAACCAACCATGAGATCTGGAGACAAGAAAGGAGCAAGGTCCAAAGCCAGGAGTGTTGAGCACGAGGGAGATGATAGTGCAGAAGGGAGCCACTTTCATGTTCACTTGTCCCATGAGGGAAATCAGCTCCTGACAAACTGAGCGGAGACACCAGCCTTCTTTCTCATCCTCACCCAAGCGGACTTATCTACAAATTCTTGGGCTTCTGCAAAACCTGTCAGGCACAATTTCTGACAGTGAACAAAGATGATTCTCTGCTGCCAGAGTTTACTTTTTAAGGGGCAAACTCTCCAGAATAATTTTAATTATACCTTAAATAGGAACAATATATTTTGTAAAAAAGTGGAATTTTTAAAAAAGAATTTTTAAATTTTATTTATTACCATTATTTTTAAAATTTGACCAGAGAGAGGGGGAAAGTGAGAAAGCAAGCCATCAGGTCCAGGACTCCAGGTCTGGGACTCGAACTTCAGTCAACCATATGGGAGTCCAGTGTCTTAACCACCATGCCACCTGCCGGCCCCAAAATGGAATGGTTTCAGTATCAGCTGTTTCTACATGCTTGGTTGGCATCATGCTAAGTCCTTCATATGAATTATTTTACTGGACCTTCACAATACTCCCAACAGGCTGGATGCCAACACAATCTTCATAGTTGTAGGCAAGGAAACTGAAGTCAGGGAAGTGAGGTCAAGAGCTAATCAACTGAGGCCCAGTTGGGGAGTCTGGCTCCAGTGTGGTGAGGGGCCCTGTGGTCTAGGTTAAACTGTTGGCTGAAATGAGTTTTATAGACTCTGTATTTTATCATAGTGTCCAGATGATGCCCTCTACTCTGAGTTGGCTTAGGTAGACAAGTTAATTACAGGTAGCGCTTACATTAACTAATTTCCTCAGAGACTACTGAAATTTCTAAAAATATTCTCTGAGGTAGTGATGTTGAGTCTCGTTTTTAAACATAAGGACATGGTGACAAAGAGAGGCTAATCTACAGTTCTTTTTAAAGGATCGTTACTCTGGTTTTAAACAATTTAAGACTATGCTGGGGAGGAGGTTTACTAGTTTAAATGCTATTTCATGCATATAATTGAAGGGAAACAAGTTGAGGCTGAACAAGTGATTTGAGGCCTGAGCTGCTGGCTTCAGTTGCATCCTCCACATGAGACTTTAAGTTTCCAAATAGGATGTGGGAGAAGGAGTTGACCTATTCAGGACTTTTTCTGGAAAATCTTTAAGTGTCTTCAGCCAAAACAGGCACCCCAGGATACACCCCAATAGATAAAACTGAACTGGATTGCCTAAACCAAACTAGGTTGGAATCATTCAGGCTGTTCAAGAGGGACTCCAGCTAACAAACCATTAATTCCCAACTCAGGATGACTGGCTTATCCCATGGATGCTTTGGGGAGCATTAGACAAAGGTGGCCCTTCTCAAGAATGTGCTTCAGACAAGCTGAGTTAGGGTCCCTCAGATGTTTCTACATGCTTGGCACCATGTTAAGTCCTTCGCATCGCAGCTCCCACCTGCCTCTTACATTGTATGCCTCTCAAGGTCCTCTGTGATAGCCCCTGTCTCCAGAAAAGCCTAACAGTCTTCTGATTCAGCACTACTATGTTCTAGGTCTTACAAGGGCTTAAAAGGAAGTAAAACATAGGGAACCAGCAGTTAGTGTAATGGCTATGTCGCTGGACTCCCACGTAGTCGACCGCGGTTCGCGTCTCAGACCCAGTGGCTTAAATCTCACGCCTGGCGCGTGTGCATGCATGCCCAAGATCCCGAGAGGAGAATGGAGGAGAAGGGGTTGCAGTGTGACCATCCCCCCTGGGGGGCGATTTCTCGCTTTCTGTCTCTATGTCTCTGTCTGTCTGGCAAGCGCACGCGCCCTATAGCGAAAACCTCTCCAAAAAAAAAAAAAAAGCAAGTAAAACATAGTCCCTGCTCTCAGACACAATTGAGAGCCTCGTTCTCTGAGTGAAGCACATACATAAGCAAATGAGACAATGCTGGTGTGAACGAGATGTGACCTGGACATGGGCAGCAGTGGGGAGTGGCTCCTAAACCAGTGGCAGTGGGAAGATGTGGGAAGCAAGGAGAATTATCTAGGCTGAAACACGCACTCAGCTCATCTTACTTAAAGCATATCCCTAGCTGCCTTGAGCTCAAAGGAGTAAAGAACTCAGGCCCTGTGGTCAGTTGGAATTGAGGTTGGATCTTGGCTTTGCCACTCAGCAGCCATGTGACTTGGGTGAGTTACTTGTCCTCTCCCAGTCTTGGTTTCCTTATCTGTAAAATGAGAAAATAATAATACTGACATTCATGGGGACATTGTGAGGATTAAATTAAGTAATGTTTGCTAAACTCTTGGTATCACAGGGTTCCGTTCCATTGATGGTATTGTTATCATAGATGGTTTCCCCCAGGGTCCCACCTGATACAGAGGCTTCTGTAATCAGAAAGGAAAGGGCTGTTTAGGGTAGTGAGGAGTCAGTCTCCTGTGTGGGCAGCCAGGGTTATGATTTCAGGAGATTCTGGTCACCAGAGCCCCCTGGAGCACCTGAGCCCTTCCTTCATCCTCTCCTGGATGTCAGGATGATACTGATACCAGGATAAAGCCTATAATTTTGCAATCAGATAAACAAATCCAGGAAGAACAATTTTAGAGAAGAAATTCCAGGGTAGCCTTCTTTATTCAGAGCAATTTCTATGGGAGAAGGTGATAGGATGGAAAGAAGACAAGGAAGAAGGAAGTTGAGGGGACACAGAATCAAAATTCTCTTCTTCCCAGGTCTGTCCAGGTTTGTGTATAGTGTGTAGTGCACTTTGGCAGGGACAGGCCAGAGCAGCTGGCAGGGCCACTCACTGGATGGTTTGGGTGGGCTTGTCCTCCCAGATACCAATCAAGCTGGGCCTAAGACTTGCAGACTCCCCAGGCAGCCAGCCCAGGAAGAGCTTAGAGTCCAGGCCCTGCTAGGAAGCTCCCTTCCTCATCTAGATCCATTCATTGAACAGGCTCAATTCCCAGTTTTTCCAAAGTTGGAGCCCAGGGACATGTAGACAATGGAGTTAGGCAGTGGACTATTAGACCAAAGATTCTGTTGCCAACAGAAACCTGGAGAATATGATGTCAAAGCCTTGAGTAAGGGGTGGATTTTTCCTGAACACAGATTTGGACATTATTTATCTAAGCCATTTGCTATTTTTTTTTCCCAGTATTTCCTCCTTTTAGGGTACAACATTTCCCTGAATTACTGGCATTGCTTTCCTGCAATATACTCTGGGGAAATGGCCAGTAATTCAAGAATTGCAACCAAACTGAGGAGAACTAATTTCCAGGGCAACAATGTTCCAATGAAAATCCTGATCCTGGTCATGTTACCCTTTTCATCAATTTTTTTTTTGGAGAGGTTTTCACTATGGGGTGTGTGCACTCGCCAGACAGAGAGAGAGAGACATAGAGACAGAAAGCGAGAAATCACCCCCCAGGGGGGATGGTCACGCCGCAATCCCTTCTCCTCCATTCTCCTCTCGGGATCTTGGGCACGCACGCACATGCGCCCGGTGTGAGTTTTAAGCCACCAGGTCCGGGACGCAAACCACGCAGTTGACTACATGGGAGTCCAGTGACATAGCCATTACGCTAACTGCTGGTTCCCCCTTTTCATCAATTCTCAGCACTGGCTTTCTGGTCTACTATTCTCACATAGCCTTACATTGTGCCTCAACACCTCTCTCCATTTGGAGTTGATTGCATTCTGTCCTTGGAGGCCAAGTGGAGTTACATAACTTGCTCATTGGAGGTGAGCAGTAACAATACTTTACCAAAAGGGCTGACCTTATCAAAATAGCGACATCTAAAATGCAAAAGTGGTGGATAAAAATAAACCAGAATCATTAGATAGCTCCCTGCCCTATATAGCTGCCCCAAAACCTACACCTTGTTCTGCCCAAGTGTAAATAGTCTCCCTATTTAGAAATGGCACAGTGGGAGGTAAATGAATTGACTAGGAGAGACCAGTCATAATTCATCACATTGAGAAGCTTAAAAACTCTTTATGTGAAAAATACTAATGCTTATGAGTGGTGAAAGCCAGGCTCTGTGCTCGGGGCTTTACATATATTATCTAATTTAATCCTCCCAACAACTCTGCATGGTTCTTTTTATTCTATTTTACAGAAGAGGAAAGTAAGCAAAATTAAGTGGGTTGCTCAGGGTCATGCAAATAGTGGTAGGGAAAACAGCAATCAAACTTGGATCACTTGTCCCAAAGTCTATGTTATTTTCACTAGACCTCACTGCTAAGGACTGGCCAAGATGATGAGGTTATTTGGTGTATTTGAGGATCTTGGCCTCTATTATTGTTAAGTGATTCTTGGCCTGATCCTTACCTAAAAGGTGTTCTGCAGTGAGGCAACTTATGAAGGATAACTCCTGGGATTAAATTCTCTCTTGTAGTTGAGTCCACCTTCGGCTTCCTTGGGTCCCAGGCTCTTGAGAGAGTTCTCATACTGTGAATGACGACCCTTATGGTAATAACATTGTGTTCTTCTTGCCTGTGGGCACTGGCCTTTCCTGAATTTCCTAATAATTATGGCCTTGGAATTTTGAAATATCCAATAAATAGTGCTCCTATTCCCTGTCCGGATTCTGAATCAGAAATAAAGCAAAGAGCAAGAAGATGTTGGTAAAATACCATTGTAGTTATGAATAAGGCCTAGATTGGAGAATGTTGCTTAATAAGAAAAAATATATATATTCCTGTTGCAGATTTTTGGGAAACAAAAATCTGTGATGGAGATTAGCTTGTAGAAGTTTCTCAGGAGTTCTTTCAGGATCTACACCTGCACAAGGGTGAACTGGAATGGCAGAGGAAAAAGTTCAGCAGTGGCACAAGGCCTAGGCCAACTCCATGGAGCATGCTGGATCTTTATACTTCTATGGAGTCCAATGACTGAGTTCAGACTGCTTCTGAAAAGGAGGCATGCCTTTGGAGTCAGGATTTGGTCAAAGGCAGTTCCTTTGACCAAAATGGGATATAGGCTGGACTGTGGGCACTCTTGAGTAGACTTCATTCCTCAAGGTGGACCCTGGCCATTCTTCATACAATATCTGGAAGCAGCTTCTCTGGAATTCCCATGGGCCTTTTTACCTGGCATATAAGAAATAGGTTAGTGGGACAAACTGTAGCCCTTGTCATAGTAGCTGGTCTTGAATCCACAATGGACATTTGTTGTCTCCCTCTACCTTGGCAAACACATCTGCTAGTCTAGGTAGCATTCCAGGTGGTGTGACTCAGAACCTCATCCCTGAGGACTCCAGCTCATGGACACCATGTCTTCCTCAGCCACAGCTGCTCAGTCAACCCATTTACCATCAAAATTCATCAGGACAGTGACAAGACGTGCAAAGTGGATCAGCAGGTGCCAGATTTCTCCATGCCCTCATGATGTACAGCAACTCCACCTCCTCTTGCTGGTAAGAATCCACTTCCCCTGCCAAGACAGTGACTCCATCTTTTAAAAAAATTATTTATTAATTTTATTTTACATTTTCCCCACAAACATTTACTTTACGTATCAAAAAAAAAATTGCTCACACGCCATAGTTCTTGAGAGTTAATAAACAACTTTTAAATTTTCAAAAAACTGTATTTTAAAGATTACTTTCAAAATATTTGTTGTAATGTTGTTTGTGACTCTGTAACAACATATATAGTATGATTTCAAATATTTTTGAGAAAATATTTATAAGTCGACTACTCAAACTGTTGAAAAGCAAACACCCAGCATACAATTCACACATGAATCTTCCCAACTCAGCCCTGTCTATCAAGTACTTTGTGGTTTACCATCTCTTTTTCTTCCATCGAAGTTTTCCTCAAGGTAATCCATCTGGTTGTGGTTGCTCTTTTGCGTTCTCTACTGATTACAATGCTGGGCTGGAAAAGTCCAGATTATTTTATGGTATGAATTCTTTCATATAGCTTCTCTAATCCTCTCTGCCAGGCAGAACTGTTTATGGTGCCAGGCCACTCTACAATCGCTTCTCCTCCATTCTCTTCTCGGTATTTTGGGCATGTGTACACATATGCCTGGTGTGAGTTTTAAGCCTCTGGATCCAGGACTAGAACCACTGTTGACTACATGGGAGACCAGTAACATAACCATTGTGCCATCTGGTGGTCCCTAAATAACTAAATTTTTGAAAAGTGAATGAATACTAACTCTTTTTTTTTTTTTTTTTAAAGGAAAAAACCCCCCCACGGGTGGTAAAAAAAAATTTTTTTTTTTTTTTCCTTTTCTTTTGGAGAGGTTTTTGCTATAGGGCACGTGCGTTCACCAGACAGACAGAGAGGGACAGAAAGCGAGAAATCACCCCCCGGGGGGATGGCCACACTGCATTTCCTTCTCCTCCATTCTCCTCTTGGGAGCTTGGGCACGCACGCACATGCGCCTGGCGTGAGTTTTAAGCCACCGGGTCCGGAACTCTAACCGCGGTCGACTACATGGGAGTCCAGTGACATAGCCATTACGCTAACTGCTGGTCCCCAATGAATACTAACTCTTCAGTGCACATCTTTTCCATTCCCACTGCTGCAGGGAGGGGATATGGGTTACAGGACAATGGGTTAAACAAATTTATCTGACTTTTATGGAGCATCAGAACAAAAGACAATACAGTACATTCCCAAAACCATGTGGCTCAGACTGTAAAGAGAATATGAATTTAGAAAAAGGCGGCTCCACTTCAGCGATTAGTAAAGAACTTAGACCAGCTGGGAGTGGGGAGAGAAAGAGAAGGCAACACATGGGCAGGACAGTGTGGGGGCTGTCTGGAGATGACATGAAATTCATTGAGAGATGTAAGAAAAGCCATGCTATGAGAAGCAGTGGGAGTGGGAGAGCTTCAGACTGTGGGGGCAGTTAGATGCTCAGCAACATGGAGTGATTACTGCCTCCTAGTGGGGAGACTAGACAGACCTCAGACGCATGCCAGAGAGCACAGGAAATATCTGCAGGGAGCCTGAGAATCCATGAACACCAACTGGGAGAAGTGGTTCAACAATGTCACATGGGTGTTCTACAGGCACTCGTTGTGGGTCAGGCATAGAGCTAGTGCTTCAGCTGCAGAGAGGATTAAACTGAGTCCCCAATCTCCAGAGACACCTCCAAAGTGTACCAAGTTAGTGAAGAGAGCTTAGATGTACTCATTTCTTTCATATATTTAGCTATGTTTTCTTTTCCTTTCCTTTAAAACATTCTATATCTCTTTTTAAAGTTTCCTTCTTTCTTTCATAATCAAGAGAAATGAGAGAGAAACAGCACCTCCAACACAGTCTTTTTGCTGTGATCTACCTGGAGCCTGAGCCAGCCCCAGATGATGGGTGACTGGGTGCTCAGGGAGGTCTCCTGGGAGCAAATCCAGAACCTTCCCACATAGGTCAACCTTGCAGAGCATAGCATTTTACCACGGCATCACCATCAGCCTCCCTTTTCTATTCTTTTTAAGTCATATAAAGCAGACTTCAGCAGTTTTCTTTTTTTTTTTTTTTTTTGGAAAGATTGTTGCTATAGGGTGCATGCACTCACCAGAAAGACAGAGAGACAGAAAGTGAGAAATCTCCCCCCAGGGGGGATGGTCATGCTACAGTCCTTTCTCCTCCATTCTTTTCTCGGGATCTTGGGCACACACACACACGTGCCTGGTGTGAGTTTAAGCCACCGGGTCCGGGACTCGAACTGCGGTTGACTATGTGGGAGTCCAGCAACATAGTCATTACGCTAACTGCTTGTTCCCCAGACTTCATCAGTTTTGAGGATAAAAATCTGTGCTTGGTAGGAAAGTGGTAGGAAAAGGATGAGAAGTAGACTTCTCCCTGGAGTTCATGCTTGAATAGGGGGTATAAGACATAAAATGACATAGAAGAAAGTTTGGATTACTAGTTTTTTCAAATGAGCCTGATGACAAGGAGTGAGCTAAACTCCCCACCTCTGCCACACAGATTCAAGTTTCCACTGTTAGGAAAGATTTCAACTTCTCCACTTGGTAGTCAGTAATGGACAAAGGGGAGGCAGAACCTGAGGGTGGGACAAGTTGGGGCCCCTACTTGGTTATTTTGCCTGTCTCTCTTTAAAACTGAGCTGTATCCCTGGCCCTCAGTCCTGAGCAGAGAGGGAATTTCTGGTGAGGTGGTACCTGTTGGTTCTAGGAGATGGGCTTGTCTGGGAGCTACTTTGGGAGGTGTGGGTCCATGTTGCCTATCTCCCCTTCCTCTGATCTCTGTCTATGTTCATGTCCTCTACCCCAGATTCCAGGATGTTCTCAAGGTTCCAGTACTGGGGATTTCCTGCTTCACTTTTCTTTTCCTGCTCCTCAGCAAAACTGACCTTTCTGGGGTCAGCAAGTGGCATGGTGGTTAAAGCACTGGACTCCCACATGACCAACCATAGTTCAAGTCACATACCTGGAGGCTTGCTTTGTCACTTTATCTCTCTTCGTCTGTCTCTCTCCCTCTCCCTCTTTCTGGTGAGCATGTGTACCCTATAGCAAATTGGAAAAAAAAATAATGATAATAATAAATAAAGTTAAATAATTAATTATTTTTGAAAAAAGACTTTTTTATTTTTTTGCTAGAGCACGCTTGTGCTCACCAGAGAGAGACAAAGAGACAGGGAGAGAGGGAAAAAGAGAAAGCACCTCACATGGGGAATGGTCACCCACAATCCCTTCTCCTCCATCTCTTCCTCTTGTTGGAATTTTGGGCATGCATGCCCATGTGCCTAGCATTTCTCAAGCTACCAGGTCCAGGACTTGAACCATGAAGTAGGTCATATGGAATCTGGCTGCCTTAACCACCAGGCCACAGAACCAGCCCTGACATCTTTTCTGAGGCCCCCAGTCTCCACTTTTTAAGGAGCATGAAGTTGAATCAAGGGGTTGTTAGTGTTCAATGAAACCTTGATGTGCTACCTTTTCTAAAGGCAGTGCATTTTACTTCAGACCCAGGGCCCAATCTGGGAGTAGATAGTGTCTCTACCATGACATTTCAGCATCAAGGCTGGTGGGTCTGTGTGTACCAGATATCAGGTTTTACAAAAGGCTTTAAAGTGCCCATAGAGACCATGTGGTTTCCCCAAGTTGCTGCATGTATGTAGTCAGAGAGCTTTAGTCTGAGTTAGTAGTTCAAACTCAGAACCTCATTCCTTCTGCTCATCAAATGGACAGGATGCCGTCCAAGAAAAGTCACCAAATTGTTTCCACTGAATTGTGAAAATGAGGTGGGAAAGTGATCTGTGAACCAAAAGGCATGAGCTTAAAATGTGAGGATGCTGGAATGAGTAGGAAATGCAAGGCCTGGGGCAAGGATAGGGTGCTGGCGGGAAGAGGGCTGTGGTTACGGGGCAGGGATAGGGTGCTAGCGGGAGGAGGGCTATGGGTGCAGATTTACTTTCCAGGAGCTAGACCAGGATTGTGGTTGGAGATGAGAACGTGGAAGGAAGGGACAAGTGGTTGTCCCTGAGATCCTCACTATGCTTGTCTAATTGACAGTGCAGGATTTAAAACAGCCAGCACAGAATCCCTACCACCAACCCCTCCTTGATTGCTCCCTGAAGCTGATTGAGATGTTGTGATGAGGCATTAAAAGGGTGGCAGTGCAAGTGGTGTGAAGGTTAAGGCACCTGGGTCCCACATATGTGTCCAACAGCATGTATACATGCATGTGCAAAGACCTGAGAGGAGAATGGAAGAGAAAGGATTACATTGTGGTTATTTGGGGGAGGAGGGTGATTTCTTACTCCTTCTTTCTCTATTTCTTTTGTGCTTTAGGGTGTGTGTAGTTGCTTATGTGTGTGTGTGTGTGTGATATATATATATATATATATATATAAAATAAAGGTGGCATTGGACGAGTGGAAGGTTATTTCTGTCTCTTATTACTCAAAAAAGAGCAGGTAAACTTTCAGGAGGTGTTTTTATGAGAAGAAGGGGCTTGGTTCCTCTGCTCAGGTGCTCTGCTGCCCCTGGAAACCCCACCTGACTGCCCCACTTGAGCTGAGCTTAGCAGAGACTGGACCAGCTTGATAATTATTCAGAGACTATTAAACACATACTGCTTCGGATTAATTAGTTTAGAAGAATGGAGGAATTAAGTGGCTCCTTAATGTGACGGGAGACTCTAGGATATTATGAATACCAACGAATCTGCCTTTCTGATAAATTTGTAAGTACACTTAACAAGTATGGCATCTAATTATAGTGGCAATTATGGCTGGAGGTAGCTGCAAAATCGTCTTCACACAAGCGAGTCACAGCCCCAAAGATGTGTAATTCACACAGAATATATGGCATTTCTCAGATTCTGTGGAGATAAAGAAGGAAAAGAAGAGGACAAACTGAGCATGGTTGCAAGAGAAAACGAGGAAGAGACTGGCAGGGCATAACGATGTCTGTCCTTTCCTCTGCTGATTAAAATTCAGTAGAGAAGCATAAAAAACTAGAAAACAAATTGAAATGCTAACTAGACAATAAAGACTTAAGCCACAAGTAAAATTAGTAAGCTGATCTTCCATCACAATAGACACAATGAACCTGTATTGGCTTCAGAATTAATTTTCATTTCTGTTGGAAAAGCACTCAGGCTTTATCAGGTCATCCTGAGATAACACACCTCATCTTTCTTCTGGTTGTGTTGATCCCAGGTTTCTGGAAGCTTGTTCTTATTTACTTTAAAGGATTATGTTTCTACTCAGACATAATCTTTTCGGCTATAAGAGGAGAAACCCTTGATGACTACAGTCAGATAGTGTTGCAGCAGATGGTGTAGTGGTTACATTGGTGGACTCCCACATGGTTGATTGTGGTTTGAGTCCTGGACCCACTGGCTTGAAAATCACTCTGGGTTCTTGTGAGTGCGTACCCAAGAACCCAGAAGGAGAGTGGAGGAGAAGGGATTGCCAAATGGCCATCTCTCCTGAGGGAGTGATTTCTCACTTCCCCTCTCACTGTCTCTCTCTCTCTCTCTGGTGAGTGCATGTGCCCTAAAGCAAAAACCTCTAAAAAAAAAATGATAGTGTTGCTAAAGGTCCTGCTAATAAGCTTTCTCTTTTAAGGTTACATGGAACTCTGAGGAAAGAAATGATCAATTAGAACAGTCTTTTCATTGTTTCCAGCAATGATGATGTGTTAATACCCTTAATTTATTATTATTTTATCTCTTCAAGCTATTTATTTATTTAAATTTCTTTTATACATTCAATCACATATGTTGCTTAGCTTGTAAAGTGAATATTCCAACATGAATACACTTCTCACCAGTCCATTTCTTTGTCCCGTAAATGTCTTGACTCTATTTTTCTCCTTAATGTCTTTCCTCAGATTCTCCTCCTTCTCCCACCCTCTCCCCACACTGAGTCTGGTATCTATAGCCATTTTCTATGTTTCTATATCCTGTAGTCATTCAGTTTCGGCCATAGAGTGCAGACAGTTGGTATATATTAAGTGGAGACATACAATGTCTCTCCTTCATAGCCTGGGTTGCTTCACTCAGCAGTAAATCTTCCCTATTCATCTACTTTCTGTCAAAAGGCAGAGAAAAGCCAGAGTCTTGGTTTTTTTGTTTGTTTGTTTTTTGTTTTTTGTTTTTTGTTTTTTTTTATGACTTAGCAGTATCCCATAGAGTATACGTGCCACACTTTTCAATCATTCCTCTGTTTGTGGACATTTGGGTTAGTTGCATGCCTTAGCAATTGTGAATAATGCCGCAATAAACATAGATGTGCAAGCACCTTTCAGACTAAGCATTCTTCTCTCCTTTGGGTAGATACCAAGGAGTGGGATTGCTAGATCATATGGTAGTTCTATTTGTAGATTTTTGAGGAATCTCCGTATTGTTCTCCACAGTGTCTGGACCAATTTACATTCCCACCAACAGTGTAGGAGAGTTCCCCTTTCA
>NW_006160045.1:9593387-9609015 GCF_000334495.1 Tupaia belangeri chinensis
GTTAGGTGGTATCTCATTGTGGTTTTGATCTGCATCTTCCTTATGATGAGGGATGTTCAATATTTTTTCATATGCCTTTTGGCTGTTCATATGTCTCCTTTAGAGAGTTGTGTTTTCAGCACATTCTCCCATCTTTTAATTGGGTTGATCATCTTTTTCGGGTAAGTTGCTTGAGTTCCCTGTGTATTTTGGTTATCAGTCTCTTATCTGAAGCATAGTTAACAAAAATATTTTCCCATTCCAAGGGCTGTTGATTCAAACTAATTACTGTGTCTTTTACCATGCAGAAACTTCTTAATCTGATATAATTGTACTTGTCTATTTTGGGGATTATTGACTGGGCTTTGGGGGTCTTATTTAAGAAGGCTTTGCTTACCCAATGTCTCCTAGTGTTTCCTCAGTGTTTTTTCTCCAGTAGCTTTATAGTTTGAGGTCTTAAGTTTAGATCTTTGACTCACTTTGAGTTGATTTTTGTCAGTGGTGAGAGGAAGGGGTTTAGATTGATCTTTCTGTGGTGGATATCCAGTTTTTCCAGCACCATTTTCTAAAGAAGTTTTCCTTTTTTCTGGATTGAGTGGTACCCTTTGTCAAAAATCAGTTGGCTGTATGTTTGGGAGTTTATTTCTGGGGGTCTCTGTTCTGTTCCATTGGTCCACATGTCTGTTTTTGTGCCAATACCATGCTATTTTGATTATCACAGCTTTATAGTATATTTTTGGGTCAGGGAGTGAGATGCCGCCCACTCCACTCCTCTTTAGCAGGATTGCTGTGGCAATATGAGGTCTTTTATGATTCCAGACAAATCGTATGATTGTCTTTTCTAGATCTGTGAAGAATAAATCTGGTACATTGATTAGGATTGCATTAAATATGTAGATTAACTTGGGTAGAAATGTCATTTTGATTAGTTAATACTTCAAATCCAGGAACATGGGATGTTATTCCAATTTTTTGTGTCATTTTTCCATTTCATTTTTAAGCTTTTCATAGTATTCCTTGTGGAGGTCTATAACTTCTTTTGTTAGATTTATTCCTAGGTATTTATACTTTTTGTGGCCATGGTAAATGGGATTACTTTCTTCAGTTCTATCTCAGTCATCCTGCTATTGGTATATAGAAATGCTATAGATTTCTCTATGTTAGGGTTAGGGTAAGTGTTAGGGTTTAGGTTTAGGGTTAGGTTTACGCTTAGGGGTATTGTTAGGGTTAGGGTTTGCTTAAGCTTAGGGTTATGAATAGGGTTTAGGGTTAGGGTGGGGGTTAGGTTAGGGTTAGGCTTAGAGTTAGGTTAGGGTTAGAGTTAGGGTTAGGAATAGGATAGAATTAGGGTTAAGGGAAGTTAGGGTTAGGGTTAGAGTTAGGGTTTAGGGTTAGGGTTAGGTTACGGTTAGGTTGGGAATAAGGGTTAGGGTTAGTGTTAAGGTTTTGTTAGGGTAAGGGTTAGGCTTTGGGTTAGGGTTAGGGATAACATTTGGGTTAGGGTTAGGGTTGGGTTTAGGGTAAGGGTTAGGGTTAGGTTTTAGGGTTAGGGTTACGGTTAGATTTATGGTTAGTGTTAGGGTCAGGGTTTATAGTTAGGGTTAGCATTAGGGATAGGGGTTATGATTAGGGTTAGGGGTTAGGGTTAGGGTTAGCATTTGGGTTAGGGTTAGGTTTGGATTAGCGTTAGGGTTTCATTAGGGTATTGGTTAGGGTTAGGTTTGAGTTAGGCTTAGGGTAAGGGTTAGGATTTAGGGTTAGTGTTAGCATTAGGGGTAAGTGTTAGGGTTAAGAATAGGGTTAGGTATTTATTAAGGTTAGGGTTAGGGTAAGGCTTTGGGTTAGGGTTAGGGTATGCTTAGGGATTACATCTGGGTTAGGGTTATGGTTGAGTTTAGAGTTAGGGTTAGCATTAGGATTTAGGGTTAGCTTTAGGGTTTGTTTAGGGTTAGGATTAGAGTTTAGGGTTAGGGTTAGGGTTAGAGTATAGGTTAGGATTAGGTTTAGGGTTAGGGTTAGGGTTTAGGGTTAAGTTAGGGTTAGGGTTAAGGTTAGGCTTTAGGGTTAGGGGTTAGGATTAGGGCTAGAGTTTGTGTTAGGGTTGGGGTTAGGGTTAGTTTAGAGTTAGTGTTAGGTTTAGAGTTTAGGTTTAGGGTTAGGGTTTGGTTTAGAATTAGGGTTAGGTTTAAGGTTTGTGTTAGGGTTAGGATTAGGGTTAGGGTTTGAGTTAGGGTTAGGGTTAAGTTAGGGTTGGGGTTAGGGTTAGGGAGTAGGATTAGGGTTTGAGTTAGGATTATGTTTAGGGTTAGGGTATGAGTTAGGGTTAGGTTTAGGTTAGGTTTGGGGTTAGGATTTAGGATTAGGGTTAGGGTAAGTGTTAGGGTTCAATTTGAGTTACGGTTAGGGTTAGGATAGTGTTAGGGTTATGGTTCGGGTTATGGTAGGGTGAGTGTTATGGTTAGATTTAGTGTCAGGGCGGGGTTTAGGGGTGAGGGTTACCATTAGTTTTCGGGTTAGGTTGACGGTTTTGTTTAGCGTTCCTGTTAGGGTTCGTCGTTAGGGTACGGTTTCGGCGTTAGGGTCAGCGTTAGGGTTAGGCCTACAGTAGGGTTATGATTAGTGTTTGATTTAGGTTTAGGATCAGGGTCAGGGGTGAGGATTAGTTTTAGGGTTTGGGTTTGGGCGGCGGTTTCATTTAGTGTTATGATTAGGGCCAGGAGTTAGGGTTAGGTTGAGTTGTTAGGGCTAGGGTTAGGGTTCGGGTTCTGGTGACAGGAGGGTGAGTGTTAGGGTTAAATTTAGGTTTAGGGTGATGGGTACGGGTGAGGGTTAGGGTTAGGGTTATGGTCGGGCTAGGCTTCAGTCAGGGTGAAGGGTGACAGGTTTAGGGGTCAGGGTTAGGTTGGGTGATAGGGTCAGGGTTAGGGTTAGCGTTAGTGTTACGATAGGGTTAGGGTTAGGGTTAGGGTTAGATTGAGGGTTAGGGTTAGGGGTGAGTGTTAGGGTCAGGGTTGGTGTTTGGGTTAGGGTTTGGGTTAGGATCAGGGTCAGTGTCAGGGGTTAGGTTTAGGGTTACGGTTAGGGTTACAGTAGAAGGAGTGTTATGGATAGATTTAGGGTCAGGGCCAGGGATAGGGGTGAGGGTTTGGGTTAGTTTTTTGGTTAGGTTGACGATTTTGGTTAGCGTTCCATTTAGGCTTCTGCATTAAGGTTCGGTTTCGGCGTTAGGGTCAGTGTTAGGATTAGGCCTATGGTAGGGTTACTCTTAGGGTTTGATTTAGGTGTAGGATCAGGGTCAGTGGTGAGGATTAGTCTTAGGGTTTGGGTTTGGGTGACGGTTTCGGTTAGTGTTACGTTTAGGGCCAAGAGTTAGGGTTAGGGTTAGGGTGGGGTTCGGGGTAGATTGGAAGTTTGGAGGGTTAGATTGAAGGTTAGGGTTAGGGGTGAGTGTTAGGGTCAGGGTTGGGATTTGCATTAGGGTTTGGGTTAGGGTCAGGGTCAGTGTTAGGGGTTAGGTTTAGGGTTAAAGGCTAGGGTTAGGGTTAGGGTTACAGTAGAGTGAGTGTTATGGTTAGATTTAGGGTCAGGGCCATGGTTGGGGTGAGGGTTAGGGTTAGTTTTCAGGTCAGGTTGACAGTTTTAGTTAGAGTTCCATTTAGGGTTCGTTGTTAGGAATCGGTTTCGGCATTAGGGTCAGGGTCAGGGTTAGGGTTAGGCCAACGGTTGGGTTACGGTTAGGGTTCGATTTAGGTTTAGGATCAGGGGTGAGGATTAGTCTTAGGGTTCGGGTTTGGACGACGGTTTCGTTTAGCATTATGGTTAGGGCCAGGAGTTAAGGTTAGGTGGAATGGTTAGAGCTAGGGTTAGGGTTTGGGTCCTGGTTACAGGAGGGTGAGTGTTAGAGTTAAATTTAGGTTTTGGGTGAGGTGTAGGGGTGAGGGTTATGGTTAGGGTTAGGATTTGGGCTAGGCTTCACTTTGGGTGAAGGGTGACCGTTAGGGTTAGGGGTGAGTTTTAGGGTCAGGGTCAGTGTTTGGGTTAGGGTTTAGGTTAGGGTCTGGGTCAGATTCAGGGCTAGGGGTTATGTTTAGGGTTGGGGCCCTGGGTTAGGATTACAGTTGGGGTTAGGGTTGGGAGGGTGTTATGGTTAGATTTAGGGTCAGAGTAAGGGTTAGGAGTGAGGGTTAGGGTTAGTTTTTGGGTTAGGTTGACAGTATTGTTTAGCGTTCCATTTAAGGTTCAGTGTTTGGGTTCAGTTTCGGCGTTAGGGTCAGGGTTAGGGTTAGACCTACGGTAGGGTTATGGTTAGGGTTCGAATAAGGTTTAGGATCAGGGTCAGTGGTGAGGATTAGGTTTAGGGTTCGTGTTTGGGCGATGGTTTTGGTTTGTGTTACGGTTAGAACCAGGAGTTAGGGTTAGGGTGTAGGATTAGGTTTAGTGTTCAATCTAGGGTTTGTGTTATGTTTAGGGTTAGGTTACGTTTGGGGTTAGGGTTAGGGTGTAAGATTAGGTTTAGCGTTAGATTTAGGTTTAGTGTTAGGGTTTGAGTTTGAATTAGGGTTAGGTTAGTGTTGGGGTTAATGTTAGATTGTAGGATTAGGGTTAGAGTTAAGACTAGGGTTTCAGTTAGGGTTAAGTAAGGATTGGCTGTAGGTTTGGGGTTTAGGGTTAGGGTTAGAATTAGGTTTAGTGTTACCTTTTAAGATAGGGTCACAGTTAGGTTAGGGTTGGGGTTAAGGTATAGGATTAGGGTTAGAGTTAGGTCTAGTATTTGAGTTAGGGTTAGGTAAGGTTAGGTTTGGGGTTAGGGTTAGGTTGTAAGATTAGTGTAAGGATTAGATGTAGGTTTAGTGTTAGGGTTTGAGTTAGAGTCAGGGATAGGTTAAGGTTGGGGTTAGGGGTAGGGTGTAGGATTAGGGTTACAGTTAGGTCTCGGGTTTCAGTTAGGGTTAGGGTTGGGTTAGGTTAAGTTTGTGGTTAGAGTTAGAGTGTAGGATTAGGGTTACTGTTAAAGTTAGGTTTAGTGTCAGGGTTTGAGTTAGAGTCCGGGATAGGTTACGGTAGGGGTTATGGTTAGGTTTTAGGATTAGGTTTATGGTTAAGTCTAGGGTTTGAGTTAGGGTTATGGTTAGGTTTGATTTTAGGTTAGGGTTATGGTGTGAGATTAGGTTTACGGTTACATTTAGGTTTTGTAAGGGTTTGAGTTAGAGTCAGGGTCTGGTTGGGGTTATGGTTAGGGTATAAGATTAGGGTTAGGGTTAGATTTAGGTTTAGTGTTACTATTTGAGTTAGAGTCAGAGATAGGTTAGGGTTGGGCTTAGGTTAAGGTTGTAGGATGATGGTTAGGGTTAAGTCTAGTGTTTGAGTTAGGGTTATTGATAGGTTCGGTTTGGGGTTAGGGTTAGAGTGTATGATGAGGGTTAGGGTTAGGTCTAGAATTTGAGTTGGGGTTAGGGTTAGGTTAGGTTTCAGGTTAGGATTAGAGTGTAAGATTGGGGTGAGGGTTAGATTTAGGTTTAGTGTTAGGGTTTGAATTAGAGTTAGAGTCAGGGTTAGGTTAGGGTTGTGGTTAGGGTAAGCCTGTAGGATTAGTGTTAGGGTTAGGTCTAGTTTTTTAGTTAGGTTTAGGGTTAGATTAGTTTTGGGGTTAGAGTTAGGGTTGAAGATTAGAGTTAGGGTGAGATTTAGGTTTAGCTTTAGGGTTTGAGTTAGAGTCACGGTTAGGTTAGGGTTTGGGTTAGGCATTAGGGTGTAGGATTAGGATTAGGGTTAGGTCTAGGGTTTGAGATAGTTTAGGGTTAGGTTAGGTTTGGGGTTAGGGTTACGGTGTAAGATTAGAGTTAGGTTTAGATTTAGGTTTAGTTTGACTCAGGTTTAGGTTAGGGTTGAGGTTAGGTTTGGGGTGTAGGATTAGGGTTAGGTTAGGTCTAGTATTTGAGTTAGGGTTAAGGTTAGGTTAGGTTTGGGTTTAGGGTTAGGGTGTAAGATTAAGGTTAGGATTAGATTTAGGTTTAGTATTACTGTTTGAGTTAGAGTCAGGGATAGGTTAGGATTGGGGTTAGATTAAGGATGTAGGATTATGGGTAAATTTAGGTCTAGTATTTGAGTTAGGGTTAGGGTTATGTTAGGTTTGGGGTTAGGGTTAGGGTGTAGGATGAGGCTCAGTGTTAGAGTTAGGTTTAGTGTTAGAGTTTGAGTTGGGGGTCTACGTCAGGTTAGAGTTGGAGTTAGGGTAAAAGTGTAGGGTTAGGGTTAGGGATCGGTCTGGGTTTGAGTTAAAGTTAGGGTTATGTTAGGTTTGGGATTAGGATTATGGTGTAGGATTAGGGTTAGGGTTAGAGTTAGGTTTAGTGTTAGGGTTTGAGTTAGATAGAGTTCAGGTTAGGTTAGGGTGGGGTTAGAGTTAGTGTGTAGAATTAGGGTTAGGGTTAGCTCCAGGGTTTGAGTTAGGGTTAGGGTATAAGATTAGGGTTAGGGCTTGATTTAGGTTTTATAAGGGTTTGAGTTTGAGTCAGGGTTAGGTTACGGTTGGGGTTAGGGTTAGGGAGTAGGATTTGGGTAAAAGTTAGTTCTAGGGTTTGAGTTAGGATTAGGATGAGGTTAGGTTTGATCTCAGGGTTAGAGTCTAAGATTAGGATGAGGGTTAGATTTAGGCTTAGTGTTAGGGTTTAAGTTAGAGTTGGTGCTAGGTTAGGTTTTTGGTTAGGGTAAGGTTGTAGGATTAGGGTTAGGGTAAGGTCTAGTTTTTGAGTTAGGTTTAGGTTTAGATTAGTTTTTGGGTTAGGGTTAGGGTTTAAGATTAGTGTTAGGGTTAGATGTAGGTTTAGTGTTATGTGGGGAGCCAAGAAGGAGACTTGAGGAACATTCAAGACGTCACTGCTTGATGGAGACCAAGGTTATTGTCTGGACCTAACCTTGATTGTCTAAATTGTTATGTGCAGGATGTTCCAAGTATTGTTACAACAACCTGATAAACTCAACAAGAACTTTTGAGTCCCACATTAAGGAAGCCCAATGTTTCTGCATAAAACACAAAAAATATTTAACTCGTGGCTGACCAGTATTGACTGGCAGTCCTCCCATTTCTATCCTGTCTTCTTGTCTTTTCTTTAATACTCGCCCCCAACTCAGGAACTGTTCACCCTCAGCAGGTCCAACAGTGTTAGGTTTTGAGTTACAGTCAGGGATATGTTAGGGTTGGGGTTAGGGATAGGGTGTAGGATTAGGGTTAGGGTTAGGTCTCGGGTTTGAGTTAGGGTTAGGGTTAGGTTAGGTTTGTGGTTAGGGTTAGGGTGTAGGATTAGGGTGAGTGTTAGAGTTAGGTTTAGTGTTAGAGTTTGAGTTAGGGTCCCGGTTAGTTTATGGCTGGGATTAGGGTTAGGGTGTAGGATAATGGTTAGGGATAGGTCTAGGGTTTGAGGTAGGGTTAGGGTTAGGTTTGGCTTGGGGTTAGGTTTAGGGTGTAAAATTACGGCTAGGGTTAGATTTAAGTTTAGTGTTAGAGTTTGAGTTCAAGTCAGGTTTAGGTTAGGGTATGAGGTAGGATTAGGATGTAGGATAAGGGTTAGGGCTAGGTCTAGTTTTTTAGTTAGGATTAGGGTCAGGTTAGGTGTGGGGTTGGGCTTAGGGTGTAAGATTAGGGTTAGGGTTAGATTTAGGTTTACTGTTAGTGTTTTAGTTAGAGTCAGGGTTAGGTTAGGTTAGGTTTGGCATTAGGGTTAGTGTGTTAGATTTAGGTTTACTGTTAGTGTTGTGATTGGGTTTGATTTAGAGTGAGGGTTAGGGTTAAAGTTAGGGTTAGGGTTTGAGTTAGAGTCAGGGTTAGGTTAGGTTTGGGGTTAGGGTGTAAGGTTAGGGTTAGGTCTAGTGTTTGAGTTAGCGTTTTGGTTAGGTTAGGTTTGGGGGTTAGGATTAGGCTGTATAATTAGGGTTAGGGTTAGGTTTAGGTTTAGTGATTGGGTTTGATTTAGAGTGAGGGTTAGGTTAAGATTGTGGTTGGGGTTCAGGTGTAGGATTAGGGTTAGGGTTTCATCTAGTGTTTCAATTAGATTTATGGTTAAGTTTGGTTTGGGGTTAGGGTTAGGGTGTAAGATTAGTCTTAGTGTTAGATTTAGGTTTAGTGTTAGGGTTTTAGTTACAATCAGGGATATGTTAGGGTTGGGTTTAGGGGTAGTGTGTAGTATTAGGGTTAGGGTTACGTCTTGGGTTTGAGTTAGGGTTAGGACTAGATTAGGTTTGTGGTTAGGGTTAGGATTAGAGTGTAGGATTAAGGCTAGTGTTAGAGTTAGGTTTAGTGTTAGGGTTTGAGTTAGGGCCCGGGTTAGGTTAGGGTTGGGATGAGGGTTAGATTGTAGAATTAGGGTTAGTGTTAGGTCTAGGGTTTGAGTTAGGTTTAGAGTTAGGTTTTGTTTGGGGTTACAGTTAGGGTGTAAGATTAGGGTTAGGGTTAGATTTAGGTTTCGTGTTAGGGTTTGTGTTCAAGTCAGGTTTAGGTTAGGGTTGGGGTTAGGATTAGGGTGTTTGATTAGGGGTAGGGGTAGGTCTAGTTTTTGAGTTAGGGTTAGGTTAGGTTTGGGGTTAGGGTGTAAGATTAGGGTTAGGGTTAGATTACCCTTTAGTGTTAGTGTTTGAGTTAGAGTCAGGGTTAGGTTAGGGTTGGGCTTAGGTTAAGGGTGTAAGATTACGATTAGGGTTAGGTCTAGTGTTTGAGTTAGGGTTAGGTTTGTTTTGGGTTAGGGTTAGGGTATAGGATTAGGGTGGGTTAGGTCTAAGGTTTGAGTTGGGGTTAGGGTTAGGTTAGGTTTGGGGTTAGGTTTAGGTTTTAGTATTAGTGTTAGGGTTAGAGTTTGAGTTAGGGTTTGGTTAGGGTTGGGGTTAGGGTTAGAATGAAGGATAAGGGTTAGTGTTAGTTGTAGGGTTAGGGTTTGATTTAGGGTTAGGGTTAGGTTATGGTTGGGGTTAGTTTTAGGCTGTAGGATTAGGTTAGGATTAGGGTTAGAGTTAGGATTAAGTTAGGGTTGAGGTTAGGGTTAGGTTGTAGGATTAGGATTAGGGTTATGGTTAAAGTTAGTGTTTGAGTTAGGTTAGTTTGGGGTTAGTTTTAGGGTGCAGGATTAGGGCTACAGTTAGGGTTAGGGTTGCATTTGACTTAGGGTTAGGGTTAGGTTAAGGTTGTGGTTAGGCTTAGGGTTTGAGGATTAGGTTTAGGGTTAGGGTTAGGGTTTGAGTTAGGGTTAGCATTTGGGTTTGAGTCACGGTTAGATTTAGATTAGGTTTGGAGTTAGTGTTAGGGTGTAGGGTTAGGGTGTAGGATTAGGGTTATGGTTAAGGTTAGGGTTAGGTTTTGAGTTAGGGTTACATTTATGTTAGGGTTGGGGTTAAGGTTAAGGTGTAGGTTTAGGGTTAGTGTTAGGTTTAGAGTTAGGGTTAGGTTTGAGTTAGGGTTAGATTAGGGTTGGGGTTAGGATTAGGTTGTAGGTTTAGGGTTAGTATTAGGGTTAGGGTTAGGGTTTCAGTTAGGGTTAGGGTTTAGGATTAGGGTTAGTGTTAGGGTTAGGGTTTGTCTTTGAGTTAGGGTTAGAGTTAGGTTAGGGTTGGGTTAGTTAGGGTTAGGTTACGTAGGGTTGTGTAGGATTAAGTTTAGTGTTAGGGTTAGGTTAGGTTAGGGTTGGTGTTAGGGTTGGGTGTTGGATTAGGGTTAGGGTTAGGGGTAGGGTTAGGATAGGGTTCATGTTATGGTTAGGGTGCAGGATTAGGGATAGAGGTAGAGTTAGTGTTTGAGATAGGGCTAATGTTAGGTTAGGGTTGGGGTTAGCGTTAGGGTGCAGGGTTAGGGTTAGTGTTAGTGTTAGGTTTAGGTTTTGAGTTAGGGTTAGTGTTAGTGTTAGAGTTAGGATTTGAGTTAGGGTTAGTTTAGGATTGGGGTTAGGGTTAGGGTGCAGGGTTAGTGTTAAAGTTAGTTTTGGGGTTATGGTTAGACTTAGGATTAGGGTTAGAGTTAGGGTTTGAGTTAGGTTTAGTGTTAGGGTAATGTTAGGTTTAGGGTTAGTGTTTGAGTTTTGGTTAGGATTAGGTTTATGGTTAGGGTTCTGGTAGGGTTAGTGTTTCCCTTAGAGTTAAGCTTAGGGTTTTGGGTTAGGATTAGGTTTAGAGTTAGGGTTTGATTAGGGTTAGGGTTAGGTTAGGGTTAGGTTTATGGTTTAGGTTAGGCTTATGGTTAGGGTTAGGTTTAGGGTTAGTTTCTGGGTTAGGGTTAGGGTTAGGGTTAGGGTTTGTGCTATGGTTTAGTGTTAGGGTAGGTTTAGAGTTAGAGTTTAGGGTTAGGTTAGTATTAGGGTTAGGTTTTGGGTTAGGATTAGGTTTAGAGTTAGGGTTTGATTAGGGTTAAGGGTAGGTTAGGGATAGGGTTAGAGTTTAAGGATAGTGCTAGGGTTAGGGTAAGGGTTATGATTAAGAGATAGTGTTAGGGTTAGGTTTAGGGTTAGGGTTATTTATGTATTATTTTAATTTGACCAGAGAGTGAGAGAGTGAGAGCAAAAGAGAGGAAAATTAAGAAAGCAAGCCCCCGGGACCAGCAGTTAGCATAATGGCTATATCACTGGACTCCCACGTAGTCAACCGTGGTTTGAGTCCCAGACCCAGTGGCTTAAACTCACGCCGGGCGCATGTGTGTGTGTGCCCAGGATCCCGGGAGGAGAATGGAGGAGAAGGGATTGCGGCGTGTCCATCCCCTCTTGGGTGTGATTTTTTCTCTTTCTGTCTCTCTCTGTCTGGCGAGCGCACACACCCTATAGCAAAAAAAAAAAAAAAAAAAACTCTCAAAATAAATAAATAAATAAATAAAAGCAAGCCCCCAAGTCCGGGACTCGTACAACAATTGGCCATGTGGGAGTCTAGCAACCTTAACCACCAAGCCATCTGCCAGCCTCTTAAAAGTTTCTTTAAATAATTATAATAATCAATACAGATACACCTAACTCTGGCCCCTAAGAGCTCACATATTCCATCATAAAGTATGTAAAAACTCTAGCAAAATCTAGGAAATAAAATACTGATCATGAATGAGTTAATTTCATGAAATGATAAAGCATTTTCATCTTTTGTTTTAAACAATATAAAATATTAATAGAAATATCCTCTGAATGCAAACTGTGCCTAAAGCCCAATGAGCCCTTCCAGGTTCAGGCTCCTTCCCTTCACCTGGCTGGCAGGTTGAGCTGCAAGGAAAGACAACACTGTGACTCATATTGACAAAAGATGATTGATGGCTAATTTTACCCAGGTACTTCCAGTGCCACCTTGCAAATGGCGCTTTCAGTACCGTGATAATTAACGAGTAAGCTGCAAGCACTTTTTCATTCAAAGACATTTATTTCTTAATTAAAATGAAATGCAAATGTTAACATTTATTAATTATTTTACTGCTTTACAGCAATATAATTAACTGACTTGTAAAAGCTGTAAATTATATTCCATCTTTCAGAAGTCGTAGCATGGGGTCTAAGTGAAAATGTAAAATAAGGAAAATTCTCATCTCACAGTCTCTTTCTCTCTGCATCCCAACCCCTGTGACTGGATGAGACTGGGGTGGATCACAACATCGAGACTCTGTCAGGGATGCTGTCTCTCTGGCTCTCTCTCTGTATCTTTCTTGCTCATGAAGGGAAAATATTATATAAATGAGCTTCTAAAAGCAAACAAACAAACCAAAACCACTTTGTAAGTGGACTGTAATAATTCCTCCTGATCCTGTGCACATGCCCCTTTACAATATGATTTTGTCCCATCAAGAGATGGGTCTCTTTCCCACCAGAGGCTTATGGAGAGAGAGGAGTGGTGGGAGGAGTATTTTAGCACGTTGCTTAGAATTGCCAGCACAGCACTTAGAATTGGCAACAGAGATGACCAAAAAAAAAAAAAAAAAAAGACCAACTTTTAGTTTTATTACTTTTCTAATTCTCTACAGAAAAAGTACTTTTTTACTACCTAGGAGTTGTGACCTGCTTTGCCACTCTCCCTTTCCTTGTCATCCTATTGTTCCCTACCCCCTTGAACCTCAGACAGCTTTGTGACTTGCTCTGGTCAATAGAATGTGGTGGAAATGACACTTTGGGACTTCCAAGCTTAGACCTCAAGAAGTTTGCAGACTTTGCTTACATTCTCTGAACCCTGAGGCCATCATGCCAGGATGACCTGGCCTCCTTAGTACAGGAGGACAGGTAGAGAAAGAGGTCCAGCTGATAGCCAGCACTGATTATCAGACACGTGAGTGAGGTCATCTTACACTATCAGCCCCTGTCAAGCTATCACATGACCACATCCACATGAGTCACTCCAGGCAAGATCAGCAGAACTGTCCAGCTGAGCACAGTCCAGAGGGTGGAACCACAGACTTACGAGAAGTTTAACTGGTTACAAGATCCCACTAAATTGAGTTTTTATTTTTATCCTCGCTCTGCCTCTTAGTGGTGAGACCATAACAAGTTGCTTGTATTTTCTGAGTTTTTTCCTTATCTCTAAAGAGGGGATAATTAAAGTACCTTCCACAGACGACTGTGGTAAGGATGGAACAGGATTATGTCTGCAGAATAGAGTGAAGACACTAAGATGTGAAAGGTACCAGATACCAAAGTGAGTATGAACATACCTCACCAGAGCAATCCCCAAAGTAGACAGTTAAGAACTGGTTGGGGACTCTTGGATGTCTAAATTCTACCTCAAGGGAGTAAAGAAAAAGAGATGGTTTGAGGACCAGCAGTTAGCATAATGGCTATGTCACTGGACTCCCATGTAGCCAACCTTGGTTTGAGTCCCTGATCCAGTGGCTTAAACATGTGCCAGGCGCATGTGCGTGTGTGCCCAAGATCCCGAGAGGAGAATGGAGCAGAAGGGATTGCAGCGTGGTCATCCACAGGGTGATTTATAGCTTTCTGTCTCTCTGTCTCTGTATTTCTGGCAAGCTCACATACCCTATAGTAAAAACCTCTCCAAAAGAGAGAGAGAGAGAGATGATTTCATGAGGAGGGTTTCTTTGAGGAAAGTGCTATTTTGAGATTCCTTCAAAGAAGGGAGAGAGGAGGGCAAGTCCTTTCGCTGCAAGCCTGTTTGGGGCCAGAGCCTTTACCAGGCTACTCAGAGAACTTGAGATGTGCTCCTTGAGGTCCAGAGGCACCCCAGACTCGTGCCTGAGAAAACTAACACAGAAGGGCGGAAATCAGTGTTGGGGACTTAGGGTCTGTCCCCTCTGAAAGTGGCAGAAAGGATGTGAGGGCCCACAAGAGGGAGAGTGGCTGCTGGCCTAGAGCCATCTGCCCTGGAAGAAGGAGGACCTCTCTAGGGAGCAACTGTGTACAGTGGACACTAGAAAGTCAGAGATTATGGGGCAATGATAGCTGAAGGTGTAGAAAGCAATTCTACATCAGGGCAGCTGAGCCTGGGGGTCCAGCAAAGGCATCTGAGGGAATTAAATAGCTGCCAGCCCCAGTGTATGCAAAGCCAGCCAGTTCAGAATAGTAACTCTGAGGTAGCTACTATTCCTATTGTGAAATCGAAAAATTAAAGAGTTTGTTTTATTTCAAAATGGGGCTGAGATTTTGAAAATGGATTGGATTTTTTTTTTTTTTTTTGGTTATGGGTATCCTTAATGTCCAAACTTCTCTCTTACTCTTAGTAGTTACAAAATGTGCCTGACCTACTGATTTCCATGCTGACCCCAAATGACTGTGAGATCATTTTGCTCCCCTTATCATGGGATTTAACCAATCATGCTGAGTTAGTCTCCTTGACATAGCTCTTGACCAAGTAAGACTTTGATTACTCATTTTTTACATTTGCTTTTAAAATCACCCTAAAATCTGTAAGACCTCAGCATGTATTACTCAGGGCAACTTGGATATTGTGTATCTGAGCAATTCTCCTCATTTTGACCCAAATCACTTTTGCTTTACTTACTTTGCTTCAGCCTTCCATTAGAGATGGACACTATCATTTCAAAAACTAGAAATGGAAGCATAGTTTGCCCAAGATCATTCAGTAAGGGGCAGAGCTGGAATGGGAACCCCAGTAACTGATTCTGAATCACTATGCTATTACAGCTTACATGGTGCAGCAGACAAGAACTATCACAAAGCCAAGGCCAAACAATACAAAAGATTGCAGTGGGCTAGACACTGGCATGGGGGCTAAAACACAGCACTCTGTAGATTACCCACAGGAGGGTTCCAGGTTCATATCAAGAGACTTTTGTGAGAGCTCTGGACACACATGCACCCATAATCCGGAGCTGGATGAGGCTAGGGTTGGATCATAGCATCAAGACTCTGTCAGAGATGCTGTCTCTTTGGCTCTCTCTCTCTCTGTGCCTTTCTTGCTCAAGAAAGAAATATATTATGGGCAGAAGGCACAGGAGTGTGCACCATCTGAGATGGAAGACCACTAAAGGACCATTGTGTGGGTGATGGTCTCAGGATGGAGATCTCATTTTTCAGGAAAATTTGGGC
The DNA here is from genome assembly GCF_000334495.1 of Tupaia belangeri chinensis. NCBI lineage: Eukaryota > Metazoa > Chordata > Mammalia > Scandentia > Tupaiidae > Tupaia > Tupaia belangeri. Next base: position 9,607,865 of record NW_006160045.1, read on the forward strand.
TCCTGGGCTTGGAGCTAATGGAGGCAGTGTTGTTTAAACAATATGACTCATCCTGCCAGTAGAAAAGACCTAATGGTCAGCTCCCCTAGGTCCACCTCATGAGAAGGTTCTGGAAGGGTCCTTAATATCATCGCATCCTGAGATGGATACTGAACTTGAGTTGTGAAATATGGCTTTCCTTGACCAAATATGAAGTTTTCTACTGAGACTTTCTGATCCAGATTCATTTCTAGTGGCCTCTACACATGAAGTGTCTAGACACATCCAAGTGAACAGGATCCAAACATCTGAATATGATTAGAGTCAGAATATTCTTGTATTCCCACTGAATCTGATGCACAAAAATGAAAATGGAACAGAAGAGAGATTGCAGATCATCTCCTTCTGCACACTTCTGAATGCACAGATTGAACTTCAAGAATTAGGAAGAAACACACTGTCCATCAGATGACTAGAAATCACTGCAGGGTCACAAGAAATATGGGAAAGTGCCGGAGACCAGCCTCAGCGTGGGTGGGTTATCTCGACGGAGGCGGCGAAGGTGAACAGAAGACAAAGGCCTCAGTGCCTTTTCATGCACATCCTATGCCAGACACCTCTCAGAGATCGCTTTCTGAGGAGTGACAACTGTTAGGAATCATCGTGCATTTTTATTGAAAACGTGTTACATGCAAGTAAATGGAAGAGGGGCTATGTGTTTCAATTATCAGCTCATAGAGTTTTAACAACAGAGAACATAGATTCTATTTAGGTTTGGATTAAGGGTAGGTCTAGTGCAGTTCCTCAATTGTAGGTGGGTCTCCATGGAATGCAGTTTTGGGAAAGCAGTTTTGGTAAGCAGAGATGATTATCAGCTGATGCAGCACAGCAGCAGCCATCTTGTGATTACCAGGAATGGTGCTGAGAAATGAAAATCTCAAGTATAGATATTAGTTTTTATGGATTTTAATAAAGAATGATACTTATACAGTTTTGTAGGGATCTAAAACTTAATTTGAGGAATCTTAATATATTTATCTATTTCACTTGGTGAGGGCGGGGGTGTCCTAGGCCAGTTTTGGCCTAATCCTATTTTAGGTAAAGAAAGGATTAAGTTTACCTTAAATGTATTTTGAAGGGCCTTCCAAAGGTCAAGATTATTTCTGCCTAGA
>NW_006160045.1:9609053-9609757 GCF_000334495.1 Tupaia belangeri chinensis
TGGGGGGGGGGGGGGGGGGGGGGGCACAGTAGCAGCCTTGCCAACGTACTGAACCGACCAGAAGTGAGGGGGCTCAGACAGATCCTGGGACCCTGCTGGGTCAGACTCCTCCAGGAAAGCAAGAAAATATCTCTCCTCCCAAGGAAAAGAATAACTCTTCATCCTCAGGCAATACAATGAAACTCATGGAAATGTCTGATAAGGAATTTAGAATATTAATCATGACAAAGTTAACAGATGGAAGAAAAGAGAGACAATGAACTGCAGAAGAGGCAGGAGAAAGGAGTGGAAGAGTTCCAGGAGGTGAGGAATTCTTGCAAGACCTAAAAGAGGAAATACACACTATTAAAAAGAATCAAATGGACCTGTTAGAGATGAAGGCTATAATGCAGAAAGTCAAAATCTCCCTTGAAAGTATTAAAAGCAGACTACATCATACAGAAAATTGAATCTCAGATGTAGAAGATAGAATTGCTGGCCTAGAAAAGATTCATCACGAAGACTGAGAAAATTGCCAAAAAAATAGCAATATATGAGAAATAATATATGAGAAATACTAAATACCATCAAACGTCCAAACATCTGGATAATTGATATCCCAGAAGGTGAAGAGACTCATAGGGGCATTGATAATCTATTCCATGAAATCCTGTAAGAAAACTTTCCAAACCTAGAGAGGCATTCAAAGATTCAGTCCCAAGAAA
>NW_006160045.1:9609768-9619801 GCF_000334495.1 Tupaia belangeri chinensis
CAAATAGAATCAACCCAAGAAGATCTTCTCCAAGACACATTATAGCCAGGTTGACCAAAACCACAGACAAAGACAAGATGCCAAGACTGGCAAGAGAGAAACATCAAGTTACCTACAAAGTATATCCCATCAGGCTAACAGAGGACTTCTCTTCGGAAACAACGCAAGAGAGGAAAGAATTGGGAAATATATTCAAAGTGTTAAGAGAAAAGTAATTTCAACCAAGAATACTGTACCTGTCAGGATTATTCTTCATATGGGAAGAAAAGATAAGAACATTCTCAAATAAACAAAATCTGAAAGAATTTACCAACACCAGACCAGATCTCCAAGAAGTTCTCAAGGAAGTGCTATATCAGAAAAAATAAATACAGACACATGGAAATAAGGGTTCAAAAACTTAAGAAAATGGCCAACTTAATCATAGGGACAAGTCTGGAGTTGAATATTATAGCCCAGAATTTAATCGAGAAGAATGAACCACAACAGAAGATAGATTAAGTACATGAGACTGAACTGGTGAAATAGCATTTTATGACTTTTGACTAAAACATTGGTGATTTTCTTCTAGGCTTTGTCTTCCGGTTTTAAAGATTTTTGTCCTGTCTTGAGCTGCCAATAGGTTCATATACCTACTATTTGAACAGAATCCTAACCTGTTTCCTGGCTTTAAGTTTTAAGCAAAGTTCCTTAGCATTTCTTTGATTTATTAAAGCTAAAACTGCTTTACTTGAAATAAAAAAATATGTAGTATGCAAATTAACTTTTAAAACCAAACAGAAAACAAAACCAGAAAGACAAGCAAGTCCAGCTGTAGGCATTGCAGCTTCTCCTTTACTCCAAGAAAAAACCTGGATGTCCATGACCGAAGGCAGTGAACTGAAATAACTGAAAGAGGGGGCACTTAAGATAACATCATAAAGCAGGCCACTGTAATATCCCTCAACTCCTCTTCAAGGATCTTGGCTGAACTCCCCTTCATAACATCACACCAGCCAGTGAGTAAAGCCATCTGGGACAGAAGAGGTCTTCCCACCACCTTCCTGGTGGGGAGTCAATATTCTGCCTACTTGGGGTCAGTTGTAGGGAACAAGCTATGGAGTACGGCTAGGAACACGGCCACTTCAATCATCAGGGCCCATAGCCACAGTGCTGGGCCTACAGCTCATTCAAGGCAAAGGGAAAGGTTTGAGACTGGAGAAAAAAAGTAAATAATGGTTCAAAACTATGAAAAGAACATTGCAAAATCATAATCAATACATGTTTAATTAAGTATCTACAAAGGTAACATTATGCCAAACTCATTTGTTAATAGTTATAAGAATTTCATTACGTTTGAGAACAATCTGTACATTAGGCTTTCTTCACAAGAATTCTAGGTGTGAATGAGAAATCACTGCAAATTGTGACTTAAATAAGTTGTTCATAGATCATTTCAAGACACAATTATTTTTAAAAGTCTTACTAAATATTTACAGTAATAAAGTTACTTAGTGTAACATTTTATTTTTTTTGAATGATATATGATGGGGGTTCCAAATAAAGAATTCCTAAGATCTATAATCAGCCTTGTTCAGTGTTACCCTGATCAAGAAAAGAAAGGCTGGGAACCAGCAGTTAGTGTAATGGCTATGTCGCTGGACTCCCACGTAGTTGACCACAGTTCGCGTCCCGGACCCGGTAGCTTAAAACTCACGCCGGGCGCTTGTGCGTGCGTGCCCAAGATCCTGAGAGGAGAATGGAGGAGAAGGGATTGCAGCATGGCCATCCCCTCTGGGGGGTGATTTCTCGCTTTCTGTCTCTATGTCTCTCTCTGTCTGTCTGGCGAGCACATGCGCCCTATAGCGAAAAAACCTCTTCAAAAAAAAGAAAAGAAAGGCTGTTAAAGCTGTTGATGAACCCAAGTTCCTGACAAGATGCTTGAGATGTTGTTGGTCTTTATTAAATCTTTTTTTGTTTTTTTTTTTTTTGGGGGGGGGGGCATAACGTGTACTTGCCAGAGAGACAGAAAGCAAGAAATTATCCCTGGGGGGGATGACCATGCCACAATACTTCCTTGTCTATTCTCCTTTCAAGATATTGGGCAGGCACACACACCGTGTGAGTTTTAAGCCACCGGATCCAGGACTTGAACTGCAGATGACTATGTGGGAATCCAGTAATGTAACCATTATGCCACCTACTGGTTTCCATTAAATCTTTATATATATATATATATATAGTTGTGATTTTCAAGCCACTGGGTCCAGGACTTGAACCACAGCTGGCCATGTGGGAATCCAGCACCTTAACTATCATACTACCTGCTGGCCCCAGTCTTCATTAAATCTCAACAGCATTTAGAGGCAACACTTTCTGTGACTATGAGCACAAGATGTGCTCCCTATTCCACAGTTAACTGTGCATCTGGAGACAAGTGGCTCAACATTTCTGAGCTTTATTTTCATCTGTGAGATGAGGAGACAAATAGAAACCACTGCAAAAGGTTGAAGAGGGACCAGTAGATGGCGTAATGGTTACATCACTGGATTCCCACATTGTCAACCGTGGTTTGAGTCCCAAACCAAGTGGCTTCAAACTCATCCTGGGTGCATGCAAGATCCTGAGAGGAGAATGGAAGAAAAGGGATTGCAGCATAACCATCTCCCCTAGGAGATGATTTCTTGCTTTCTGTCTTTCTGTTTTTCTCTGTCTCTTCAGCAATCGCACATGCCCTATAGCAAAGAAAAAAAAAAACTCTCTAAAAAAAAAATTGGGAGAATTAAGTGAACTAATACTTATAACTGTGCCTAGCACATAAGTACCAACGAAATATTAGCTGTTCAACAGAAGCTTGTCTCTGTGGCAAGAACCCCATCTCGTAGCCTTACAGTTTAATCATGTCCATGTCTTTCCGAGGTGAGTGTGTGCAAAGCAGAGCTAACTCTACAGCCAGGCTTCTTCTGGACAAGGGTAGGCCATGCACAGATAGACTAGTGGGCACTCGGGGCTGGGGGGCCAGTCAGGGTCAGAGTAAAGCAGGGAGCTAGAAACCAAGGCAAAAGCATTACTTTCAGAATGGAGCCCTTATTCTGTGTCAGTTCTAAAATGGTTTTCCAGCAGCTTTGTGGTGGATTGTTTATGCCTATGGAGATAAAAAGGAAAATTTTTTGAAGCTTCATGATTAATTAATCCACAACAAACTGAGTAGCTGATCTGCAGCAAATAGATGCTTTGTACAGAGGATAAAGTATTTGAATGCAAATACAAATTCAATGTTTTATGGGCCCATGGAAGCTCAAGATATTTATGTATGTATGTATGTAAGTTTGCTACAGGGCGTGTGCCCTCCCCAGAGAGGGACAGAAAGAGAGGGAAAGTAAGAAATCACCCGCCAGAAAGGATGGCCACACCACAATTCCTGCTTCTCCTTTCTCTGCTCAGGATTTTGAGTATGCACACACACTCACACACACATGTATTTTTCAAGCTGCCCCGTCTGGGACTCAGCCATGTGGGATCCAGCCACCTTAACTTCCATGCCTCTGGCTGGTCCCAAGATAACTCTTTCAAAACAACTTTTTGGCTAGGGGTGGTTTAGGGAGGAGAGAAAACAAAAGAGAGAATAAGAAAGAACCAAGAAATCTGAAGCATAAACTCATTAGTAATTAAGAAAAAAGAAAGAAAGAAAAACCAAAAGTCCACTTTTGTGTATGTTACATGTGTAAGGACATACAAAAAAGACTGGCAGGGCACATATCAAGTTCTTTGCAGTGTTACCTCTGATAGGGGAGTAGATTTTCTACAGGGGGCTGTGGCCCGAGAACAATAGGGGGCAGAGGGATATTACTAGCCTAGAGAGATACCCACAATCAAAAGGAAATGAAGGGGCCAGCCTATGTCCTGGCGGCTGAGGTGTCTGGACCCCCATGGCCAATTGCATGATTTGAGTCCTGAACCCAGCAACTTGGGAAGTGCCGGACACGTGTATGTGTGCCCAAATTTCTGAAAGGAGAAATGGAGGAAAAGAGATTATGATGTGACCATTCCCCACATGGGTACTTTTTCACTTTCTTTCTGTTTCTTTCCAAGTGACTGAATGCAATTTCTGGACAAAAAAAAAAAATTAATAAAAATAAATAGAGTGAATGAAATTTGGTGGGCCAGCTGAGTCCCCGACCTTGACCTAAACTCTAAGTAAGGCACACCCTACTAAAGATCTGTCAATGAGATTGAGTTGTGAGGGTGAGCAGCAGAGAATTTTTGTCAGGAAAGAAAACCAATATGCATTTTAGAAGCCTCACAGCATTACCAGGATCCATCCAAAGATGGCAGGAAATGAGCCAGTTGGCTAGATACCCACCTGGCCAGAAGGGGCAAATAAGCTCATAGGAGTTCCCTTATAGCAAGTATATTTTGAAGTCACTCTCTAACTGAGCATCTAAGTTGACAATAATCTCATTACAGTCTGTATTCAAACTACCTGTGCCCTGCACTCTGGATGTGTATGTTTTTGTCAGGACAAAAAGTTTGTGGAAAATGTGTATTGTGGAAAATAATATACACGGATTTTTAGAAATTTTTGTACCAAAATAAATTCATACCTTAATTCCATTTTTTCCACAATTTTTAAAAATCCAGTTATATATCTGAGTTATAGAAAGCCCCCAACATCTCTATCAAAGATGAGCCTATTATGTAGGGCCAAGTGAGCCAGTGTCTCCTCTAACACTCACGGTCTTCTTTCAGACATGCCTGGAGCAGTCATTCAACACCACTAGGACTGAGCACTGCGGTCAGTGATGAGTAAGACTGTGTCTGCCACCAAGGAGCTCATAGACTCTAAGAAGGGACGAAGAAGTAAACGATTATGATTCAGTGATTTTAGGGTGACAATACTGGAGAGCAGAGTAATGTGGAAATGCATGGCAAGAGTAGCTCACTCAGCCTGGAATGGAAGAGGTGAGTCAGGAGGTGATCACGCCAGAGCACAGCCATGGAAGTTGAAGTGAGTTGAACGAGAGGAAGAACCAACGCTGATATGGATGAATGGGGATAAACATCTGAGCACCCAAGTCCCCCTGTGTCAATACTCCAGAGGCCACACCTTGTTGACAACTAGCTAGACTAGAGTCTCTTTGCCATATGTGACACCGGGCATTACCCTATCAATCCTGAGCACCAGAATTCTATTAGCTTCACCCACACACAAAGAGAACTATGGGAGAAATGATTAGTCTATAATAGAAGCCTGTTACTCCACTCCACCAAGAAACAGAGCTGAAATAACAGGATTCTGTTGTCAGTGAGGCTTCATTCTGGATGGGAAATAACTAAGTAATATTGCTGAAATATACTCTGAGTAGTCATCATATTTAGTCCACTAATGAAACATGTAACTTTGTTAACAAAACTTGTCTTGGTGTTTTGGTATACATTTTCCTTCATTCACAACTTCCCTTCTTTCCCACTTATTCCCTTGCGGATTGAGTCACTCATATTGTAAGTGTGGAGGGTTTTTTTTTAAGTTTTTTTTTTTTCTTCCATGAAAAAAATAGAAAGAGGGAACCAGCAGTTAGCGTAATGGCTATGTCGCTGGACTCCCACGTAGTCAACCGCGGTTCGTGTCCCGGACCCGGTGGCTTAAAACTCACGCCGGGCATGTGTGCGTGCGTGCCCAAGATCCCGAGAGGAGAATGGAGGAGAAGGGATTGTGGCGTGGCCATCCCCCCTGGGGGGGTGATTTCTCGCTTTCTGTCTCTATGTCTCTCTCTGTCTGTCTGGCGAGCGCACGCGCCCTACAGTGAAAATCTCTCGGCCGGACGCCAAGGCTGCGTCCGGTCACGGGACGTCCCGGGCCCTTCCGGGCTCGGCGAGTTGGTTCTACCCTATTTATTGGCCTAGAAGTGAAGCAAGAAAAAGAACCTGCCTTTAACAGGGAGGAGGGGGCCATCTCTGTAGGCCAGAAGGCTCACAAGGATCTAGAGAGTCAAGATTTCATGCACTCAGACGTCCCCATTGCATTTCTCAGGATTCTACTCTGTCCTACTCAAGGCCCTGACCTCAGAGAAGCAAACTTGTCAAAATCAAGAATTCAACATTTCCTTGGACATTGCTAGTCTTATAATTAAGTTCTGGGCTTGATTCTCAGATTTTTCAGCCATCTGGCTGCAGCTTTACATGCACCCCTTTAATGATTAATCATCTCAAACCTTCATTGTCTTTCGTCAAAGTATTGATTGCCTCTATCTACTGACATCCAATTCCATTTTCCTTCTTTAAATTACTACTTCCCCCTAAATTGGTAGTGTCCACTACAGTGTATAGCATAGGTTTGGTGAATGGATGAACCATAAAATGTATGGCTATTTAGATGGATGGACAGAGGGATGGATTGATAACATTCTATTGAACCCTGCTAGGACAGCCTGAGAAATAGCTGAATTAATTCTGAAAGCCACTAGCACTTTCTAACCAAGGGTTTTCCTTTACACAACCAACGAGATAGAAAGATCAATTGTTGGGGGCTCTCTGAATCATCAGTAATAAAAGATCAGTAAAATCACAGTTGAAATGGACGATCACTGGGGACCAGCAGGTGGCATGATGGTTAAGGTGCTGGACACTCCCACATGGCTGGCCACAGTTCAAGTCCCGGACCTGGTGGCTTGCTTTCTCACTTTCTCTCTCTCTCTGTTTCTCTGTGTCTCTCTGGTCAAATTAAAATAAATAAATGAATAAATACAATTTTAAAAAAGAAATGGACAGTCACTAACCAAACATAATAAACACTGATCCAAGTTTTGATAAACTTCAGGCAGAACTGAAGGTCAGTCAGAGTAGCCAGGGGAGACCCTTTTGCCTAGATCTGAAGTCTTCTCACCCTGCCAAGCTCTAAAACCCACTGGATTGTAGGGATACAAATACTCTCATCACTACTTCCTTTAGGATATTTTTCCAGGTTGTATTTATGGTATAATTACCAGGGAAAAAAAAAAGGCATGGGAAAGGACAAGGGAGAATTTCCTAGCAGAAACCTCTAGCAGGTCAGTTCAGGGTTACAGGGTCCTTTCTGTTCTCCTCGTCATTTGTCAAATTGCCAGCAAAGCTGGAATGTCTCCAATCGTCAGAAAATCTGACAATTCTGGAAATTGGTATGTTTTTGTTCATTCAGCCTCCAATACAGAGACAACTTGCAGGTACAAATGCAGATGGGCCCAGTACATATTCACCCAAGCTATGACTATCAATTATGCTTCAAAAATTCTAATGAAGGAGTTGACTGTCTCATTTCTGGCTTATCATTCTCCCCAGCTTTGTGGCTAAAAATCAGTACTCCAACTAGAGTCCTGCTGTGTCCCATAGCAAAAAACTCACACCGGGCGTGTGTGCGTGCGTGCCCAAGATCCCGAGAGGAGAATGGAGGAGAAGGGATTGCGGCATGGCCATCCCCCCTGGGGGGTGATTTCTCGCTTTCTGTCTCTATGTCTCTCTCTGTCTGTCTGGCGAGCGCACGCGCCCTACAGTGAAAATCTCTCCAAAAAAAAAAAAATAGAAAGAGGCCCAATACTTCTCTAGGCATGTGATGTTATGGTTCTACCCTATTTATTGGCCTAGAAGTGAAGCAAGAAAAAGAACCTGCCTTTAACAGGGAGGAGGGGGCCATCTCTGTAGGCCAGAAGGCTCACAAGGATCTAGAGAGTCAAGATTTTATGCACTCAGATGTCCCCATTGCATTTCTCAGGATTCTACTCTGTCCTACTCAAGGCCCTGACCTCAGAGAAGCAAACTTGTCAAAATCAAGAATTCAACATTTCCTTGGACATTGCTAATCTTATAATTAAGTTCTGGGCTTGATTCTCAGATTTTTCAGCCATCTGGCTGCAGCTTTACATGCACCCCTTTAATGATTAATCATCTCAAACCTTCATTGTCTTTTGTCAAAGTATTGATTGCCTCTATCTACTGACATCCAATTCCATTTTCCTTCTTTAAATTACTACTTCCCCCTAAATTGGTAGTGTCCACTACAGTGTATAGCATAGGTTTGGTGAATGGATGAACCATAAAATGTATGGCTATTTAGATGGATGGACAGAGGGATGGATTGATAACATTCTATTGAACCCTGCTAGGACAGCCTGAGAAATAGCTGAATTAATTCTGAAAGCCACTAGCACTTTCTAACCAAGGGTTTTCCTTTACACAACCAACGAGATAGAAAGATCAATTGTTGGGGGCTCTCTGAATCATCAGTAATAAAAGATCAGTAAAATCACAGTTGAAATGGACGATCACTGGGGACCAGCAGGTGGCATGATGGTTAAGGTGCTGGACACTCCCACATGGCTGGCCACAGTTCAAGTCCCGGACCTGGTGGCTTGCTTTCTCACTTTCTCTCTCTCTCTGTTTCTCTGTGTCTCTCTGGTCAAATTAAAATAAATAAATGAATAAATACAATTTTAAAAAAGAAATGGACAGTCACTAACCAAACATAATAAACACTGATCCAAGTTTTGATAAACTTCAGGCAGAACTGAAGGTCAGTCAGAGTAGCCAGGGGAGACCCTTTTGCCTAGATCTGAAGTCTTCTCACCCTGCCAAGCTCTAAAACCCACTGGATTGTAGGGATACAAATACTCTCATCACTACTTCCTTTAGGATATTTTTCCAGGTTGTATTTATGGTATAATTACCAGGGAAAAAAAAAAGGCATGGGAAAGGACAAGGGAGAATTTCCTAGCAGAAACCTCTAGCAGGTCAGTTCAGGGTTACAGGGTCCTTTCTGTTCTCCTCGTCATTTGTCAAATTGCCAGCAAAGCTGGAATGTCTCCAATCGTCAGAAAATCTGACAATTCTGGAAATTGGTATGTTTTTGTTCATTCAGCCTCCAATACAGAGACAACTTGCAGGTACAAATGCAGATGGGCCCAGTACATATTCACCCAAGCTATGACTATCAATTATGCTTCAAAAATTCTAATGAAGGAGTTGACTGTCTCATTTCTGGCTTATCATTCTCCCCAGCTTTGTGGCTAAAAATCAGTACTCCAACTAGAGTCCTGCTGTGTCCCATAGCAAATTTGCCCCATCACCATCTTTTCAAGAAAGGTGTTCCATGAGGATCATGGGAAGACAATGAGAGTGTATTACAGACTCAAATACACATGCAGCCATACATCACTTAAGAACAGGGATACAGGGAACCAGCAGTTAGCGTAATGGCTATGTCGCTGGACTCCCACGTAGTCGACCGGGGTTCGCATCCCGGACCAGGTGGCTTAAAATTCACGCTGGGCGTGTGTGCGTGCATGCCCAAGATTCCGAGAGGAGAATGGAGGAGAAGGGATTGCAGCATGACCATCCCCCCTGGGGGGGTGATTTCTCACTTTCTGTCTCTATGTCTCTCTCTGTCTGTCTGGCAAGTGCATGTGCCCTATAGCAAAAATCTCTCCAAAAAAAAAAAGAACAGGGATACATTCTGGAAAAGTCCCTGTGCAGACATCATAGCATGCACTTTCCCAAGCCTAAATGGCACAAGCTCCCACACACTGAGGTTATATGGTTTAGCCTATTATTATCTTATGGGACCAACATCATTAGCAAAAATGTCATTATGTGGTCCATAAATATATTTGTCAGCATTGAAGCTTCTGCTGACCTTAGCGTTTCATTAAAGTTGGAAGATAGAGTTTGACAACCTCCCAGAGGGTATGGAGCATGGGTTTTTCTCAAAGTAGTAGACTGAACACATTCTAATTTTTCTCTGGGACCTGTAATTATAAATTTGCTGAACCATGAGACACAGTGGGTCGTGCTGGAACTCCTCCTTTTTCTTTAATCCTCACTGTTCCGCAAGGTTTGTAGAGGCCGTCTCCATCACACCTCTGTAATGCCTCTCCTCCCCATTCCCTGACTCTGCCCTGGTTCAGAATTCATTGCCCACTCCCAGATGTCTGCAACAAGCTCTGGTTTCTAACTCCAATCTCTCCTCTCTAACCATGCTAACTGATGACACATGGTTGCAGTTAGGAAGGTGGGTGTCTTGTGTAGG
>NW_006160045.1:9619832-9628933 GCF_000334495.1 Tupaia belangeri chinensis
GGGAAAGGAGCAGCATCCTGTGTGTTTTGTTGTTTCTTCATTGCAAACCATTTCAGTTTTCTCTGAAACCCTCTGGGAACTAGTAACATAGAAGATGTGGGTTAATATATTTGAATTTCAGTTGAGAAAAACTTTCATAGAAAAGGTATCCAGGGAACCAGCAGTTAGCATAATGGCTATGTCGCTGGACTCCCACGTAGTCAACCACAGTTCACGTCCCAGACCCGTTGGCTTAAAACTCACACCGGGCGCATGTGCATGCATGCCCAAGATCCCGAGAGGAGAATGGAGGAAAAGGATTGTGGCGTGACCATCCCCCCTGGGGGGTGATTTCTTGCTTTCTGTCTTTATGTCTCTGTCTGTCTGTCTGGTGAGCACACGCGCCTTATAGCGAAAATCTCTCCAAAAAAAAAAGGTATCCAGGGGCCAGCAGCTGACATGGTGGTTAAGGCAGCTGGATCACACATAGCCGACTCTACAGTTCCAGTCCTGGACCCAGCGGCCTGAAAAACATGCAGGGAGCATCTGTGGCCAAAATTCTGAGAAGCAGTGGTCATGGGGGAAGGGGTGATTTCTCACTTTTTCTCTGTCCCTGTCCCTCTCTCCTTCTCTCTCTCTCTCTCTCTCTTTCTCTCTCTCTCTCTCTCTGTCTCTCTCTGATAAGCATCCATGTCCTATAGCAAAAAAAAAAAATTAATTAAAAAAAAGATATCCTAATACACAAGAAAGGAGCAAAGCTTGGTATTATGGGCTAAATTTGTGTCTCACCAAAATTCATGTGTTGTAAATCATAACCCCCAGTAAACTCAGAAGTAACTTTATTTGAAGATAAAGTCTTTAAAGAGATCATTTTTAAAAAGGTCAGCAGGTTGGGTCCTAATCCAATCTGACTGGTATCCTTATAAGAAGAGGAGATTAGGACATGGACGCACAGAAGGAAGACCTCCAAAGAGCACCCAACCGAAGAGCATGCAGAGAAGACAGCCAGCCATTTACTTGCCATTATTTTTATTTATTTATTTATTTATTTATTTTCAGTTTGCTGCAGGGATTGTGCACTCACCAGAGAGAAAGTGAGAAAGTAAGCTGCCAAGTCTGGACCCAAACCACAGTCAACTATGTCATCATAGTCGAGCACCTTAACCCCCATGCCACCTGCTGGGCCCCACATAATGATTTTTAATGTTGCACAGCCAAAGAAACATTCAGGCTGACTCGGAAAAACACTCTGTGCATCACCTTTGTCCAGGGCCTGAGGGATCTTACCAGCTCCTTTGTTCACAGAAATACCTTCTTTTGTTTTCCTCTCTCAATCTCTTTCTATTGCTATGAACTTATACCACAGACTGGGTAATTTACAAACTAATACATAAATTTTTTAAATGGAGGTTTATTTAGCTCAGAGCTCTGGAGACTGAGAAGTCGGTCTAAGGTTAATCAGCTACATCTGGGGAGGGCCCTTTCGCTTGGTCATAACAAGGGAAAGACATCATGTGGCAGGTGGGTAAGCAAGTCACAGAAAATTCACTTTTATGACAAAGCCACTCCTGCTGTATTGAACACACAGCAACAAAGCCACTCCCACTATAACAAATTCACTGCCTTAATGGCGACATTCAAAGGGGCAGGGTCCTCATGATGCAGGCACCTGTTATTAGGTCCCACCTCTAAATACTATCAATATAGGAATTGGAGGATTATGTTTCTAACACATGAACTTTTGGTGGACACATCCAAACCACTGCACCCTCCTTCCCTAGCCAGGAAATGTATGATGTCCATTCTTAGATCCACTGCCTTTATGTCCTTCCTTAAAGCATCTATTGGGTCATTGGAAAAGTCATGGCATATTTCCATGTTTTTCTATGCAAAAATGTGTCATAACTTTTCCAACAACCCAACAGTTTCCCAACCTAACACTTACATTATATGTGACCTGAAATCTTCAAGGCCTCATGCCAGACTAAAGAAAGACAAGTGGACTTGAAAGCTCATCCTGAGCGGTAGGAAGTCTGGAAGGGCTGGAATGTCCTAGAATTTGGTTAGTCTGTTGTTAAGCTAATTATGCATGTTTTAACACTGTTGTGATACATATGTTAAAACAAAAAGGATGTGGGCTGGCAGGTGGCATGGTGTTTGGGGCACTGGACACCCACATGGCTGACGACAGTTCAAGTCCTAGACGTGACAGCTTGCCTTCTCATTTTCCCTTTCTCTCTTTCTCTCTGGTCAAGTTAAAGAAAATAATGATAGTGAATAAATTAAATAAACAATTCTTTTTTTTAAAAAAAGAAAAGGATAATAAGAACCCATCTGAAAGACCAATTCTGCCATAGGGCGGGTGCCACCACGTCCATGAAAGACCAATTCTGAATCAGAGTCACAGTAGCACAGGCAGGAAGATGCTACTGTCTAACAGCTGAGGCTATATGGGAGGCCCAGGTTGCATTCCTGGTTCAACCTAGGACAGGTCAGGCTCAGAGGCTAGAGCAGGAAGTATCACAATATGATGAGACCCTGTCAAAAAAAAAAAAATACTTCTCTCTTTTCTTCCTATGCATGTACTTGCTCTCTCTCATAAAATAAAGAATAGTGGCTAGCAGGTGGCATGGTAGTTAAGGCACTGGACTCCCACATGGCCAACTACAGTTCAAGTCCTGAACCTGGCAGCTTGCTTTCTCTCTCTGTCTCTGGTGAGTAGATGTGCCCTATAGCAAATTGAAAACTAAAATAATAATAACAATAAATACATTTTTAAAAAAGACATAGAGGGTAAATGGACAAACCTACGGCCTGGTGATTAAGGGAGACAGATCCCACAGATCCCACATGGCCAATTGTGTGGTTAGAGTCCCAGACTTAGTAGCTTGAAAAACACACCAGGAACATGTTTGTATGTGCCCAAATCCCAAGAAGAGACTATGGAGAAGGGATTGCAGTGTGGCCATCCCCCTTGGGGATGGGGGGATCTCTCTCTCTCTCTCTCTCTCTCCTTCAAGTACATATGCCTGATAGCAAAACTTAATAACAAAGCAAAATGAAACAAATTACAAACTGGAGCTATAAAATCTCTATTAATGTCATTGTCTGAGATCCAGAATGCTTTTATAACAGTACAGAAAAGAACCTCTTCTCACTTAGCCACAGAATCAGCCTATTAATAGCTAAAATAACTAGACCTGGGGGCCTGCACGTGACATGGTGGTTAAGGCTCTGAACTCCCACATAGCTGATCACAGTTCAAGTCCTGGACTTGGGAGCTTTGTCTGTCTCTCTCTCTCTCTCTCTCTCTCTCTCTCTCTCTCTCTCTCATCAAACTGAAGAAGAATAAAAATAAAATTAAATATGTAATTCCTTAAAAAAAAAAAAAAAGAAAAAAATCAGACCTAAAATCTGACCCTATAGGTTGTAGAGTTTAAATTAATTAAGTTTGGACCAGCAGGTGGCATGGTGGTTATGGTGCTGAATTCCCACATGGCCAACCACAGTTCAAGTCCCAAACCCAGCAGCTTAAAAATCACACCAGGCCTGTGTATATGCATGCCCAAAATCATGAGGAAAGAACTGTAGTATGACCATTCCCCCACCCCGGGGTGTGATTTCTCACTTTCCCTCTCTCTGTCTCTCTCTGGTGAGCACACACACACCATGGCAAATATCTAAAAAAGAAAAAAGAAAAATTTAACCAACTCATCATGTCTCATTAAGTGACCTCTAAGTCTATACTAAATCAACTAATCAAGTTACTGCTGTAGGTCTTAGGTAGAGAGACGAACAAGACCAACAATATTTCTACCCTCATAAAAGTCCAAGAAAATATCTTTAAGAATGGCATTCCAAGTAGAGTGGAGAGCAAGTACAAGGCCCTGAAATAGAATCGGCTTGTTGTGCACAAGAAAAAATGCCAGTACAGCTTGTCCATAGTGAATGTAGTAGAGAGTGGAGGAAGGTGGGGCCAGACAGACACTATGGTAGGCTATGGAGAAGAGTTATAGCGTTCTGGCTTAATAAAAGCCATTTTAAAGTGCTAAGCAAGTAGTGTAATGCAATACAATTCTGATGCTAGCCACCCAGTCAGTAGACTCCACAATTTGGAGGGCATGATCCCCAACAAGACTATCCTTACTTCTGAAACCAACCACAAGGTTAAGGGTCCCCAGACCTCCTATACTTCTGAATAACTGGCTATAAGTTCAGGAGCTTCCATGACACCTCAGGTTGTAAACTTGTTAGAACAATTCATAGAAGTCAAAACAATATCTCATGGAGGCCAGTAGATGGTGTCGTGATTAAGGTGCAGGACTCCCACACAGCCTCCTGTGGGTCAAGTCCCGGACCTGACAGCTTAGCGCTCAGGTCAGGCATGTGTATGTATGTGCCCAAAATCCTGAAAGGAGAATGGAGGAGAAGGAATTGTGGCATGACGATCTTCCCAGGAGGTGATTTCTCACTTTATCTCTCTCTGGTGAGTACACATCCCCTATAGCAAAAATCTTTCAAAAAAAAAATTATATCATGTGGCTTAAAGTCTAACCCTCTAATCAATCACATGGTTGGTGTATCTGGATCAGCCTACTCACATCCTGAATCATCATGTTAGCATTGGCTGTTGCAGGCCTACCATGAGTTACCTTGCTAGCAGAAACTGTCAGAATTAACCATGAACAACAAAGTTCATGCCCATCACTTGGAAATTCCAATTCCTTTTTCTTTCTTTTTTTTTTTTTTTTTTTGAGAGGTTTTTGCTATAGGGCATGTGCACTTGCCAGAGAGACAGAGAGACAGAAAACAAGAAATCATCCCCTGGGGAGATGGCCACACCACAATCCCTTCTCCTCCATTCTCTTCTCGGGATCTTGGGCAGGCACACACACACACCCAGTGTGAGTTTAAGCCACCGGGTCCATGTAGCCACAGTCAACTACATGGGAGTCCAGCAATAAAGCCATTACACCAACTGCTGGTCCTGGAAATTCCAATTCCTAACTCCATGCTAACTACCTGGAACACAGACCAGACAAATTCTTTATTATGTAACAGCAAAAGAAGTATATAATCTGAGCTAAAATTTGGAACAATAACTACAACTGCTCTACAGGGGGTGAACTATAAGAGGCAAGGGTGGCGGCACCAATGACTTTTTTTTTTTTTTAAGTTTTGCTCTAAGGTGCATGTGTTCACCTAAGAGAGACAGAGTGACAGAGAGAAATTGAGAAAGCACCACCAGGGGGGCAGCCATGCTGCAATCCCTTCTCCTCGGTTCTCCTCTCAGGATTTTGGGCATGCAAGCACATGTACCAGATGTGATTTTCAAGCTGCCAGGTCTGGGACTCAAGTTGTATAGTTGACCATGCAGTATCCAGCTGCTTTAACCTCCACACCACTTGCTGACCCCACTGATGGCGTTCTAACTGGACTGTGTCTGTGGAGACACATTGGCTGTCTGCTGAATGCCTAGTCTCCCTTGGTCCATTTTCCAAATCTGGTTCTCTAACCTGTTGATTCTATGAGCTACATGATACCCTCATAGTCAATTATCTTCTGCTGAAGTTAGCCAGAATTGGTTTCTGCTGTTTTCTACCAAGAACCCTGACTATTGCACACACTCCCTCTCCCTTTCTTACCATTAGGCTTCCATAGTTTCTCTTCCACAAAATCGAATGTGGCTGACTCACAGTCCCTAAGTTATGTGTTCCAGTTCCAGGTACCCATCCTGGTTCTCACTTCCATTTCCAAATCTTCCCTAGAGATGGATTTGATCATTCCATTTGGGTCACATGCATTCTCTTAGTCCAGTCAAGCATTGCTAGGAAGACAGTGTCATGCAGTAAAAGATGTTTGCTAGGGCTACGTGTGCCTAAAGTTATTATAAATGGAATAGATATCCCAAATGTTGTTCCCTACAAATATGTACAATTTGGACAGCCAGGGGAGAAAAAAGTATGAATTTCAAGAAGAAAACATGAGCTGAAATAGTAGTGGTATTTTCAAATAGGCAAGATTCAGACCAAACCAAAGCAGAGGCAGCTGATAGGAAGTGGAGGAGGTGTGGGCTTGGCTGGAAAGGCAAGGACATGCTATGTAGGCCCCAAACACCTGGCAGGAACATTTCAACATGTGAAGAAAACTGGAACCTGAACTTTTCTTGACTAGGGAAAGGTTATAAAGTATTATCTAAATAGTAGTAGCAAGTTGAACTGGAGCTAGCATGAATTTTTGTTTGTTTGTTTTCAGGTTTTTGCCACAGGGCGTGTACACTCACTGGAGAGAGATAGAGATGATGAGAGGGAAAGTGAGAAACCACCCTCCCAAGGGATGGCCATGCCCTTCTCCTCCATTCTTTTTTTGGGGTTTTGGGCACGTACGCACACATGCTCAGCATGATTTCTCAAGTCACCTAGTCCAGGACTCGAACCACAATCGGCCATGTGGGAGTCCAGCACATTAACCAGCACGCCATCTGATGGCTCCGAAGGGCATAAGTTTTTGTTTGTTTGTTTGTTTTGGGGGGTTTTTTCTTTATTTATTTACATTCACTCACTGTACATCATTATAGCATACAAAATGAGATTTTTCCATTCAGAATACACTGTATATTGGCTCAATCAAGCACATCAACATATGTGTTATTGTCAACAAATAATTTTCCATTTCTTGTTTTCTGTATATTTGCCTTTTTTCCCATCCCTTGATTCCCTATCTCACCCTCTGCCATCTCCCACCCTCCTCCCACACTGTGTCTGGTATCTATTGTTGCTTTCTATGCCTCCCCCATTTTATTGTTTCACTAAATACCTTAATAAATCTAAATATTTTCAATAGCAAGCACAGCTGATATATACATATTCATGAACACAAGTCTGACTTTAGGCATAAACCTCAGTGAATAGAATGAACATACTATAAAATAGCACCTAGCTAGGGCTATGTAGCTTACTGCAGTCATCAAATAGATATTTTTAATACCTTTTTTTTCTTCTGAAATGTTTTTTTATTAATTTACATTCATTCCCTTAGCATCATCACAACATACTACATGTAGTTTCCCATCTAGAATAAACTGCAAAGTGGCTTAATCATGCATGTTATCATCCATAATATTCCATTTCTACTTTCATATATATATGTTTTTTACCCCATGTCTGACCCTCTGCCCTATTCCACTCTCTTATTACACTATCTCTGCTGTCTACAGTTGAAGGGCATAAGTTTTTTTAATACACTGGAGGCAATAATGATAAGGTGTGTGTGCTCACTGAGAGGAGAGAGACAGAGAGATACAGAGAGAGAAAGTGAGAAATTACGCCTCAGGGGGTATGACCACACCACAATCTCTTCTCCATTCTTTTTTCAGGATTTTGGCTACTTGTGCACATGTGCCCAGTGTGACTTTCAAGCTGCCAGGTCTGTAACTTGAACCAGAGTTGGTCACATGGGAGTCCAGCACCTTAACCACCACACTACCTGCTTGCCCAGAAAGATACAACTCTAAAAATAGGATATAATCATTTACTGATATAGAAAATAAAGTAAGTCATAATTATGCTCATAAAATTCTAATTATTAATGAAAGAATGAAGTTAATCACAAAAACTAGAATACTGAATTTGTGAATCTTCGATTAAAAAAAAAAAAAAAAAAAAAAGAACTTGCCAGTTACACACTGTGCTCTTTCTGTGTTCGTCGCTCTGGTAGGTCCTGATCTTTAGGGTACAATAGGATGGCCTATGACTGTAGGGAACTCACACCTAATGAATAGCTCTTTTTCCTCTTTTAGGGGAGTCATGTATTTTTGTTAACTCTGCTCAGTTTAAGCAATACAAGAAATTTTTTCTTTCTTTCATGGGATGGAGGGCACCCTCAGCCGATCCCATCATGCTATGACGCCCTTCATCAGCTGTCCACCTCGTCAGGGTCTTGGGCATGCACCCAAAATACCTGAGTCCTTTCAGGATTCAAATCCATGATCAGCCGCCTGCCTCCCAGCACTGCTGACCAGAACACTAACACCTGGTCTTTGGAGACTGGGCCAGAGAAATGCGTTTTTCACAACTGACAACCCATTTAAAGAGCCTGCATTTGCTCCGTTATCTCAGAAAAATGTCCCTCCTTTGTGTCCTCTCTATCTTCCATTTGTAAGCCAAAGAAAAATAACCCTAAACATGAATAAATTTTAAGCAGAGCCAGTGATACAACCATACAAGGAAAAAGGAAGGCTATACATTTGGAAGTGAGATTTAATGCCATAAAACCAGTAGCATCAAATTAGAAACCTTGGAAAGGGCCCAAATTTCCCTTCAGAATCTCCATCCCAGTACTCATCTGTATTTTCTTCCCTTAATTAAATCTGCTTTCCACAGGCATCATCATTTAGTAAAAATGAAAAATCTTAATAAATTTCAGAGATGGGAGATTAAGTTACTTATGTAAGTGCTAATATTGCAATGGAAATGACTTTTTACTAAATTTTCTTGCAAATACACAATATGGTATCAATATTATGAGTTTATATGGCTTTAGTGAGATACCTTGAGTACCTAGCTGCACTTATAATGGTATTTTTATTAAAAAATGCATTATATTTTCAAAGAAACAGACTTTTAAGCTGATTTCTTTTTTATTTTTTTATTTTATATTTTATTTTTTATTTACATTCATTCACTGTACATCATTACAACATACAAAATGAGATTTTCCATCCAGAGTACATTTTGTATTATCTCAATCAAGCACATCAACATACATGTTATTGTCAACAAATAATTTTCCATTTCTTGTTTACTGTATGTTTTGCTTTTTTCCCCCCATCCTTGATTCCCTATCTCTTACCCTCTGCCATTTCCCACTCCCCTTCCCCACTGTCTCTAGTATTTATGTTTGCTTTCTATACTGTTTTTCTCCCACATTTTATTTAATTACTAAAGATCTTAATTAATCTAAATATTTTCATAGCAAAAACAGCTGATATATACATTTCCATGAACATAAGTCTAACTTTAGACATCCTATAAAGTAGCACTTAGCTGGGGCTATATATCTTACTGTAGTCATCGAATAGATATGTTTTTTTCTGAAATTTTTTAACTTAATTTACATTCTTT
>NW_006160045.1:9629480-9633587 GCF_000334495.1 Tupaia belangeri chinensis
TAAATTCTTTCAGGTTTTGTTTATCTGAGAATGTTCTTGTCTTTTCTTCCCACATGAAAGATAATCTTGCCGGATATAGTATTCTTGGCTGAAATTTCTTTCCTCTTTACACTTTGAATATATTTTCCCATTCTTTCCTCGCTCGCATTGTTTCTGATGAGAGGTCTGCTGTTAGCCTGATGGGATGTCCTTTGTAGGTAACTTGATGTTTTTCTCTTGCCAGTCTAAGTATCATGTCTTTGTCTGTGGTTTTGGTCAGTCTGGCTATAATACATCTTGGAGAAGATCTTCTTGGGTTGATTCTATTTGGGGTCCTTTGTATTTCTTGGGACTGGATCTTTGAATGCCTCTCTAGGTTTAGAAAGTTTTCTTGCAGGATTTCATGGAATAGATTATCAATACCCTTATGGGTCTCTTCACCTTCTCGAATGCCAATTATCCGGATGTTTGGATGTTTGATGGTATCTAGTACTTCTCGTATATTATTCTCAATTTTGGGGGAGCCATTTTCTCAGTCTTCATGGTGGATTTTTCTAGGCCACCAATTTTCTCTTCTACATCTGAGATTCTATTTTCTGTATGATCTAGTCTGCTTTTAATACGTTCAAGGGAGATTTTGACTTCCTGTATTATAGACTTCATTTCTAACAGTTCTGTTTGACTCTTTTGTAAAGCATGTAATTCCTCTTTTAGATCTTGCAAGAATTTCCTCACCTCCTGGAATTTGTCAGCTTCTTTCTCCTTTCTCTTTAGCAGTTCATTGTCTCTCTTCTCTTCCATCTTTGTTAGCTTCGCCATTATGAATGTTCTACATTCTTTATCAGACATTCCCATGATTTCCATTGAACTGCTTGTGGATGAAGAGTTATTCTTTTCCCTTGGAGGAGAGGTATTTTCTTGCTTTCCCATATTTCTTGTGGTCCTGTGGTGATTTCTTGTCATCTGATGGATGGTGTGTTTCTCTAATTCTTGAAGTTCAATCATGTTCAGGAGCAAGCAGAAAGAGGTGATTTGGAGTCTCTTTGCCATTCTGTTGTGTTCACTGGTGCAGCAGATTTAGTAGATATGGAGGAATATGTTAACCCTAATCATATTTGGATGTTTAGCTACAGTGCCCTTAGAGCCATATGAAAACACATTAAATAGATATTGAAGAGTGGAGAGACAAGAAAAAAGAAAATGAGAAAGACAGAGAGAAACAACAAAAAAGAAAGAGAAAAAAAAGACAAAACAAAAAATTGTAATTATTGTTTTTCTTTTTAAAAAAAAGCACAAAATAAAAAATGAGAAGACAGAAGCAGGGAGAGACAGAGACAGAGATGCAGAGACAGCGATAGAAGGCCAGAAGGCTCCCTACCATGCTAGCTTGCTTGCTGGAGGCTGAATTATCAGTAGAAAATCTTCATTTCTCTTGTTCCCTGAAATAACTAGTTCGCAGGAGCCATGAGGAATCTTCTTCTGAAGGCTCACTTCTCCTGCATGGGTGGGAGGACCAGAGGGATTATTAGCAAGACAAGAGGCAAAGCTGAGAGCAAGAGAAAAACTTTACCTTTAAAAAAAATCATAAAAAGGAAAAATTACCAAAAAAATGAGAAGACAGAAGCAGGGAGAGACAGAGACAGAGATGCAGAGACAGAGATATAAGACCAGAGGGGCTCCCTACCATGCTAGCTTGTTTGCTGGAGACTGAATTATCAGTAGAAAATCTTCATTTCTCTTGTTCCCTGAAATAACTAGTTCGCAGGAGCCATGAGGAATCTTCTTCTGAAGGCCCACCTCTCTAAGCTTATTTCTGAAAGTTGATTTTTTAAAGTTGAACACTGCTTAACTCAATAAAAAGATTCTAATGAGAAATTTGAAATTATACAATTATTTTAATTCTAACATGCAAGCTTAATGCATATGACTTCCTTTTCTCACCATTTAATTGGTATTGGTGAGCAGCCAGTTCTTTATCTGTTGCTCTTAAGTTGTCATGAGTTTTGCTAACTCATAGAATAAAAAAAATAGGGGGTGGGGCTGCGGATATGGGTTTTGCTGCATGAGTTTTCTAAATATATTTATTAATGCTCCTTAAATTATCTTCAACATTGGGTGTCTCTCTCAATTTAGAGCATCTTCTCACTTGGTTTAGCACCACAATCTCACTTTCATTGTCTGTATAGCCAGATGCAGCTGCATTTATTTACATTTTTCAAATGAATGAAATGCTTAACTTATTTACATATTGGAGAGTCTAAAAATGTCCCATTTAAAGCCATGCTCACAACTACATCCGCATGGGTGGCAGTTGAATTAGCCCCACTTTGTAGCAGAGTTGATTTTCAAGATAAATGTTTGAGTGAAAATGAAGGGTTTAGAAAGCCTTATTATTGGGTGACACAGAGGAAACTATTTTGGTTGCATTTCAAGTTTCCAACTGAAATTTCAAGTTAAGACTGAGACAAAACCACAGGAACAAAATGGAATGAGAGTACAGCTGCATTTCCATTTCAGACTTCCCATAGGCTATTTCCCTAATAACAAGATTATCTTCTTTGGAACTTTTGGCTATGGTGAAGAAAGATCAGAAATTTTGAAGTTATGACACATACTTCAAGGCCAGCCTTCCAATTACCTACATCATAGGATATGAATAGTATCCATTCATTCACTAACATTTATTGAAAACCTACTGTGTATAAAGCCCTGTGTAGTGGAGGTCGCTGGGATACAGAAGTGAATAAACTTTGGTGGCTACCCTCAAGGAGTTTACAGTCTGGAAGGAAGGCAGTTAAGAATGGTATATTAGCAGAGTACAGAGTTGGGCATGGAAGTGTGTACTAGTAATCACAGGTACTTGGGAGTGTGAAACAGGAGGATTGTAAGTTAAAGACCAACTGGCAACACAGCAAGATCCTGTCTCTTAAAGAAAATGAAAAAGACAGGGTCAGAAAAAGTAGTAAAGGAGTAAGCAAAATATTATGGAAAGATGAGGGACCAGCAGTTGACATAATGGCTATGTCGCTGGCTCAAATATAGTCGATCACAGTTCAAGTCCCAGACCTGGTGGCTTAAACTCATGCCAGGCACATCTGCATGCATGCCTAAGATCCTGAGAGGAGAACATAGGGGAAGGTATTACAACATGGCCATCCCCCCTGGGGGTGATTTCTTGCTTTCTGTCTCTCTGTCTCTGTCTTTCTGGTGAGCGTATGCACCCTATAGCAAAAACCTCTCAAAAAAATTATAAAAAGACAAAGGAGGGGGTGACTAATTCCAATAAGGTGGTGGCTCAGGGAAAGCTACATGAACAGATGTATTTGAATGAGAGTGAAGAAGATTCCATAGACAGTGTAAGCAAAAACAAGGAGGTATGAATGGCATGTTCAAGGAGGACAAGTAGTGCAATGTGATGAGTATAGGGGCAAGATGGGCATAAGCATGAGGCAGGTAAAAATGTAGGTTGGAACTAGATCCCAGAGGGTCTTCACAACCAGGAATTGAACCAGACATCATGGGCAATAGAGAGCCATTGAAGATTTTGAGGGGGTAAGACTATCTGACCTATGTGAAACAGGAAGTTAACTCATGTGACAATGAAACAAATATGCTAGAAATTTGTTATCTCAAGAAGCCACTGACGGAGGTTGCAGGCCCGACCCTTCCGAATCTCCACGCATCCCCACCGGTCCTCCTCCTTGGACCCCAGGTTGGTTGTCTGGGACTTTAAGGTGAACTCCCACCCCACCCCACCCGCAATCTGGATCGAGCTGGCCAGCAGTTCTGGACACCAGGCAGACTGAGGCTACTGGCCCGACCAACCTGGTCCTGTCACTCATCTTCTGACCCTTTTCCACTAGCCTTTGGACTCTTTGAATTTTGGTGATTTGAATAGCACATGGCGCACTTTGAGTGCCGCACAATTTCATTCTTTCGTTTTGTTTTTCTTTGCTCTTGGGGTGTTGCTTATTAGGTCAGTTGAAGGCTCACCACTCCTTAGAAACAGCGAGGACTTTGGGCCATCCAGGGCTAGTGGCAACAGTTAATGATAATTGTGAGCAACAGGTAGGCCAACCATAAGATAAATCATCAATTTTCTAAGCCTGTACAACTTTTAAGAATCAG
>NW_006160045.1:9641642-9644533 GCF_000334495.1 Tupaia belangeri chinensis
AATATACAGTGTATTCTGGATGGAAAATCTCATTTTGTATGTTGTAATGATGTACAGTGAATGAATGCAAATAAAACTCAGCCATAAAAAATAACAAGACCCTGGCATTTGATAGAAAGTGGTCAGATATGGAGGATCTATTGCTGAGTGAAGTAAGCCAGGCTATAAAAGAAAGATATTGTATGTATCCACTCAATATATACCAACTATCCGCACTCTATGGTAGAGAGCAAAAAATTGGAGGACATAAAAGCAGTGAAGGTACTTAATGAGAACAGGACAGTGTGGAATGGGGGTAGTGAAGAGAAGAGGATAGAGAAAGATAGCAAGTGAACAATAGAGAGGCAGGACGTTAGTGAGAAACAGATATGGCTTATTAACTGTTGATGATGACATGTATAGTATTCTCAACTGGATTGGTCTGAGAAGTATTTCATGATGGGCAAAGTCTTTTTACAAGCAAAATGAGAAATAGCAATTGACTGTTTTAAAAAAATAATTAGAATAATAATAATAATGATTGGGGAAAACAGAAAAGATATGGAATGTTGAAGCGGGGAGATTAATGTCTCTGTATTGACTGACATGCATGGCATTCCCTTTTGAAAAAGCAATGTTATACACTGTAAAGTTATATGTAATCCAATGTAATATAAAGAAGATTATGATGATAATAAAAAATAATAAATAAACAAAGAAAAAAAAGAAGCTACTGACAGAGGGCAACCAATCCCCAGCCTATGAGCCCCACACCATCTCTTACAGAAGCCTGAGCCCCCCACCCCGGGCAGCTTTCTACCTTTGCCTCATAACCAGGTCCACCAATAAGAATGCCATCACCAGCTGTCCATCTTAACAAATTCAAAAATAAGGAAAAAGACAGTACAGAAAGGAGGCGGCACAGAATAGAAGTTAACGTGGAGCTGAGAAAAGCTAAGAAGGGTGACCAGTTGCTGAAAAGAAGAAAGGTAAGCTCATTTCCTGAGGACATACTTCTCTACTACAGGAAAACTACAATAACCAGGACACTGTAAATTGGTCTGTTGGCAACATTGTCAAAGGCATAAATGGCAACAATTTGGAAAGCCAGCTCCAAGCTACTGAAGGCTGTTTTCTAGGGAAAAACCACCCTTCTTGAGAGTATCATCCAGGCTGGGATGATTTCAACATTTGCGTCTTTTGGGGCCAAAACAACTGTAGTCCCATCCAATTTGAATCTGCTTGGGCACTCACTAACATTGCCTCTGTGACATCAGAACAGATCAAGCCTGTGGTAGATAGAGGTGCTATCCCAGCATTCACTTCTCTGTTGGCATCAATGAACAAGCTGTGTGGGCTCTAGGAGCATCACAGGGGATGGTTCCGTTCCAGGACCTGATTATCAAGTATGAAAGCAGTAAACCCATTGTTGGCTCTTCTGATAGTCAACATTGCATGCAATTTCTGATAGTCAACATTGGCATGTGGTTATCTTACCTGGACACTTTTAAACCTTTGTTGCAACAAGAATCCTACCCCCACCCCTGCTTGATGCAACTGAGCAAATTCTTCCTACTTTAGTCCATCTCCTGCATGACGACCCAGAAGTATTAGCAGATGCCTGCCGGGCTATTTCCTACCTCAATGATGGTCCAAATGAATGGATTGAGAAATGGTTATAAAAACAGCAGTTGTGCCCCAACTTGTGAAGTTTCTAGGAGCTACCAAATTGCCCATTGTGACCCCTGCCCTAAAAGCCATAGGTAATAGTATCACTGGGACAGATGAACAGACCCACGTTGTAATAGATGCTGGGGCACTTGCCATCTTCCCCAGCCTGCTAACTAACTCCCAAACAAATACTCAGATGGAAGCTGCACGGACAATGTCCAACATCACCGCTGGCTGGCAGTACCAGATATAGCAGGTTGTGAATCACGGGTTAGTCTTATTCCTTGTCAGCATTCTCTCCAAGGCTAACTTGAAGACACAGAAGGAGGCTGTGTGGGCTGTGACCAACTACATAAGTGGCAAGACAATTGAGCAGACTGTATGCCTTGTCCACTGTGGCATAATAGAACCACTGATGAACCTTTTAACTGTGAAAGATATCAAAAGTATTCTGGGGGAGGAGAGGCAAAGGCAACAGGTCTTCTTGAAGACACAGCCTCATGGATTCTGCAAACTAGCCATTTTGGGGAAACAGAAATCAACACTTCCCACTGATAATTTGGCCTCCAGCACACAAAACTCATGTGGTAGGAAGACCCCTTCCAGGCCTCCTGTCTCTGTACCTATCTTTGTCTCTCTCTAACTCTGTCTCTGTCTCTGTCTCCTCTCTTTTTTTTAATTTTTGCTTTTTAGAATTTTGTGCGGTATGCAAGTGCCGCATGGTTTTCCAACTTTTGGTTTTTTACTAAATTTTTTTAAATACTTTTTTTAGTTTTATTGAAAAGTTTTTATCTTTGTTATTTCTTCTCTTTTTCTGTTTCTTGTTTGTTTTTTGCTGTTGTTGCTGTTGTTTCTCTCTTTCTGTTTCCTTTTCTGCACGCTCCTTAACACTAAGATTGAACTTCCAAGTTTGGGAAGAAACTGACCATCAATCAGATGACTAGAAATTGCTGCAGGACCACAAGAAATGTGGGAAAGCAAGAAAATACCTCTCCTCCAAGGGAAAAGGATAACTTGTCTTCATCCACACACAGTTCAAGGGAATTCATGGTAATGTCTGATAAAGAATTCAGAACATTCATAATGGCAAAACTAACAGAGATGGAAGAGAAGAGACACAATGAACTGCTGAAGAGGAAGGAGAAAGAAGTTGTTGAGTTCCAGGAGGTGAGGAAATTCATGCAAGATCTAAAAGAGGAATTTCACACTTTACAAAAGAATCAGATGGAACTGTTAGAGAT
>NW_006160045.1:9646476-9665822 GCF_000334495.1 Tupaia belangeri chinensis
CAAGTCCTGGACTTGGCAGATTGCTTTCTCACTTTCTCTTTCTCTCACTCTGTCTCTCTCTGGTCAAATTAAAATAAATAAAGTTAAATTTAAAAAGAATTTTTTTAACTTTAAAAAAAATTTTTTTAAAAAGTATTCTGGCTATCTTGGATCCCATTTCAAATGTCTTTCAGGCTTCTAAAAAGATCAGAGAAACTGAGAAATTTTAGTATAATCCAGCCACTGTGGAGAATAATTTGGAGATTCCTCAAAAATCTACTGATAGATCTGCCATATGATCCAGGGATCCCACTCCTCGCTATCTACCCAAAGGACAGAAGAATTCTTCATTGGAAAAGTGCTTGCACATCGATGTTTATTGTGGTACTATTCACAATTGCTAAGTCATGGAACCAACCCAAATGTCCCCATATGGAGGAATGGATTGAAAAACTGTGGCACATATACTCTATGGAATACTACTCAGCCATAAAAACCAACAGAACCCTGGCTTTTGACAGAAAGTGGAAGAATATGGAAGATGTACTGCTGAGTGAGGCAAGCCAGGCTATGAAGGAGAGACATTGTATGTCCTCACTTAACATATACCGTATGTCTGCATTCTATGACTGAAACTGATTGACTAACGGTTGAACAAAATGCAAGAGATGGGTATGAATGTCAGATGAGGTGTATGTGGAGGAGTGGAGCCTAACGAAGGACATTTGGAGAAGGGATACAGAGGTAGAGCATTGACAGGATGGGGAGGTGTAGTGTTATCTGTTGAAGATATTTTGATCAACAGGTCTGGGAAGAAATGTTCACATATCAAAATGGTCTCAGTGTAAGCCAAACAATATGATTGAAAGTATATACAAAATAAATAAATAAATAAATAATGTGCAAAAAAAAAAAAAAAGAAAAAAAAAGAAATTTTAGTATAATGAGTGAAGAATGCAGAGGCCTAGATAAAATTGAAGCTCTATGAAGCCATGAAAATGAGACTGTGAACAAACTTTTATTTTTATAAGTATTATTTTATTTAAATGCATTTATTTACTTATTTTAATTTGACCAGAGAGGAGCAGAGAGAGAGAGAGAAAGCAAGAAAACAAGCCACCAGGTCTGGGACTCAAACCAAAGTCAACCATGTGGGAATCCAGCTCCCTTAACCACCACGCCGCCTGCTGGCCCCTGAACAAGGCTTTATAAAATTTGACTGAAAAGTATTTCTCTGTAGAGGAAGAGGAAGAGGAAGATCAAAATGTTGTGCCAGAAACTACCTCTGATGGCTACACCTTCCAAGTGTAGGATGGGACGCCTGGGACCTTTAACTTTTGGATGGCTCATCTGAGGAACAAAGATGTTTGCTGGGGGACTATTCTTGGTATTTTTGTTTTACTGTTTCTTTACTAAAAATGAACACTTTTAAAATGTAGTTATTATTATAGCACTTTTTATGAAAAAATTATATTTAAACATTCCAAACTGTACATACTCTATGAAACTTTCCTCCAAATGGATTTCTTATTTCTATATGGAATTTCATATCCTGTAAATAAAAATTAAATTTAAAAAAAGCTACTTCAATCATCCAGAAGAGAGTTAATAAGCACTTAAATCACAGCAGAATCAAGGTATTAGATTGTAAGAAAGCTCAAAGGAAGAAAGGACAGAACTTGGCAGCTGATTATTTGAACGTCAAGAGACATTGGAGTCTGCAGAGAATGAAGAACAAGCCATGAAAGATGACTGGGATTTCTGGCCCAAATGACCAGAATGGAAGTTCAAAAGCAATGGTAAGTTGCAAGAGGAGGGATGTGGTAGAGGGTAGGGTGTTAAATTAAATGTGGCAAGGTCTAGTTGCCAATCAGAAATGCATGTGAGATATCCTGGAAGTCACTGGAAATCTGTGCTAGCCACAAGAAAGTTAGAAAGTTAGAAGGAGAGGGCCAGCAGGTAGCGTGGTGGTTAAGGGCACTGGACTCCCACATGGCCAACCATGGTTCAAGCACTGGACTTGGTAGCTTTCTCTTTCTCTTTTTCTCTCTTTCTTTCTCTCTCTCTTTCTCTCTCTCTCTCTCTCTCTCTCTCTCTCTCTCTCTCCCCCCTCCCTCTCTGGTCAAATTAAAATAAAAAAAAATAAGTAAATAAGTAAAGTTAAATAAAATATTAAAAAGAGAAAAAGAGAAAGTAAGAGGGGGATACAGGTGAGACCCC
This sequence comes from Tupaia belangeri chinensis, assembly GCF_000334495.1. Lineage (NCBI taxonomy): Eukaryota > Metazoa > Chordata > Mammalia > Scandentia > Tupaiidae > Tupaia > Tupaia belangeri. The sequence continues at coordinate 9,648,676 of NW_006160045.1, forward strand.
TCAGAAGGAGAACCTGATCAAGGAAAGATAGGAAGATAAAATTTCAGGAAAGCCACATTTAAAGAACGGGTAGACAAGAAGGAAACAGAAAGCATTGCAGCACTGCTAAGACTTAGTGAAGAGCCAGAGTAGTCTTTCTCGGGAGCTAGAAGGGGACAAGAAGGCATGAGATCTGGAAGCTTCCCCAAATGAAAGCCCTTTCATTCCTTACTCATCATCACTATGACCGTGCCAAAAAAATTAAACAGTCTCCCCTTGGGAACATAATTCTGCCCCCTAGTTCTGTTCTACATGGCTGCTCATAGGAGACTCGAGCATCTCCTCTTGGCCAGTGGGTTACAGTGCAAGAATCTACCACATTCCTGAGACTCAGGGAGAAACCAAGCAGGGGACAACTTCAGGAGATGGAGGAGATGGGCAAAGCTGAAGTTGCAAACTTTTCCCACTTAATTAATGTATCTCATTTCTACTCTACTCTACTTCATCCCCGGGTTTCCTACCTGTGACTGAAGAAATAACTCGCTTTCGCTTACTATGGGTGGTACTGACAGTGGGTAGTCATACATAATCCTTCCGGTTTGCTGACGGTTCGGGCGTCTCTTTCAGCACAGACTACATGGCTGTTACCGTTATTTCAGTTGCTGTTGCTGTTATACACTAGGTCGTATATGACACCTTACGTCTGAAGAGCAGCACTTTTCCGTGCATTGACTCATTTCCGGCTCATCACCATCCTGTGAGGAAGATACTATTGTGCTCTACCCGATTCTCACACACAGAAATTCAGGACTGAGTCCAGATCATCTTTCCCCAGCTGTTTTTCTCCACTAACTGGAAAGTATCTCACCTCTATTTCTTTAATACTTGACTTTTTCTAACCCCGTTTCTAGTCAATATTTTTCCTCTGGAAATCCTTGCCTCCAAACTAACAAAACCATCACTGTTCCATTTTGATTACCCTTCTCTCTCTCCCTTTCTGCCCCATCATCCTTAAACACTGAAAGAATCTACATTAGGACTTAGCATTAAGAGATGGTTAGTTCCAATAATAATAATAATAATAATAATAATAATAAAGGTTCCACAGTAGCCATATCCTGTGGAAGGTTCTCCTCTCTCACACTGTCACATGTGCACACATCTGCTCTATCACAAATAAAGAGAAATTTTTTTAATTAAAATATAATTAAAAGGTGCCACAAAACTGCAAATAGCCTTGAAGGGGGATTTTTCATTCTAGGCATATCCATGGGGAATTAAATCAAAGTTGGGGAGGGGCAGGCTGCTGACAGCTGGTTGCCCACCCCATCTAGTACTGACAGTACACACGCCTCATCCACAGCTCCTGCCTGGGAACCCCACTCTTCTCCACCCTTCTTTGTACCCCAAGGAGGCGGACCTTTATAGACTGTACCCACAGGTTCCCTTAGCCCCCAGCATCTGGCTGGATGAGTTCATGGAATCAGAAGGTTAGAGAAGAACAAGGTCAGTTTTCACCTCCTGGCTCCCTGCCTGCCTTGCTGCAGGTGACATTGGTCATAGGTCTCTACAGACAGACACAGATCCTGTCAGGAACCACTTCCTACAGCCCCACTCTCCCCCCGCTCTGGGAACTGCTCCTTCCCTCACCTCCTTCAGGCCTAGAGGCGGTAACAGCACCCACTGTTACCAGCCCCGGCTGATAGTAGCCATCACTCGCCTCTCAAAAAATAAATAAATAAATAAATAAGTCTGAAATCAAAGTGTTGGGAGGGCTGTGCTTCCCTAACCTACAGAGGATAACCCTTCCCTCCTTCTTGTAGTTTCTGGTGTACACCGGCAATATCTGGCCTTCCTTGGCTCACAGCTGCACCCGCTGCCTTTGCTGTCACATGCCACCCTCCTCTCTGTACCTATGCCCAAATTCCCTCCTTTATTTTAATTATTTATTTTTTAGAGAGGTTTTTGCTATAGGGTATATGTGCTTGCCAGAAAGACAGAGAGAGACAGAGAGACAGAAAGCAAGAGATCACCCCCAAGGGAGATGGTCATGCCACAATCCCTTCTCCTTCATTCTCCTCTCTGGAACTTGGGCACTCACACACACGTACCCAGTGTGAGTTTAAGCCACCAGGTCCAGGACTCAAACCATGCTCGACTACATGGGAGTCCAGCAACATAGCCACTACGCCAATTGCTGGTTCCCAAATTCCCTCCTTTAATTAGAACACCAGTCAGATAAGATTAGGACCCACCCTAATGGCCTCTTCTTAACTTGTATATCTGCAAATATCTATTTCCAAATAAGATCCCATTCTGAGGTCCTGGAACTTCATATCTTTTGGGGAGACACAATTTAACCACAACAGACAGATTCAAAAGTATAGGTTGATAGGGTCAGCAGATATCATGATGGTTAAAGCTCTGGACTCCCACATGGCAGACTGCAGTTCAAGTCCGGACCTAGTGGCTTGCTTTCTCACATTCTTTTTCTTTCTCTCTGTCTCTCTCTGGTCAAATTTTAAAATAATATTTGGTACCAGCAGGTGACTGGTGGTTAAGCCTCTGGTCTTCCACTTGGCCAACCACAGTTCGAGTCCTAGACCTGGTAGCTTGCTTTCTCACTTTCCCTCTGTCTCTCTCTGGTCAAACTTAAAAAAAAAAAAAAAAAAGATTAAAAAATTCTTTAAAAAAAAAAAAAAAAAAAACAGCTTAAAAAAAGAAGAAGTATAGGCTGTGCGGTGTCTCTCTGTGCCCAGTGTTTCTGAAGAGGCTGAATTGGAAAAGCATGCCATCTATGACTGATTATACCTGCTAATATGGCACCAGCACCTGTCCCTGCTCCCAAGGGATTGGCAAGAGTGTTTAAAGAGAAACCTGCCTGCAGAATTTGTTCACCGCAGAATCATGAGTGAATTACCAGCCCTCGAACAAAGTCGTGGAACAGTGGGAAAGGTAGTGAATCAAGTGTGTGGAAAATAAGGGATTGCAAGTGGAAATCACTGTCATGGCGCTGTATAATCACTGAGATTATACTGAGGTTTTTGTGTCATAGAAAACGGCAGCACGTTCATGCTGGCTTTACCCCTGGCTTGTTCCAAGTCTGCCTTCCTGTGTCCATTTACTGCTACTTCCAGTAATGCAAGAAAATTCATCTGTCGAGACCACAGACTTGCTGCTTGGGTGTACCATGCTGGCAACTAGTATTTTTAACAGTCACTTTTTATAGACTTAAGGGACATCTATAGACAGATTGGAGTTCTAAAATTCTTAAATTTCAGACTATAAACTATAATGCTCCACTGCCTGGCCCTATATAATCAGCTCACCATTTTAACTAACAACCCTTGACACAAAGGGTGTCATCAAACTCTTCCATTTACGACTCAATAACCTCACTTAACCATACGTATATGTTATATACAGCCTTGTGTCACTCATTTCATTTATTCATCTGACAAGTAATAATCAGTAATCTATTATTTGCTTAGCAGGTATTATGAGTTGAATTATGTCCCCAAGAAATAGACGTTGAAGTTTGGGGATTCTTTTAAGAATTATTTTGTTTCATTTTTCTTCTAATTTCATGACCATCTGCCCTGGGGGTGATCTCTTGCTTTCTGTCTCTTTGTCTCTCTCTGTCTCTCTGGTGAGCGCATGCGCCCTACAGCAGAGAGAGAGAAAGGGAAAGTGAGGAAGCAAACCGCCAAATCCAGGGCTTGAACCATGGTCGGTCATCCAGGAGTTCAGCACCTTAACCACCACACCACCTGCCAGCCCCAAGTTTGTTTCTTTTTCAGAGGTTTTTGCCTTAGGGCACATGTGCTCGCTGGAGAGAGAGACACACAGACAGTGAGAATGAAAGTAAGAAATCATCTCCCAGGGGGATGACCATGCCCGAACAATCCCATTCTTTTCCATTCTCCTCCTGGGATTTGGGACATGCACATGTATGTGCCCAGCATGAGTTTGAAGTCACCAGGTTTGGGACTCAACCGTTGGCCATATGGGAGTCCAGTGACATAACCACTACTCCATCTGCTGGTCCCAATATGTTCAAGTTTTAACTCTCAGAATTTGTAAATGTGACTTTATTTAGAAATACAAACTTGCAGGGCCAGCAGATGGCACAGAGGGGTTAAGGTGGCTGGATCCCACATGGCTAATGGTGGTCTGAGTCCTGGATCCAGTGGCTTGAAAAACATGCCCAGTGTGTGCATGTGTGCCCAAAATCCTGAGAGGAGAATAGAGGAAAAGGAATTGTGGTGTAGCAATCCCCCAAGGGGTGATTTCTCACTTTCCCTCTCTGTTTCTCTCTCTCTCCTGGGAGCACACGCACCCCATAACAAATCAATAGGAAGAAGAAGACAACCTCTTGCCCAGCACGTTCTCTAGACCTCTACAGCCCTCCTGCTGGAAACTACCTGACCCCAGGCACTGCAGGACTGCACAAGATGTGTCTGTCCAGAATCCAGACTTAACAAAAATGCAGCCCTCTGCTGCCCTGAGGACAGAAAGTGCTTTCCAAGACTTCACCACATGCTGCGAGGTCAGCCGCCAGCAGCACAGCAACAACGAGCTGGCTGCCCTGCACGGATCTTCGGGTCCACTTGGCCGAAACAACCTTGGTTTCCACACCTACAAGAGCATGTAGAAATGTAGGATTCTATTTCTAGCCCCTCATTATGTCTTGGAAAGGCATCTTTATCAGAAACTCTTACTTTTAGCACGTTATGCCTAACTACAGAGCATAAAAGAATATGTGAAAGGGGCTGGCAGGTGGCATGGTGTTTAAGGATGCTGGGCTTTCATATGGCCTACCATGGTTCAAGTCCCAGACCTGGAAGCCTCTTTTTTCACTTTCCCTCTTTCTCTCGCCCTTGCTCTTGCTATGTTTCTCTCTGGTCAAATTAAAAACAAACAAATAAATAAAGTTAAATAAAATAATAAATTTTTAAAAGAATATGTAAAGTATTTCTTCTTTCCCTCCTAGGGTCCCTTATCAGTCCCTAAGCACTGGGAAATAACCTTGCCTCTCTGCCCCACAGTTTCCTCTGCCCTGTCCCCCAGTAGGACCCAAGCTTCACATTGGAGGGGTGGCATATATTAATCAAGGTTCTTTGTGAATCTGGAGGAGGCCCTAGGTCCTTCTGATCATTCAGAGTGGCACGTCTCTAAGACAATCCTTTCTTTTTCCTAATATTGACCACTTCAATAGCACTCTTGCCTTACATCAAAGCTTATGGCCTCATAAAATGGAATAATCTCATTAGGCATTACCCTGCTGCTCATATCCGAATGTTTCTTCAGCTATGTTTTCTCTTTTTTTGAGAGAGAGAGAGAGAGAGATTTTTATTATAGGGTATATGCACTTACCAGAGAGACAGAGATCAAAAGCGGGAAATCAGCCCCCCACCAGAATGGCCACACCATACTCCCTGCTCCTCCATTCTCCTCTTGAGATTTTGGGGCATGCAAGCACATGCACCCGGTATGAGTTTCAAGCTACTGAGTCAAAGACTCCAACAGTGACCAACCACATGGGAGTCCAGTGCCTTAAGCACCATGCCACCTGCTGGCTCTTCTTCTGCTATGTTTTCTTTTACATTTATTCTTTCTGGAAAACATGCTGATGGACAAATACACAGAGACTGATGTATCAAAGTGGAAGCAGTTTCTTTGGTCAATGATTGATTGAATGCCAGAATTATACAAATAAAAAACAAAGCTGAACAGCTGATCTGTCAAACGAGCTGGCAACCAAGATCCAGGAGATCATCTGATAAATCAGACTCACCCTTTTTCCCATTTCAGGTGGGATCAGGGCGAACTGCCTGGGAGATGTTCCCCAGCTGACTTCCCCCTGCATTTTCCATCTCCTCTCAGACCTTCAAAGGCACACAGACCATGAGATAAGTGGCATTAGCAACCTGCCCATCTTAGGTACATGGACAAGCACTCTCAGCAAAGAACCTCAAATTCGCCACATTTAATTCCTTTTTTTTTTTTTTTGAGAGGTTTTTGCCATAAAGCGCGTATGGTTACCAGAAAGACAGAGAGACAGAAAGTGAGAAATCATCCCCCAGAGGGGATGGCCACACCACAATCCCTTCTCTTCCATTCTCCTCTTGGGATCTTGGGCACATATGCACACGCTCCCGGCATGAATTTAAGTCACCAGGTCCAGGATTCAAACCACAGTCTGGGAGTCCAGTGACATAGCCATTATGCCAGCTGATCCCTTAATCTTTTTTTAAGAACTTTTTTATTTTAACTTTATTGTTTTACTTATTTTGATTTGACCAGAGAAGGAAAGAGCGAGAAAGAGAAAGTGAGAAAACAAGCTGACAGGTCTGGGACTCAAACCATGGTCAGTCATGTGGGAGTCCAGTCCCCTTAACTACCACAGCACCTGACGGCCCCAAACCACTTTTAATTCTTAATTCCACCATTAGCTTCCTGGATGACCACAACCAAGTTAGGTAGTCTCTCAATATCTCAATGTGAGATATTTGTGATATGCCCCATGTGTGACATTATCAAATACATTATTTATAGGTTTCAGGTCATTATTTTTAAGAATTCTGTCTTCATATTCCAATAAAAATACAAGCATATAGGAAAACAATACATAACCATTATAGAAAAATTGGGATCTTTCTATAAAGGAAGAAAATCCAAGTCTCTACAGCTCTGACCTAAAGGTAACAACTATTAACACTGGGCATTGGGGGACCAGCAGATGATATAGCAGTTACATTGCTGGACTCCCATCTAGTCAACCACGCAGGACATGTGTGCATGCGTACCCGAAACCCTGAGAGGCGAATGGAGGAGAAGGGATTGTAGCATGGCCATCCCCCTTAGGGGGTGATTTCTTGCTTTCCGCATCTCTGTCTCTCTCTGTCTCTCCAATGAGCACACGTGCCCTATAGCAAAAGTCAATCAAAAAAAAAAGAAAAAGAAAAACATTGGACATTTTTATTTTAATATCATATGCAATGCACATAATACATGTATGTATATGTATGTGTATGCATGTGTACATTGTGTATATATATTTTTATAAACTCTAATATCCTGTTTTTATTGTCAAACATTGTATCAAGGTCAGTTTTCCACGACTTTATAAAACTTTTTAGAAACCTCTTGGCATGATGTTCTACATAACATTCTATCATAGGCTTTTAGTAGTCATGTTGAGCTATAAATAGACAGTGGGGTTACTAGTAACAAAGTGTCCATTAAACAGAGCCTGATATCAGCATGTTCCAGCCCATTTTAGGATTTGCTGCCTTCCTGACAATCACCAGGAAAAGTTCACAATTTTATTCAACAGCAATTTCAGTGGAGCATTTGTGAAATGAAAATGGTAAAGACTTTTGCAATAAGAAATAGTACATTCTCTCTTCTGAAATTAAAAAATTATCTTAGTGACTCACACGATTCCTCAGACAGATGGGTAATAAATAAACACCATTATTTGCCATGTCAGTCTGCCCAGGAGTGACAGCAGGTTAGTGCTCCCTGTCATGCCTTTTCTAGGCCACACAAGCCTCTGATGAACAAGATCTATGCCAGATTCATTTTTGTGTCCCGCCAGGCACCTACCCCACCTGCACTTACCACAGGCACATGGTGAGCACTAGTGCTCAGCAAAGTTTTTTGAACTCTGTGTTAGTCTATTCATGCTGTTATAACAAAATACCATGGGCTGGATTATTTATAACAACAGAAACTTATTCCTCACAGTTCTGGAGGCTGGGAAGTCCAATGTCAAGGCACCAACAGATATGATATCTGGTTTGTGGAAAGAGAGAAACACGTTCCCTTCAATCTCATATAAAGGCACTAACCCCATTCATGAGGGAAGAACCCTCTTACCAAAAGGCTCTACCTCTTAATACCATCACATTAGGCATTAAATTTCAACATATGAATTTGGGGAGGGACACAAACTTCAGACCATAGCCAACACCTACTTTTAGTCTATATTATCCCATACAATGAGGAAGAGTTTTGACTCCAAACTTTGTGTGAGATAAGATACCTACATTTGTAAAAGAAAGCAAACAGTAAATGCAACTGTGGTCAAATGAATCTATTGCATTCTCATCCTGGTCTCTGATCAAGAGACTGTGCTGTCAGATGCAGGCTGAGCTGAAGCCGGGGATGAGAGGGAAATTTGCAGTACTTTCCAGGCATCTGGTGATACTTTAGTGGCATCAAGTAGCTCAGGCTTTAAAATAGCCTTGCATAGCACAAATTCCATCCTCTGGTATATGGCAGGTCTGCCCAGTGCCTCCTCGAAGCATATCAAAGCATATCAGTCTCCTAGCTCCTCTCCCTTACTCTTAATGAATCTTTGACTCTTTTTTTTTGGGGGGGGGGGGGGGGGGGTTACTATAGGGCGCGTGTGCTCGCCAGAAAGACAGAGAGAGACAGAGAGACAGAAAGCAAGAAATCACACCCCCCCCCAAGGGGGATGGCCACACCGCAATCCCTTCTCCTCCATTCTCCTCTTGGGATCTTGGGCACGCATGCACACACACCTGGCATGAGTTTAAGCCACTGGGTCCAGGACTCGAACTGTGGTCAACTACATGGGAGTCCAATGACATAGCCATTATGCTAACTGCTGGTCCCACCTTGACTCTTATTCTATACTTTCTGGCCCCTACTCCAATGTCTCTTCTACTCATATTTTGGCTCCTTTGATCCATACTTCAAGAAATTCCATTCTTCCTTAATCTCAGTTTCAACTCCTTATAACTCAGACTGGATCTTTTGCTCACAGATTCCTGCCTCTGAACAACACAGATCCTGGAATATTCCATATCATTCTAGGTCTGGTGATGGTGGCCACAAAGACAGCATTTCACCTCTCTTCCATGAGTGTAACATGCTGCTGTCACATGTGAATGTGCAGAGAAGGACATACTGCCATCCTTGTCACATGTATGCAGAGATGCACTGACTCAGCTAGAAGTTCTCTATGACATCCCCTGACTGTGGAAGTTCGAATGTCCTTCACTCAGGAGGAGAGAGCACAGAGGATACATGGACCTAGCAATGAATTAGTGATGTGCCATAGGACACGTGTTCCCAGGCCTTGGGTGCCAAAGGTTATATTCTACTAAATCTTCCCCTTCCTGGGTCAATTCTTGGACTAGGCATCTCAGGAAAATCCACTGTCTTATTTAGTTAAAAGTTGCAGGTCACCAAACATATGTAAAGCATATGGAAGTATTTATGTATTTCTCATAGCCAATTGTGAGTACAGAATTCTCAGCTGAACATTTTAGAAATCCAATTTACATGGTCTCATGCAAAATATGAGATTTTGGGACATGTACGAAAATATACAGAAGTGTAGCTATCCTCAGAGCTTGGGTAAGGACATCAAGCTTGGTCTATCTCTGTTTCCTTCCCTGTTTTTGTCTTTAATGGCTACGTTTTTGGCAGTTGCTTCTTATATAATAGCAAGATAAGTGACTCTAGACTTATTTTCTACAACTTTAGTAATAGCAATGAAAAGGGAGGCCCTCTCTCCCAAAAGATTCTCAAAAGTTCTAGAATTGAATCTCATAACTTGGACCCTTCGCTCGGGTCACTTGACTATCTCTGAATCAACCACTGTGCCCAAGGAAAAGGAATAAACTACATAATCTAAGTCCTGGAAAGAGTCTGCTTCTCCAAAAGAAAATCAAGGAGTTGTTATCATAACAGGAAGAAATTGATAGTTGAAAACAAAAATGAGAAATGTACCTGACAATAACCTTAGCTTTCCACTATCTATACACATCCTTTTTTCCATTGTACAATTTCAATAATTGTATGTAACATCTAGCAACTATACCATGTACATCCAAAAATTACATAATTCTCTCTCCAGTCCTAGACCACCCAAAATTATGCCCCGTTTCCACTCTAAGACCAAGATCTCAGGGTCATAGAGATTCCTCTTTATGAGATCTAAATACAAAAGCCTATATACCAAATGAAAAATATAAATACCCCCCAACACCTCTAATATACTAGAGTGAAGAGAAAATAGGATAATACAATAGAATTTCCCATTTGGAAATGAGGAGAGGGATGGCCCCATGGCCTTGTGGTCAAAGGAACCAGATCCTAAATACCAACTGCTCAGTTCAAATCCTGACCCCAGCAACTCAAAAAACACACTGTGTGTGTGTGTGTGTGTGTGTGTGTGCATGTGTATGTGTGTGTGTGTGACCAAAATCCCAAGGATAGAAAAATGAAAGAGGCAGGATTGCAGCATGACCACACATTAATTATATGGTGTGCTGACTGGCTCGCTCTCTCTTCTCTCTCTCTCTCACCTCTCCCTCTCTTTTTCTGTCTCTTTGTCTCTTTCTAGTGAGCTCATGCACGCTCTGGCAAAATTTGAAAAAAGAAAAAAGAAAAGAAAAGAAGAAAGGAGGCCGGCAGGTGGCATGGTGTTTAAGGACTGGACTCCCACATGGCCGACTGCGGTTTGAGTCCAGGACCTGGCGGCTTGCTTTCTCACTTTCTCTCTCTCCTCCTCTCCTCTGTCCTTCTCTAGTCAAACTAAAAATGCATAAATAAAGTTAAAGAAAATAATTCCTTAAAAAGAAAAAGAAAAGAAAATAGATGGGAAATAGGCTACCATGATGACCAGTTCTTTACGCATTATCATGTTCCTCTGAACCAGAAGAGCAAGGACTCACGCTCTCGCAGCGGAGTGAGGTCCTTCACCCGTTTATCTGACGACCACTTCTGCTCTCTGGGAGGATTCCCTTTGCCTTTTGTCCTCCATTTCCACATCCCATGTGGGAACCCGAGGAGGATCTTTTACTGACCCATTTCCAGATGGCACAGGTTTGGGAATCACGGCTTGCCTTACAGCCGAGCAATCACAGACCCTAGTTAGCCATGCTGGGATTTCTCTGGCAGAACAACTCCCTAAAAAGCTTAGTGCTTAGCACTCTTTCAGTCCATTTGCATTTGGTCATTTCATGGGATATTAACCAAAGCAAGAGATATCATCCTTCAGCTAGACTCTGGCCTGGGAGTTTTGTTTCTTAGCAGCAGCCGCCGGGCTCTACCCTCTTCTCAGCTTAATGGCCTCCACTTTATCCTGAGCATCAGTGAAATTCAAAACTGTAGCCTAAAATGGGAGGCTCAGCTAATCTGCTTCTTGCCCTGCAGCCTGGGGATAATTATTATTTTAATGAATCGTTGATTTGTACTCTCAAAGCCATCTCTCTTCCTCCATAGTCTATGGTTAGAAGACTTCTAAAAATTTTTATTGACATATAACACACATACAGAGAAGTGAAAAAACAATACATCTTAGAGCCCGATGAATTACCACAAAGTGAGCCCAGCTGTGTAACCATCCCCAGGTCAAGAAATCAAACAGTATCAGGAGTTCAGAAGCCTTCCAGTATCCCTTCCTAATCATTACTCCCTTTCCCTATCCTCAAAGGTCTCGCCTTTCTTCACCATACTTCTATTAAGGTTTGTCAGATTTTGAAGCTTACGTAAGTAGAACCCAGCAGCATCATATTTTCTTTACATAAAGCTTCTTTCACTCATAATTATATCTGTGAGATTCTTCCACATTGTTGCATGTAGCAATAATTTGTTCTACTTATTGATGTATAATGTTCATTGCAAAAATATACTCCAAAAGATATTTACCCACTCTGCTTGATGAACACTTTAGTTTTTCTAGTTTGGGACCATTACAAACAACGTTGCTAAGAGCAGTGTGTTTGTGTGTGTGTTGGTATTTATATGCATGCATATATCTAGGAGTTACAGCTAGAAGTACTTCGTAGTGGGATAAGCATATGTTCGATTTTAACAAATAATGCCACATTGTTTAGCACCTTTATATAATACCACCAGCAGAGTATGAGAGTTGTAACCCATCCACATACTCATTAGCACTGGTATGGTCAGTCTTCCTTTTTTATTTTAGCTGTTCTGGTAGAATGTGTAGTGGGATCTCTTTGTTGTTTTTGTGATGACATTTTCCTGATGACAAGTGAAGCTGAGCATCTTTTCCGGTTTACTGTCACTTGGATATATTCTTTGGTAAAATGCCTATTGATCTCTCGTGATCACACTCTACCAGATTCACTGGGGTTTGTTGTTGTTGTTGTTGTTTTGGGTTGTTTTCTTTTTTCTTTTTGCTATTTATAGGAGCTCTTTTTGTATTCCAGATAAGAGCGCCTGTCAGTTACATGCGCTACAGTATCGTCTCCCACCTGTGGCTTGTGTTTTCACTCTGCAGTGATATCTTCAGATCCCCGTGGGGATGATTGCCACCTTCTGTCCTGGAGGAATGAGAGGCATCAGTTCCTCCCTGGTTTCAGTCCTATCTTTTGCTTTGTTTCTGATTTCCCTGTCTTTGCTGGAATGAACTTTATCACGTAACAGAGAAATCACCTTTTCCAATCCTGCAAGATGTATAGCCTTAGCTGACTTTCAGTTCCTGAAAACAGAAAGGACATCTTTTATCAAAGACATATTTTTCTTTTCTACTTTCAGACGAACCAACTTTGACCGAAGGGTATCTTTCTCATAGAATCAGCATACATATTCCATAGTCTGAAATGTTCTGCCAAGTGCTTTAATGACCCAGTCTAAAATGGCACACGCTCTGACTCCCAAGAGATAATGGGCAGCAATTTGACCAGTTGCTTTAACAAAGCATAAAAAAGACTGCCAACTTATCAGCCAAGGACAGAAAGATCCTCACTGCCTTCTCCCTACCTTGAATCAGCTAATTCCACATTGGACAGTCTATTACTTATAATAGCCCACTGCGAGGTAACCATTTCTAGCAGGAATCTTTCACAACTACCTTATATATAAACGAAGAGGGGACCAGCAGTTAGCGTAATGACTATGTCGCTGGACTCCCATGTAGCCGACTACGGTTCGCGTCCCAGACCCAGTGACTTAAACTCACGCTGGGCGCGTGTGCGTGTGTGCCCAAGATCCCGAGAGGAGAATGTGAGGAAAAGGGATTGTGGCATGGCCATCCCCCTTGGGGGGTGATTTCTCACTTTCTGTCTCTCTGTCTCTCCCTGTCTGGCGAGCGCATGCACCCTATAGCAAAAAAAAAACTCTTAAAAAAAAAAAAAAAAAACAAGATTTGGGGGCACACATGTACATGTGCCTGTTGTTTTTTTCAAGCCACTGGGTCTGGGATTCAAACTGCTGAGTTTGCCATGTGGAGTCTGCCTCAACCTTCATGCCACCTGCTGGCCCATTTTGGTTTTAGCAGTATGGAGCAAAGAGAGGCCCATTTCCTACCAGGAAATAAAGATTCCCCATCAGTAAAACAAGTGTAAAATCATAGACCCTAAATAATCATGTCACATATATTGTACCTGGCTTTTATTATTTGCGATAAATCCATCAGCAGTATTCTCCCACCCTGAGAGGCACAGTAATATATAGTGAAAGTTAAATAATGATAGTAAGTAACAGAAGTAAGAGCAGTGGCAGCAACAGTAGGAATAATCGTCAATAATAACCCTACCACTAATGAAAGGCCTTTTGCTTTCCTCACATAAACCAGTCAATAAAATATCATCAATTTTAGCAAATTTACAGTTTTGTTTTGTTTTTTAAGAGAGATTTTTGCCATAGGGCATGTGTGCTCGCCGGAGACAGAGAGAGAGAGGGAAAGTGAAAGATCACTGCCAGGAATGGGGCCATGCAACAATCCCTTCTCCATTCTCCTCTCGGGATTTTGGGCACACTTGCACCCAGTGTGAGTTTCAAGTTTTCGGGTCTGGGACTCAAACAGCAGTCGACCATGTGGGAGTTCAACATCACAACCACTACGCCACCTGCTGGCCCCCATCCTCCAGTTTTGAAGGGTTTCATTGAAGTGAGAATTGAACAGTGATATGTTGTTTAGTTTTAAAGTATGCACTTATAGATACAAAATCTCCTGTAATCCTCTCCAGCAGCTCAGAATCAGGAGGATTTTGTAATAACAGTCATAGTAATAACTGCCATTTATTAAGTGTTTGCCATATGCTAAATGCTATGCTAAGAGTGTCACAAACATCATCTCATTTTTTCCTCAAAATGACCTAATCGGGTAGGTATTATTGCTTTCTTTTATAGATGATGAAACTGAGGCTAAGAGGGGTAAAGTAACTTACCAAGGTCACATATGTTGGAATTGGTGGCACCAAAAGATTCGATTTGCAGTGCCAAACCTGGATCTCCAGAGGCCCCATTCCTGACCGCTGTTCTGCGAAGCATAAAGAGGACTAAATTTGGAATCCAAAGGCTGGCCTCTAGCCCTCCTCCTTCCACCTGTCCTCTGTTTGCAACTGCACAGGTTATCACATATCTCTGAATCTCATGGTATTGATAAATGAGGCTGTTCTTCCTGCTTTACTTACTTCACAAAGGTTACAGTGGCTGCGTTACTATGACTGACTCAGGACAGGCACCAAGTCTGTCTTGTTTCTCCAGCATTTTGCTCCCAATAAATGTTTATTAGCCCAGCCACAATGGTACAGAGGTAGCACAAGACTATAGAAGCCATATGGAAGATCAGGGTTTGGATCCCAGGTCGACGTGGCACACGTGCTCATGATCCCAGCTGGCTGTAAGGTTTGTCGGGGGGATCGTGGCATGAAACCTTATTGGGGGTGATTGTCTCTCTCTCCCATAAAAAAAAAAAAAAAAAGTTTACCAGCCAGTAGGCAGCATGGTGGTTAAGGCACTGGAGTCCCACATGGCTGACCACAGTTCAAGTCCCAGACCCAGCAGCTTGAAAATTATTCCAGGCTCATGTGCATGTGTGCCCACAATCCCAAGAGGAGAATAGAGGAGGGATTGCAGTGTGACCATCTCCCCTGGGGGGAGGGGGAGGTTCTTCACTTTCTCTTGCTCTGTCTCTCTCAGGCAAAATGCCCTATGGCAAAAACCTAAAAAAAATAATTAATTATAAAAACTTCTTTAATTGATTGAAGTAACAATGTATCCAAAAGTGCTGAGAAAGATGTAGAGCATCATAAAGTGCAAATGTATGAGATTCATGAATTGTTACAGTCAGTGGCCACTGGATATGGTTTGTCAATTCATTTCTTTCCTTTTCTTTTAGAATTACTTATTTAATTTTGTTATTATTATTATTATTTTAACTTGCTATAGCGCATGTGTGCTCACCAGAGAGAGAAAGAAAGTGAGAAAGCAAGCTGCCACGTCCAGGACTCAAACTGTGGTCAGTCGTGTGGGAGTCCAATGCCCTTAACCATCATATGACCTGCCAGTCCCTCACTGATTCATTTCTAAAGTGTGAAAACCTCAGACCTCCAAGCACTACAAATGAACACCCTCTCATCTAATCTACAGACTATCAGACTGTAGTAAAGAGCCATAATCATGCTGACTAGCCACTTTCTTTTTTTTTTTTTGGAGAGATTTTTGCTATAGAGCGCACTCGCCAGGAAGCAGGAAGACAAGAGAGGTGACTCTAGCTCTCAAGTTTTATGGTGAAAGGGCCTCCCAGAATGCCTCAGCCGCCTCAAGCCCTCCCCCCGCCATTCTCCCTAAGGCCTACATATAATATTAACATCTTCACCGGGTTGTCAGGAACCATTCTACTGTTTCTCCTCAGTAAAGATTTGCTCACAAAAATTTAAAGAATGAGACTATATTTCCCCAGGGCTGGCAGGTGGCATAGTAGTTAAGGTACTGAACTCTCACATGGCCGACTGGGGTTTGAGTCCCGGACCTGGCAGCTTTCTCTCTCTCTCCCCTTGGTCAAACTAAAGAATAATAAAGAAAAGAAAAGAAATAACTCTTTTTTAAAATTAAAAAAAGAAAGAAAGAAGTTTTTCTCCCTTGGAGAGAGAAACTCTGGGAAGTGGGATACCAGATGCCAATCCACAAGGATAAGTAAACATTAGTGAAGTCTGAGATAAGCCCCACCCCCACTTGCTAAAAAAACACTATGGAGTCTGAGTTTGAGCATCCTGGTTTATGAGACAGCTCAGCTAAAGAGCCCCTCTGCCCCTGGCATTTCTGCATATACCAGGGTTAATGCCCTGAAACCGAGGCCCCCCCTTTGAGATCTGCTCAGCACCATCCAGTACTCTCCACAGCAACTCCAGTCTGTAGAGTCCATGTGAATCATGCCACCAACAGCTTCCATCAGGTCAGGAGATCAAAGGAGACTGGAAAAATTCAGGAGAGGGAGATAAGCACACACAGAAACAAAGACAAGCACATCTATAGCCGAACGTCACACCTGGCCATCACAATGTGTGGATGCCTCATCTCTACCCCTCCACTCTAAAAACAGTTTTTCATTCCCTTGTCACTGAAACAGAAGCAAGGCTGATGGAGTAGGTGAAACCAACTGGCTTTATACCTAAGTCTCCTATAAAACCCAGAGGGTCCATGAAGGCCTCCCAAGGAGAAAGCCATCCTGCGGAAGCTGTCACCGCAGTTCTGCCTGGAAACAGATTGTCTGGCGGGGATGATGCAATGATGGCAGAGGGTAAGAAAATGTGCTGTGAAGTTTGCAGTCTGCCCATCTGTTCAGCGCTGTCTGTGGCAGGCACTGGATGGCTCATCAGCTCTTGGTGTGCAGACTGGTGTGAGGCCAAATTGTCTGAAGCCTGTAGAGACAGGGAAGGCCAGACCTCACTCTCTGGGGTAGTGGGAGTTTGCACAGGCCCAACCCAACAGACAGAAAGCCATGATCCTTCATGGAACCACTTCTGCTTTGTCATCTAGGAACTTGCCTTCTCTGGTACTGAGTTGGGCTCTGAAAATACAAGGATGAGTAGGACGCCATAGCTGCCCTCTCAAGTTGAAGGTCTCACAAGAAGCCTGAAGACTGTCTACTACTGTTGTTGACCAAAGTGGCTAAATGGCAAGGCCTGTGGTTGAATAAGAAGTGAGAAAGGGGGCCAGCAGGTGGCATGTGGTTAAGGCAGCTGGACTCCCACATGGCTGACTGCAGTTCAAGTCCCGGACCTGGCAGCTTGCTTTCTCACTTTTCTCCTCTCTCTTCGGTCAACTTCAAAAAAGTAAAAATGAAATAATGACAATGAGGGACCAACAGGTGGTGTGGTGGTTAAGGCGCTGGACACTCCCACATGGCTGACCATAACTCAAGTCCCAGATCT